>NC_090928.1:889325272-889628303 GCF_040938575.1 Ambystoma mexicanum | reverse complement strand
AGGGCAGCCGTTTGTTAGGCGTGTTGTGTCAATGGGGCTCCTATCTCCTTGTCTGGGAAGGTTGCCACAGCCTTCCTTGTAACAGACGGGATGTATGTATTTTGTTCTAGTGGCAGGAGTGTAATTCCAGACACCATGGCAAGGGTCATCAACATGACAATGCACCTCCTGCGGGGCAGTGAAGCTGCCAGTCCTGTGTCGGTCACCCCTACCGAAGGATCAGTGGACAGCACGCTGCCAAGGCGCTCCCAGCACCACACAAGTGATGTTCCCATGCCGACACAAAAAGGGGACAAGAGGTAGTGTACTCTTACATGGAACAGACCATGGGAGTGTGGGGAGGTAGATGGTGTTAGGGATGTGGGTGTTTACATATGGATTAAATCACTATTGAGTCCAGTCATGTTTCCAGTGTTTATTCAATGGAAGTGATGTATGTGCATTCAGTGAATGATCACGGTAGTGAGGTGCATTATGTATGTAAAAAAGAAATTTGTCAATGAGGTCCAGGCGTACAATGCGTCCTTCTCTCAGCAACCCACGTATGTCATGAGGTACCCTGTTGTCACCTGTAACGTCTTCATCAGATCAGGGGAACTGGGGGATAATAACCCTCATCTGGAAGCATTTGAATGTTCCGTCGTATGCACTTGTTGTTCAGCATTGCACATATGGCAATTTTTTCAGCTTTCACATGGCTGTACTTAAGTGCACCACCTGTCTGGATGCACTGGAATCTCACAGAACTCATCAGCCATGTAACTGCAGATAACCTGAGACACCTACAACAAATGGGATGTACAGTGTTACACATGGCCGTTTGTCAAGATAAGTGTATATTGTCCTGTTGTGCAGCAGGCCTAAGTGTGCTCATCTGTGCATGTGGATGGCACACCGTGCATCAATTGGGGTGGAGGGACATTGACCTACAGAGTGCACTTGCAGCCATTCATAGTGTTTCCAGGATCATTCATCGTGTGTTTTTCTATGGGCAGATATCACCCCTGCAGTTGACACTACGGCAAGGGTGCTAGGCCATGTATGACAATGCATTGGCAGGGAATGGCTTCTTGGATTACACAGGGGGGCTTTGCTTGGTGTGAATAATTGTGTGTCTGCTTCCATGCATTACAGGATGTCTTGCGTTTCCAGTTCGGATATGCCTGCTCCAAGGCAGGGGGTGGGGGTACTAATGCCACATGTGAGCAATCCAGCCACGATACTGGGGAACTGGGCAATGGCATAGGAACATGCTTTAGCTGCGTGCACCTGCGCCTGGGTGGTGGGCAGGGAGATGTGCCCATGGGCATGCCTCATGAATACATACAAGGTTTGCTTCAGCACTTTCGAGAATTTTGGCTGGGACATCCCATGCAGCGTCCCAACAGTGTGCTAGAATACACATGGTCCATAGAAGTGTAGTAATGCACTCAGAGAGGGGTGCAGCGGCAGTTCCGATGGCGATGTAATTCGAGATCAGCTTCAATCAGGGTCAGCAGGTCTAAGATGGTGTGCAAGTCCAAGCGGTAGAGTGTTACGAACTAGTTGTCCTTCAAGTGTCCAAGGGGATTGGCAGACATGCGGTATGGGTGGCTTCTGCAGCACATTCCTCCTGCGCCTTTGTGGTGTCTGTCTCTGTCCCTGCTGAGGCCTTGCATGCCGCTGAAGCTCGATGAACAGTAGCGGGTTGTGGTTCACATCCGATTGTGGCTGCATGTTGCTTGGGTGGGTGTGTTTGGGTCAGGTGTGGGCCTTATGTACTCCTCCTTAATGGATTGGGTACGCCTGTGACTTGATTTGCATCTCCTGTGTGCATTTACCTCCATCTTTAAGATGAAGCTAACTGCACTGTGTTTTTGGCATAATTACCACCGGTTTTCTGCAGCATTTACGCTTGTAATACAGTGGAAATACCATTTTTGTTTCTGTCACATATTTCACTGAATTAGTGCAGGTGCTAATTCTGCAATATCTAGGTGGTAATTCCACCGGCGCTAATTTTGCAGGTGAAATTTGTGCTCATATTCTGGGAAGCATAATTTAGTGGCGTGGTCAAAGTGGTGGTAATTCTGTTACCGCCTCTTTATCTACTTACTGATTAACTCATAATGATGCCCTAAACATTGGATGGCATAGCAGACAGATAACCGGGCAAACTAGGTGGCACATTTTAGTTTTGTGGCCATGTCACTTTCAGGGTAGCTGAGACAAAGTCACAGGTTGATAAGAGAGCAAGTCAAGGAGTTTGGGAATCAGCTCATAGGTTGAGCACCAGCTACACAAATATATGTAATCAGCAGAAGTAGGCTTTCCATTAAAAGCATTTGGCTGTGTGATCATATAAATTTTCAAAGGTTTTCACTTGTGAATATGATGCACCTTCACCTACAACATGAAAGATAGTTGACAGTGCGGGGCTCTTATTCGAGTTCCCCGGAAATTACTGGAGGGGACCCGTAACGTGTGCACCTTCATGTACACGGGTCCCCCACCACCAAATGTTTGTCATCTGCACAGCAGAGTGCAAAAGGGAGAGAAAAAGTCAGCATAAAAGCGTGTACGCTGACTTTGCCCTCCCCTTTGCACTCTGCTGTGCAAATGGAGTAAATGCTGCCTACCACGTATACAAGGCAGCCAGCGTTCACAATGGATTCCTATGGGGTCTGAGAAGCAACAGGCGAGTATTGGGCTATCCTTCCCTCTATTGTGCAGACCAGTATGGAAGCTGTGCAGTTGTGGAACTAAAGTTGCACACTACCTCTCTTTTACATAATTCATAAAATCAATTCATTCCAAAACACATAATTACTAGCCCTATTACAATCAACGAACATTACAACCAAGTGACTAAGGTGGTAAACACATTTCATGTACAAACAATTACATAAAAACTATCAGGTCTAGAAGTCTTCTATCGGACAGGCGTACAAGGATTTGCCTATTCGTTAAAGTGCATAAGTACAGACGAAATACAACAAAGTGGGGTTAGTGCCGTACAGTGCTCTATGTGTGAAACAACAGATCTTTTCATGAACTGTTTCTATTTATATCAGTGGGAATGTACAAAACAGAACTTGCCAGATGAACCACCTAGTTGGTAGCTCTGGATTTTAATATTCCAAATAGTAGGATTTTTCACCAGTTCTACATTTGGCTTCTGAAAGTCTCTATTTCCCTGTGCTCAAATTGTTACTTTTCAATTCTGCTTCAAAGAAGGATATATTATATGGTATATAGTCAATTCCCTACAAAGTCTGCCAGATTTCTGCTGGTGCAAAAAATCCAACGAACTCCATAAGAATACCCAGCATTTGCATCGGCATGAAAATGCATGCCAGCAAAAATGCTAGAGTATTTGTATGGCGGAGAGGAACGAACCGGCAGAAACAAGCTGCGTTGCGCCCCTCCTCTCCACCATAAAAGTGAATGAATGGGGCGCAAAATAAACAGAACGTGTAAAAGCCTTATGCAAGTCTTTAATGCATTTCATTTTACATTCCAGACAGCTCAAAATGAGCTTCTATGAGATTTAAATACACAAACCTAAACTTGACTGAAAATAATTGGGACAAAGCAGTGTTTTACAGTAGAAATATTGTTATGTTGCATAATGCACAACTTACATATTTAGGAATGGAATTGCAGGGCTTTAAAAAGAAAATAAAGTTACACATACGGGTCTTTGCCAAACAGAATACAGTTGGCTCAATAAAAGTATCATCTTGATTACTTCTGCTTTGCCATCAATTGACATAGCAATAACTTTTCCACCAGGACTTTGAAGAGTGGAGGTGATGGTTACTGCTGGACTCTCTCCATTAGCCCCTGTGAACTGGCAGTGAAGAGAGAAGAGAGGGTGGGAAAAACCCTGAAGGCAATAGAGGAATGTAGGGTGAACTGTGCGTCATTGAACGGGGGTAATTTAAATCTGCATCTGTGCTACACAAGTGTCACTTTAATTAGCAAACCTACAGAATTATATAGCAAATTGCTATGTGACACTGCTTATGTTAGGCCTCAAACTCTGCCAAATTCAAATAGGAAAGCTGCAGAGCTTTGTTCTTAATCTTCCAGCTCTGTTTGGTTCAATGATAGTCTATGTTTCATTTGTGCTTGAAAAGAGAAAAATCGGTCAGTTAGTTGGAATTTATATTAGTGAAATGTATCCAAGTCAAAGTCAACAGGAACGTTCCATTCGTGGCTGCAGGCCCATTTGGTCTGGCGTTTTACAACTGTTCAAATTGCCGGTATATAATGCAATTTATGACCGTTTGATTTTCCCCATTTTCTCCTCATGGCTATTTCCTACCATACAATGTGTTTCCATAGCATCTGTCTGCCCTTCGTTCCCTCCTACTTCTTTGCTTCACTTTCCTGATCTTGCCATTCTTTCATGCACGTTACTGCACGCCAGCATGCACAATGCCCCTCTAGAGCCAATTCTCTACACTCTCTCCCCCAGACCTCCCTCAAACCTACATCCTACTCTGACAATATCAACACAGCATCCATTATTGCACAATTGGGTCCTGGTGCTCTACGCACTCTGTGGCATTATTAATACTTCCCCCATCGAAGGGTCATTCCCAGACACCCTCAAGATGGGTCTCTGACGACCACTTATGAACAAAGCAAACATATACCAAGAAAACATGGCCGGCTACTGGCTCACTGCGAACCTCCTGTAAATTGCAAAATCTTGGAAAAAGAACCCACGAGACAGCTATTCTATCGATTACACCTCTTAGACGACCATGAAAATGTTTTCCACCCCAAGTGTAGCATCGAGCCAGCCATCATCCAGGTGGTGGAAGAAGCCCTTCAAATGGATAAGAGAGACTCATGCCTTCTCGTCCTCTCGACTGCATTCGACACGGGCAACCAGTGCATCTTCCTCGCTCTTGCTTCTGCTCCCCATTACTGCACCACTGCATCCGCCGCCTCCTCGCTGGCAGGATGGGATTCTGGCACCGTCATGAATTGGTTAGAACACATTGCGTTTTAAACAACTACCAGTCTCCCGCAGAGTCCACCACCAACCTCCCAGGCTCCATCCTGTCACTGACCCTTAAGATTTACATGGATCCTATTTGCACACCCCCTCAAAGAACCCAATATATACACAGAATTTTTTTTTTTTAAAAACACAAAAGACATCAGCCATCTCCAAGAATAGCCAACCATCATCCAGTCCTGGATGTCCACTGCCTAACTCAAATGTGACCCCTCCAAAATCAAATTAGTTTTCATCTATAGCCTGGCTGAACAACTTCAACAATGGCTCAAGGACATGCTCCTGGAAGGATTTGATGTGAAACTCTCAGATGTTATAAAATCCACAAGCTTCACCATTAAAAGCCTGGCCTTCAAGAAACACATAACTAAGGACCAAACCACCTGCTTCCAAATCTCATTCATTCGCAAGATCAAACCCTTCATTACACTGTAGAACTTCAGGAACGTAGTGCATGCCCTTGTGGTCTCACACATTGATTGTGGAAATGCCTCCTGACAGGGCTTCAAGCCACTCACTTGGCTCCCATAAAAGCAGTCCACCACAGAACAGCACATCTTATTATGGAAGTGCAGAAATGTGACTGAACTGTCGCTGGCCAAATCAAAGACAATGGCTTCCTCTCCAGGACAGCATGCATCATCTACAAAGCAGCCACAAGCAGCAAGCCAGTGTACTTGGCAACTAGACTCCACATATTTGGTGTGACACGCTCTTCACACAGCAAATCAACCAATCAGCTCAAATCACAACTCGTCTGCATAGCAAAGAGCTGAAACAATCCTTCTCTTGTCACGCACACACTGGATACGTTATCAGCTTGGAATACCCACACAATTCTCGAATTTTGTAAAGCTCTCAAATCGTGGCTTTCTCAAAAACACATGACCAAGGACTAACGCCAATGGAAGCACAGCTCAACACAGAAACCAAATGCTGGTTATCTACACCCTTTACAGAGATTCACTGCTCTTGAACAAGGTCCACACTTTAAACAATAAAATACAACTTTCTCTGGGCCGTCTGTGGGGAGGAGCAGCCTCGCGGAACCGCTAAGATCTCGCAAGACTGCAATTGAGCATGCACGAGCGCAGAGACCAAGAGGCGCCCCTCCTGCACACAAGCATGCATCCTGTGTCTATAAAGGACATATTAACTATTCAAGACCCTAACGCCAATCCCCACAAGCAACAGCAGTGAAGTGATGTAGGTCTACGAGACTTCATTTATCCCTAACCAGTAACCATTGCAATACCCTACTTAATTTGAATTGCCATTAAAGCCTTCAATCCACAACCGTGTTTCCAGTCTCTGCACCACTACAACATACTTCCCATCCCTCCTACCCCATATGCTGTTTCTTTCGATAACCTCGCCCACTTCAGCTGGATCCCTACAAAACCTCAAAACTGATTTTAACCCCATCTGTACCTTTCTCTCTATGCCGTATCACCCAAGTTCACATACTTAAAACATAACATTCAACCTTACTCTCTCAAGGCCCTCAAGTTAATCTCTACGCAGACCCCAGCCAATGTATTTTCAGCCCCATTAGTTTAACCTGAACCCATGACTCAGGAACGTACGGCCCCCGTTTGAAAGACATCGGAGAGAACTCCGGTCAACCCTTCAAGAAACACGGACCAGCTGCGTCAGCCAGCGCCGCACAAACCCCGGATGTACTCTCTGTAGCCGGTGGCAGAGGTCGTTGTGTCTCGGTTGGCACTCTAGCTTCAATCTCCGCTCTATTGCTATTATGTCTCTGCCACACCCTCCCGCAGGGACTCCACCAATTGGTATCCGAAACTGGATGACAGGTCTGTCGACAGCGCTTAGCCCACAGGAGGTAGGGCTGAGACCGGGGCTAGCGCGCATGCGCAATCCGTGGTGGTTACGTGCTTGTCACGTGACGTGGCGTCGTCGCTAGGTCGTTTCCTGTGATGGGAACTAGTCGCGACTGCCGACCCCGCAGCCCCCGTGTGTGCGGAGCGCCGCCCGCCACCAGGCCCACTGCGCCCGGGAGCAGCCGCAAGGCACAGGTGAGCCGGGAACGCGGCGTCCAAAGGCAGCGGTCATCCCGTTCCCCCCTGGCTGCGGGGTAGGGTGCCGTTGCCTCCGCTGTCACCCAGGGGCGCTGCAAACCCGGCCCATTGAGGCAACTTACATTCGAGCGAGCCTCGCTTTTCCAGATGCCACTCGGTGCGAGTACCAGAC
Source organism: Ambystoma mexicanum (assembly GCF_040938575.1). NCBI lineage: Eukaryota > Metazoa > Chordata > Amphibia > Caudata > Ambystomatidae > Ambystoma > Ambystoma mexicanum. Next base: position 889,621,075 of record NC_090928.1, on the reverse strand, counting down.
TCGTCAACCTCATGTGTATACCTAAATGAACTTTGTAATGTGGGAAGGGCCCCCATCCCTGCACAGGCCCAAATTCACACTGATCTCCAGATGCCTTCCCTACTTAACACTTATTTGACGGTTGTTATTCCATTGTTAAACCCCTTTCTTTCTCCCAACGATTAATACAGCTCAATAGATTACATTGAGATCGTAGTCCAAACAATCCTAGAGCATTCCCAGAAAATACTTAAGCCACTATTAACTTCTATGTTAGACCGCTCAAGTGTCATGTGGCCACGCGTGACCAGGCCCCCCAGTCCAGTCTTTTCTTGGTATTCTGGGACTTATAGTTTTCATAGCTTTCAAATGGTAAATATGACTGCATGTCAGAGAATCCAAAAGGAAACTACCAGGACTAATTGGCCTTCTCATGCATGGCAACTTGAAACCTATGCATATGTTGGTTGCTTCTAACCGACTTCTGATTTCTCAGAATGCTGACTTTTAAGAGGTGCCCACCACACCAAAAGTCTGGCTTGAAAAAACGTTCGCCCCATGCCTATTTTGAGGCTAGACAAACGTTCTTGTGCATTCTTTGAAACCTCCACCCCCAAATCTAGTTACGTTTTTAAGTTCTCTTATTGTGGCTGGCGAAAATCGCCTCTCTGAGCGTGACTTTTTTTTGTTGCCACTGCTGTACTGTTCCCCCTGATCTGGCATTTGGACTTGTACGCGTGTCTTAGATTGCCCGAAAAGCACGATCAACACAGGTTTGAACACGCTACTTGCTTAAGCTCCTCTCTTGCACATGCACCTGGTTATATCCTCCAAGTATTCTCCTAACTACTCAATTTCTGTACATAGCAGAATACACATTTCCCTTATATGCACATGCCTTGTTAGTCTTCTCTTTGCATATCTAATTTGCTCGTTTCATTGGTCATTAAGTGTGGTGGTGGGTGGGAGTAGGGCCCTGAGGCAAGTGTGAGAGAGGACTGGTGGGGGTGCCGGGACCGGTGAGACTCTGAGGTACACCAGGTGGCCAGTCAGCAAGCTCTAAGATGGAGCGGAGGGTTAGGTTAGCAGGGTAGAGGGAGAGTGAAGGAAGTGAAGGGGAAGGCCTTGAGTTTCCAGAACAAAAGGTCAGGCTCAAGACTGAGGGCAGCAGGGAGGTTATTCCAGAGGGATGCACTTGCTGAGGATAGGGATCTCCCTCCAAATCTCTCCTCGGAGAACCGGCTCGCTAGCAGAAGGTTGGAGGTAGATGAGTGGAGGGCGTGTGAGGGACAGTATTTAGGTGGGTCCCAGGCCCAGAAAGCCTTATGGACAACACAGAGGGCCTTGAACTTGATCTTTGCAGCCACAGGTAGCCAATGAAGAGATGTCAAAGAAATATTGCTTATGTGCTTATCGAGGGCTAGAGGGCCCTTTACCTTTTTTCATTCCTTCCTTTTCCTGACCCCATGTCCACAAAACGCTAATTTCAGAGGGAAGAGAATGTTTCAAGTTGTTCCTGCTGAAAGTAGGTTGTATGTGCTCATTTGATCAAACTCTTAATATTGGGCGATCCATCGGGTCCGCTTATCTCATTAGCAAACTGTCATGAAAAACTGTTTGTGTTCTAAGCTTGCCTTGGATGGCATTTCTTGTGTGGGGAAGAAAAAAATGGACAAGCAAACCTGCCAGCCGAATAAGACCTATATGAAGGATAGTTGAATTGCATATTTTGAGAACGAATGGAGCTAAATTATCTGGACTCAGTGCTATAGATTTGCAGTGTCTTGCCTCTTTGTAAGAAGTGACTTTGACACTGGTCAGCATTTGTTTATCTCCACTCGACCAATTCCTTCAGTGCTACCCTTCTCACTTTTGTTCGGGAAGAGACTTAGAATGTTAGACTGCCTAACCACCAGCTCCTTTCTTTACAAGTTGAATGTTTGTTTGTTTTATTATTTCTGAATGTAAATGTTTTCATGAGTCACTCCCTTATCGTTGCTGCAGTAGAATTGCTTTGTTTTAAGGCACCGAGCTTGAAGGCTCATGAACAAAGTGGGAATTTCTGGACTGTTAGCCATTTTTTTTAACCATTACTCTGATTGTGTAAACTCATGCCGAAGTCAGCCGTTATTTCACTTTTCGTGGTGAGTTGCAGTCTTGCGAGTGAATACATATTTTTCTCTGCCTGGTGGATACTTGCAACAGCAGTGATGTCTAGTCACATCTGTCTTTTTCTTCTGATACATGATGTTAATCTGATCTTGCAGGCCGATGTTTCTAAAAGAAGCCCTTTGACAGTGATCTCATGCTGAAATCTCAAGCTTGTCACAGTGGCCCTAGCAGCCAGCCTCTCTTTAGAGAACTGGAAACTTGATGCTTTTCTTTGCATGTTGTTCCTACAATTATACGACCATATCCGATCCTTATCTTGCCTTTATCCTACCTTCTATTCTAAGTTTGCAGACTATGTCGTGTAGACAATTCTTATCCTACATATGAGGGTACGCACATCTACACTAAACTGACAATCACGTGTTAAGTGTGGCATTTACTGCCCTTTCAACATCTTTCCCCTTTTTACATCTCAAAATGCCTTAGTTGGTGTGCGTGAATGTCTTTTAAGTGGATACACACATAATTGTACAATATATAATGGGTAGTCTAGGTGAATATCTGTATTTGGCAATTACTGATACTCAAAGTATTGTTAATAGGGCTGGAACTCTGCACCAAATAAACCTAGATCCTGTTTCTCTGATGTGTGCTGTATTTATTTGCCCATCACACGCCAGTGACCAAGGATTCTGTGAACCGTGGCCCTTATTATTGGAAAGGTTTGATTTGGGCTACTTTAAGCAACATGTATTTCTATCAGCACGAAAGAACTGTCCGTGAAAATGATCCTTTAATCATGTTTTGTCACCTGGGTGTATTCCTCCCATTTTGGTTGTGTGGATTTGTGCCGAAAGGTGGGAAGCTACTGGTCACATTGTGGCAGCCCTATGCTCCTACACAAGATCCTGATATCTAATGGAGGATCAGCATTGTTTCTGTACAAAGCAAAGATTTGTGCATCATCCTGTGTCCTAAAGGTCAGGAACAGATCATGCAGGTGGAGGATAAGAGAAAGGGAGTGTATTCCACACGTTTTCCGATATGCTCGTAAGAATACTGGATGTATGTTTTGTACAGAAGGCACACCTCCTAATGCTGGGACCTAACTACTTTCCCATAAATTGAACCAATCGCTAACATCTATGCATGAATTATAGATAAAAGCAGTGAGGGAATGGGTTAATAGAAGCTGTTAATGTCACCAAAAGGCTCTACAATTCTGTTGGTATGCAAAGATCGGGGCAAAGGAGAATTGCAGGCTACTAGCCAGACAAAGAAGTCACTTGCTACCTCGGTTGCCCACGTAAACGCAGCACACCATTTCTTACTTGCCAAGTTCACATTGTGATCACTGGCATCTTGTTTAAGTCTCTGCAGAAAAATAGTTGTAGATAGTTCTCTCCTGTCCAGTTTGGGGGGGAAAGGTTGTGCTGTTGGAAGGTACAGTGTGCCACACTGGCCACAGTGGATCCTTCACCGCCAATCATAACTTGGAAGCAATCCTGTGAAGCACACGCCCATTACAAATAATGGGTTTTTCAGTATGTAAGTAAGCTGTTGGGACCCATTTAGTCAGCTGCAGTTTTCCAATGATCTGTCTTAAGTTGCTTTGTCTGCATTTTCATTTTTCAAGAATAATCTTATTCATGACAGGGTTCCAAATTAGGATTTGATGAGCAAGAGCTCAAACAGTCCCTGAGTGTCCAGCATCCTCCAGTAGGCAGAAGCTGCACAGCGCTTTCCACATCTAATTTCCGCATGAAATGTACTCTTTACTTTTTGTCTTTTTGCAGGGATTACAATTAAGATTTGATAAGCAGTAGCTAGAAGCAGCTCCTCCGTATCCGGCATTAACCCGTGACCAGGAGCTACCACTGGGGAACCAGGAGCGGGTGCATATTCATCCGCAAACCTAACTTTTACATATAATACAATCCTATATCACGTCGTTCGTTAGCTTAATCCCTTAAGCTTTGTGTTGTATAGATCATGTCCTAATGTTTATTTACAGTGTTCCAAACACACAGTTTAATTCACACGTGTTTGTTCGTCATCAGTTGGCCCGAAGAGCCAAAAGTAGATGCAGCTGTCGAGCTGACTAGGCTCTTTTAGGCCACAAGCAGGAGCTAAATAGTTCCTGGCTCCCCTCATTTTCGTACCGTTTTTGTATTCCATTACATTTAAATGGATTCTAGATGTGTCCTAATTCTTCATTTACATTCTAAAACACTCCGATGTTTTGTTGTAAGGCACCAGTTGGCCTGGAGTGCCAAAAAAAACTCCTGGTAACTTGGTTTTAAGATAGCCAGTCTCTCCTAGGGTAGAGGCAGAAGTTAAATGGCTCCCAGCAATTTTGAGCCCTACATGGGAAGTGTTCAAAAACATGATGCAGTGCATGGGATGATATCGCAGATCACAACGGAAAGCAACCTAACATTAGAACAGGAAGTCTAGCTGCAATAGTTGGTTGGGCTATATTAATAGTGCCAAAGCGCACAAACTCCACTTTTTGATTTACATTTTTCAACAAGAACTGGTCATTTATTTATTTTCATTGCAATACAAGGAAAACTCTTGAAAGATAATTCACCATCTGTTAAGTGTAAATCCCCAAACACACCCAGCAGTCTCTTTATTCCCCTTTTAGTTACTTCTGATTAACGAACAGGGGACAGTTTATCACATTTGTCTTGTTTCTGTTCTCACAATTGTGCACATTCATTGCTTATCTGTGGAGAGGGCAATCTCCTGCTTGAAAATCATGGCTTTATTTTTTTTACTTGTCTAATCTCTTGCTTACGGATCCTTGCTCCACCTAGTCACTTGTTATGAATCACTAAACGTATATATAATCAGCAGTGCCTCATGGGCCACGCAGCTTCTTATTTATTTGTTTTAGTTAATACATAACTTTAGACATATAACATTTATCACAAAACAATCAATTTGCAACTTTACATCAGAATCTGCACCAAATACAGAAATCTGAACACCGAAAAAATGCACCATCCTTGCAATACAATAAAATTCGTGTTCCTTCAACTAATCACATCCACTTACTAGGCATAGGGACTTTAACAAGTCCTTCTGGATTAAACATATACTGACTTAATTAGTTAAATTCTTCTATGACCAATTTCTTTGACACCATGCTCCAGACTCTAAACAGCACCATTTGCAGGGCTCTCTTGGTATTTAGACAGCGCTTCCAAAAGGTCTGAGACTTAATTGTGTCAATGTGAATTACGTATTTACCTATAATCTTGAATGGACCTAAATTTGGGCATTCCGAAAGGACATGTTTAGGCATCTTCCAAGTCTAGCGAGTTTTGACCTATACGCCAGTATCTTTTTATCTTCCAGCACGGAGAGAGATGGGCCTATAGAGCTTAAAAACAGCGAGTCGGTTCAGTCTCAACAAAAGTATAAATCTATGATGTTATTTAGAGTGGCATGACTAAATAAGGCTGAGCCTTTTTGTAATAGTAGAACATATTGACGACAAAGGTATAGTTCCTTAAGGTTGATAAGATGTGAACATTTTTCACACCAATCCCATAAATCCATATACCTCACCAGAGATTGCTTTGATTCATAATAATCCATCTCCCAATTGGGATCCCAACCAATACACTCAAAGAATCGAATTGTGTAGTTAGGTGTTAATCTGTTCCCCTTAGTCACTTTACCCAGACTCTCTAGTAGGAGGTTTGTAGGGCACTAAATATACAGAAGTGTTTGCTTTTTCAGGCCCATAGCTTTAAGAGGGAAAGCTCAAGACGAATAATGACCATGGACACATAGCTGGGAATGCCCAGTAGTCTTCTTCAGAATATCCCTTCAAAACACCATACAAACTTTACCAGAAAGAAACTAAGAAACTCTGTTTGCCCGCATTTACTTGATTATTGCAGCAGTGTGTGTGACAACCCTCTGCATTATATGAACTGCTAGCATTAGGAAGCAAGCGCCGTTGTTCTTGGTATTTTGTAAACATTTAAAAATCGAGTGAAGGAAATCTAAGCCAAAAGCCCATTGTTTTGGTTTTAATAGAGCTCACAAGGCAGCTCCACAAACTACATCTCCCAGCAGCACTTGAGCTGCACATAGGGAAACGTCAGGCGCTTCAGCGCCAGCGCTTCTGGGACGGTGCCGGTCAACGCCGGTCCTTGGCCGACATCGGGGGTCGGCCATCCATGCTGCCCAATTCTCTTGCCAACTGGGAAGACAAGACTGGTAAGAAATGGGCTACCCTACCCTTTCGCAGCTACTCTCAAAGGCCAATAAACTACGAAACGATCAACTAGTCGTAAACTTTATATGTACCAAGGATACGCCGCCCAAACCACCCACCTTGGATAAAACCCCAGAGGCAGAAAAAGCACAGACCATACAAAAACACGATGACAGTAAACCTACACACCTTCTCCAAATTACATCAGACAGAACCAAAGCAACTTCCAACCCAAAGGTACCCCCTAGCCCAGAAATGACTAACATCAAAATTGCCTTACTAAACACCAGGTCACTAAATAAACACGAGCAAGGCATACATGACTATATCGTGGAAGACAACTTGGATATCCTCTTTCTTACTGAGACTTGGTTACAAGAACCAGCAGGCCCTACTATTGACTGTGCTGTCACCCCAAACTACAATATTTACTTTGAAAATAGAGAAACCGGTAAGGGAGGAGGGGTCGCCATAATAGCCAAACGGAGTTTAAAACTATTCACTGCCAAAATCCAGTGCTCTGGTTGTGAGGTCCTTCACCTCAAGCTCACACCCTCCCATAACAATTGCATTAACCTCTTCACCATCTATAGGCCCCCATCACTAATATCAGAGTTTAATGATGAACTTTGCCACATCCTTAACAATCTTAAGGGAACAAACACGGGGCCGGTCCTTTTAGGAGATCTCAACAGATGGCGGGGAAACCCTAGCGACAAGGACGCCATAAGCCTCGAAAAGAACCTACAAAACATCAACTACTCTGTAGCTAATAAAGACCCTACCATCCACTCTGGGAACCAACTCGACTATCATCAACTATATACAACTGACAGTGACAAAACACCATACCCTGTATCTGGACTGATCACTATAAAATCGAAGCCTCGCTGTCATTACATTTCAAGACAAAATATTTTGACAACTCTCCCAAATCCATCTAAAGTAGGAATTTGAAGAAAATCACTCCAGAAATACGAAGACAAGCTGTTACACACTTCATGGACAATACTACTGATGATGATCCTTGCGATTCCATCACGTCCACATTCGGATCCCATTTCCAGGAATTATTAGACGCACAGGCTCCACTTAAAAGTAAACAAGTCCGGCCCAATCCCAACCACCAGAGCTGGTACACGCCCAAACTTGCCACACTTAAAACTGGATATAGAAAATTGCAGAGAAAATGGCATAAAACATCCTCTGAGTCCGACAAAGAACATTGGGAAAAATCTGACGTTCCATATAGAGCCATATTAACTGAAGCCAAAAAGAACTACTACAATGACCAAATTACGGGGGCTTCTAACTCAACAGGCAAGCTGTTTCAAATCTTAAAATCTATTGAAAAACCACCGACTCTCACCACCTTTTCTGCCTACCCTAGCAGACTACCAACGGGTCCAAATGGCATTCGCCAACAAAATCACAAAAGCTAAAGATAACATAATTGTATGTTATCAGAAACGCTACCCTTAGACCAAAATAGGGAAGGTATTCCAGAACTTAACATTCCCAAATTTCATTTCTTACCCGTATCGGTAGAAGATATGCTGGATACGCTTTCATCTATGAACTGCACTTCCTGTTCTGAAAACATCCTACTTCCTAAATTCATTCTAAACAACACAGAAGTATTCGCCCCCTTTCTATGTCGCATTACAAACTCCTCATTCAGGGATCAGAAAGTCCCCGCTGGAATAAAAACAGTCGAGCTACACCATTGGTAAAAAAAAAAAAACCTGGTCTAGACCAACAGGACCCGACTAACCTTAGGCCTATCACCAACTGCAATTTTCTGTTGAAAATCTTTGATAAAATTGCCACAAAACAGCTACAAGAGTACATAGACAAACACTGCCTATTGCATCCCCAACAATCGGGTTTCAGAAGTGCCCACAGCACCGAATCTGCCCTGTTGGATTTACAAACTAAAATGTTAGGCATCCTGGACAAGGGAAAGGCAGGTCTGCTAGTGCTTTTGGACCTCTCGGCTGCATTTGATTTATCAGATCACGGCAAGCTTCGAGAGGCCCTAGAAAAAGCTGGGAATTGCTCTAAGGAAGCTATCGATTGGATTTCATCCTTCTTAGAGGATAGAAATTCTAAAATTACCTGGGGAGGACATTCCACGCACTCCAGCCCAGTGGACTGTGGTGTTCCACAGGGCGCTAGTTTTTCCCCCCTGCTTTTTAATCTGTATATCTGTTGTCTCTGCACCCTTCTCACTCATCTAGGGATCTTCTTCACCAATTTTGCAGACGACACACAGCTCATCATGGAACTGTGCGGGAACCATGATACTGACAACAGATTATCAGAAATCTATAATGCAATAGAAACATGGATGAAATCACACTGGATGTGCCTTAATAACACCAAAACGGAGCTCATGACATTTGGCTCCACAAAAGCCTTAAAAAACCTAGTCCCTGATTACACATCATTCCGCATAAAATACTTGCCCATCACGGTGTCTAACAAAGTTAAAACACTCGGCATATACCTACAATCATCTCTAGGTTCCGAAGCACAAACCGCCTACTTAAAACAGAACTGTCAATATTACCAGAGGCTCCTCTGCCGCATTGGACCGCTTCTTGACACCAAAAACAGTGCCACACTAGCCAGAGCCACCATCTTGTCACGGTTGGACTACGGAAACGCCTTATTGCTGGGTGCCAGCAGCAGTTGCTTAAAGCAATATCAAATCATCCAGAATAACGCCGTCCGGCCATTGTGGGAAAGTCCAAATGCGAACACATTACAACAGACAGAAAAGACCTACACTGGCTGGCGGTCACTGACCGTATCATTTTCAAATTATTGACACTGGTTCACCGCTGTCTTAATGGAACAGCTCCAGTATACCTGAAGAAAGAGTTCAACTGGTACAAGCCAGGACAAAGCTTGAGATCCGCTAAACAAGGATTGCTCAAGCCTAGTCACCCCAGAGCAAAACCTACAGGTCTAGGCAGAGCATTTCTTAGCTAGGCCATCTCCTACTGGAATGAGCTAGCTCGGAATCTCAGACTCGAAAGCAATTTCCTTTTGTTTAAGAAACAGCTGAAAACCACGCTATTCAAGTAAGAAATCCCTTATCACTTACTCTCTGTGGCCATGTAGAGCCTGATCCTTCCCGTTTTCTGTTCTGTCGTGTCACTCCACCGTACCTGTGTCTTTGTCGCGCCCTGATGCCTGCGGGCTTTCAACGCGTTATAAATATATAAAAAAAAACAAAACAAAAAAATGCACTGAAGCAATTTTTTCTCAGGTACTCCAGACCATCTATGATAGCCGGTGCAAAGCATTGTATATAATCGCCTGGCTCCCACATATGTGAATCCACCCGTTCTCTTAACAAATTGGTCTACTGGGGAAGTTGGCTGTGCCGCCTTCCTAGTACGAGTCTCTATACATGTCTGGTACCCTTGCAGCTGGTCAAAATCTACTCCTAGGTTACTTTATATTGTGACGTATATTCAATTTCAGTGCCTTGTATAATTAACCTGGGGTGTGCTGGCATTATTTGAGTCTTACTCCTATTTATAATCAGAGTACTCCCATAACACAACAGCACCATGTTGCATACCTGTAAATGTATGGTCTAAAATTACAAGATCATACGCTAATATATCACAATGGGTCACATCAATTATTGGGGGCAGCCTCTAGCACTTAACAGGCACTTTGGAAGGTCTAACAAGTACACATTGACTGATTTAAAATACACAGCAGTTTGAAAAAGCACCTACATTTAAACATTACAGCAGTGGGGAAAATGAACCTATATTTAAAACTCACTTGGATTAATACGTGTAATGAAAATCATCTTGGATTCAATTTTGTAGAGTAATATCACTCCATATGGTTGCAAACTTAGGCAGTGCAGTGAAATATTAGTTATACAATTATACTAGATGCTAGTAGATATATTTAGGTAATCGGAGTGGTGGGATTTTCCTGGAGTGCAGTAATGGCTGTACTCCCCGCCCACAACTGCAACAGTGTGTCAATAGTGAGTAGTGAGCAACCACAAGAGTGTCAAAAATATGCACTGCTCAACACGACATGCTGTTTCAAATGACTGCCTGCATTTAACCTCTAGAAAGCAATACAGACATTACACAGAAAGAATGGCTGCCACAAATTGACAGCTCTGTAGGACATGTGTTGTAGCACTCGAGAATTCAGAAAGTCAGACTGAGCTGTAGGGGTCCTAAAAGCATAATGAGGCACCACTTAACAGTACAGGATCGGTCAGCCAGGTTACTTTTGTATAATTTTTAAAATCTCCTCTGCCATCCCCCTCCCCCACAAAACAGTTCATATGAGGGAAGTTGAAGTAATGTGTTCATTTTAAAAGACAATGAGGAATCCTAGTTCTCAGATTGCTCTTTCCATTTGTAGCCACACTCTTGCATGAGAAGTCGGAAATACTGCATTCCTCTCACAGGCACTGCCTTAGAGGCAGAGCTTGTGGAAGGATGAAACACAAGTTTCCAGCCAATCGACTAATCAAATAATAAAAAAAAAGTGCCCAAGCATTGCAATTGCTGGTTGGTCTTCTAGCCTTCCACGCTCCCCATAGATCCTAAAGTGCATAGCATTTTAAGTTCAACTAATTACTATTTAATGTTACAAAGATTTGCTTGTATGAGCCCCTATGCAACAATATCCCTAGCAGTTAATGGAGCAAAGATCAATAATTGTAATGCCCTTTTCTTGAGGCCAATCGGAGCACCATCAAATTGTCTACAAGCGTTAAAGAAAATAGCAGCCTGAACTGTCTCACCTATGCATGAACACACAACCCCGGTACTTGGGCTTTACTGACTACCAAAGAAGGCTATATGAGTTATCCAATCGCCATCTGCTCTTCAAAAACATTTACGCCTCCAGGGTGTGTAGCACGGCTCGACGCCAGTTCTTTCCAACAAGCCTACCATGATGCTGGAGCGTGTGCGTGTGTGCGTGTGTGTGTGTGTGTGTATGTATATGTATGTGCCGGCCACATGACCTCATTCCACCCTTTTTCCCTAGCACTCGGATGCTGAGGGACCGCAGCACCAAGGTGTACTACCTACCCCAAGAGGGGCGGGTAAGGAGGTTGATGAGGAATCCGTGGGCGGAACGTCCCTCAGAAGGAGTAAGTTGCTTACCTGCAACTCCTGTTCTTCAATATGTGTAACTTTCATGGATTCAAATGGTTTGAGTATTCCCCCTCTGGCTGGGAATCCTCGTACACGCATTACTTCATTATGTAAAGAGAAAACAGCTGTTTTGTAGTTTATCTACGTCCTTTTGTTTGGATTCAGTCCCATCCAATGGGACGTCGAGTATGTATCTCCCACCCCGAGGTCGTCTTCAGCTTCTAGCCCTGGAGTGACTACGTATAATGTAGCCTTTTTATACCTGGGGTGGATGCCAGGCGCATGTGAATCCATGAAAGATGCCAATGCTGGCGAATATGAGTTACAGGTAAGCAACTTACTCCTTTTCCAGCATTGGATCTTGCTAGTCAGTGAGTCCCAAAAGAAAGATCCGTTCAGTCCAAAATGGACCTATACTGACCCAACCACTATAATAACTAAGGCACAGGAGAATGACTCCCTTCTGCTGTGTACTGGTTCATTTTAATAAAGTAGTCGAATGTACTTCTTGGAGAGTATTTTTATCATATAGTTAATGAGGTTCTTCTGTTTCTCGCTTAAACCATTCTCTGATTTAAAAAAAAAAAATCTCTTTATTGATTTTACAACATGTTAAACACCACCCTCCCCCACCCCCTTGAGAGCTATTATGTCTTTGTTCCTTTGAGGGCCTGTAGCTTGGTTGTGAAGATCCAAAAGTTTAAAGCATTGTGCCCTAAAGTCGTCTTTCAAGAATGCCAGTCTTTATCAAATTGTAGCGGATTATTATTCATTACATATGTTGCTTCAAGCGCGACCAGTCCCCAGATTTTGCTTAGCCACACCTGTACTATGAGAATAGGGGTGTCATGGTATTAGTTTTATGGCGGTACGATAACCTTCTTGCCAAATGACGGTATATCATGGTTATCGCGGTATAGCAGGTGGAGTTAACCAATCTTAGCAAATATTTTCTAAAAGGTCATACATGACAGATTTATTATCCCAAACAAAACCAGGCACCCAGGGCCAGAAGTGGGCTTTTCAACATACTTTGCACTGAAATGCCACCTCTTGCTTCCACCAAACACAAACACACGTGTGGAGAGGAGGAGGAGGAGGAGGAGGGGGGGGGGGGAGCTGCTGCGACTGGTAAAGCAAACTGAATAGCTTTTCTTAAGTGGTCATTTAGGCTTTTAGCTCCCCACTGCCTACTGGTGAAGATGAACATGTTGCCATCTTTATAACCTGCATGCCACAGATAAATGGGTGCTGATGGTAGTATACGCTTGTGTGCATACACACGCACGCTCTCTTTACGTTACAGCCTTTAGTTTACTTGCGGGCCAAAAGGTGTTCAGTAATCACGGACATCTTACCCTTTGGTATGGCAGCAGGGAATAACCACAGAGAAGTGAATTTCGCAGTGTGACTTATTATATGTAAATTCAATGATGGAACCAGGGAAATCCCCCATTGTCATATGTTTAGCAAACATTATCCATTATAAATATATAAACCCCAAAGCCACCAACCCAAAGTAAACCCTTTTTCCTTCTTGGCACTGTATTTATTCTTCCTATTGCTAACATACTGATTTTGTGTCTGGTCAGACGCGTGTGGTTTATGGAATGGCATTAAAAACTGCTCCAACTGAAACTACTTGGCAGATGGCACATCCAATAGTGCAAGACCAAGACTGCGCAGCAATTGCTTACTGCAGCCTTTCCAAATCAGATTGAAAAGCACAGTTAACGGTATAAATGGTATACCGGTATAAACAATGTGACGCTTATTATTGTTCAATTAAGTGGTTCACGGTATCTTTAACGGTATATCGTTACATCCCTATATGAGAATGATTGAAGCTTTCCATTTCTGCGCAATAAGAGTCATTACTGATAGCGTTAGGACCACCCTTGCCTTCTCCCGGGCTCGTAGTTTCTCCTTCCTCCCCGCTCATCCCCACCAGTACTCTTTTCAGGGGTCTATCTTCCCCTATCCCAAATGCTTGGGTTTGCACCTGTTGTATCTCCCGACAGAACAGCTCTATTTATGGGCATTTCCACCATATGTGGACTGCCGTACTCTCCCTCCCGCACCCCCTCCAACATTCCCCGTCGGCATCTAGATATGTGCTGTGAAGGCGGGCGGGGGTGTAGTGCCATCCGTAGAGGATCTTGTACCATGTTTCCAGTAATTGGGATGCCCTTGACAATTTAGGAATCTTTCTACACAATTTTTCCCAATCCTCGCTCCTGATGTCTGCCCCAACACCTGCTCCTATCGGGTCATAAATAGCCATTTAGCTCTGGGGTAGCGCCGTCCAATATTCTGTACAAGTTAGATATCCAGCCTTTTGACCTGTTGTGTGTCAGTAGGAACTTCTCAAGTCGGGTAACCTGCCTGGTGGCCGCCTCCTTGACTGCTGGATTCTTTAGCCAGTGACTTAGTTGTGCCCATCTGTCACACTCCCCCACTCCAAACACTTGTTTGCATTCTAAAAAGGAGCATATGGTCTGGCCCTGAAACGCATCCCACGTCATGCTACACCCCCTCCACCCGCCACTGTCTAAATACCCCCTGTTCTTCCCTGTTGTTGCAAAAGGGGGTAGAGTGGGATGGGTAGGTCATGATTGCATGCTTCCCCACCAGTTTGTCCCAGATATCCGCTACTAGTTTAGTGATGGTGCTCTGGGACATGTTTCGGCCTGTGTTGTCTCGGTAGCCATAGCACCGCTCTCAAGTCGTGTTGCACTAATGCTCGGTCCATCTAGACCCATTTCTTTCCCACAGTCTCGGTGAACCATTCTCATCACCCACAGTTGTGTTGCCTCGTATTATTGTTGGAAATTGGGGAGGGCCATCCCCCTTCCCTCTTTGGGGCCATCAGAAGCTGCTGCCTTATTCTTGGCCTCTTGCCCTCCCATATAAACTCACTTGTCATTTTCCTCAATTCCCAGAAAAGACTAGCGGGCACCACCGGTGGGGTTGCTTGAAATAGGTAGAGGAGGCGAGGGGGTGTAACCATTTTGACTGCCGCCATCCTTCGCACTCAGGAAATTCTAAGATTCCTCCACTTTCGGAAGTCCTTCCTTTTTGCCTTCATTATTGGGCGGATAATGTGTGTACCATCCCGGCAGGGACAGGGTTATTTTAATCCAACAAAATATGATCCCCACTGGGCTCAACACAAAAGGTGTTATTGCCTCTAGTTCTGCTATTTCTCCCTTCCCCACTGTAAGATTAATCCATTCTGATTTGTTGATATTAATCCATAGGCCTGATACATCCCGAGATATCTCCAGCAACTCCATACATGCTTGTATCGATTCTCTGGGTCTAGTCGGTGACGAGAGCATGTTGTCTGCAAAGGCTGCAACTTTGTTTTGCTTGCCCCAGAGGGTGTTCCTTGTATCTCGTCTGACTCCCATATTGCTTGCAACAAGGACTCTAGGTGAATCGCGTAAAGCAGCAGGATAGTGGGCACCTCTGTATTGTCCCCATACTCGGGTGAATGGGGCGCAGCATTGATCCGTTCACCATCAAACGTGTTATCGGGGCATGGTAGTTGGCTTGGACCATTTTTAGGAAGTCTCCTCCCAGGCCCATTTTCCCCATAACCTGGAACAAGAAAGACCACTCCACCCGGTCAAATGCCTTTTCCGCATCTAGTGATAAAAGAACCAAGGGAGTCTGTCTTTTGAGTTTTTTCCACTAGGTGTGCTACCCTCCTGATATTATTGGCCGTTTCTCTTCCCAGTATGAACCCCGATCCAAGCTGGTAGGCACCCCTCTCGCCTGTTAGGCTATATTTTAATGTCGATTTTTGCATCCACATTGATGAGCGCTATCGGCCTGTAGGAGGGGCACTCTGCAGGATCTTTATTGGTTTTGGGTATGAGGGTTATCTTTGCCTCCTCCATTGAAGGGGCAATGCACCCTGTTTATTTGAAGGTATTGTAGAGTCGCGTCAGTTGTGGCGCTAGCAATGTTGGGAACATTTCATAGAAGGCTGCTGTGTATCCATCTGGTCCCGGCGCCTTCGTAGGTAGCTTCGCAATAACCCTTCTCACCTCCTCCTGGCCTGATATATGCTGCGTTTCTCTCCCTGTTTTGGGCAGGTGCATTTTCTCAAGGAAGTCTACTGCTGTCTGTTCAGAGGGTTCCGAGAAGATAACGGGCTTCATAGTACCTAGACAGACATTCTTGTATGTCCTCCGTACGGGTATGACAATCCCACCCCCCCCCCCCCATCCCCCTTCTTGTATTTTATGGCTGTAACTGTTACTTTCCCCCGCCCCCCTCAGTAGACGTGCCAGCAGTGTGTCTGCCTTATTGGCTTTCGCATAGTATCTTTGTCTGACAAATAGTAGTGCCCCCTCTGCTTTTTTTCGTTCTAAGAACCTCAAGTTGTCCTACTGCCCGTGGGACTTAGGAGTGTTCCTTGTAGGGGCTTCCCCTGCCTTTTTCCTGGCTTTTTTACCACCTCTTCTAGTTGGATCTCTAGAGCCTTCATCTGACTCTCCGTTTGTGCTCTAGCCGCTATGAGTTCCCACCGCATGGTAGCTTTGAATGCATCCCACCTGATGCTCTCGCCTGTGTCACCACTTTTTAAATTGTTTTTTCCCCCAGTTCCTCCCGTATCACTGGGTCCCTCAACAGACCTCCCGGCATCTTCAACTCCATACCCCAGCTGTTCATCGCTGCAAAGCCATTCTCATAGATACTATCTTGTGGTCCGCTATCCCCAGGGGACCCGCCTCCACTACCTCCAGTCTGCTCAATAGTGTAGCTGATATCCATATGTAGTCCATTGTCGATGGTGCGCTGTGTACTCCCAATAAGAATGTGTATTCATCCTCCTCTCCCTTACAAATATCTTAGTCCCGCTCGTTCCACCCTTTCTTGTAGTTCGGCCGACACCCCCCCCCCACCCTGATCTCTCTTCCTGTATACCATGTTAAAGGTGCCCATTAGTATAATGTATTTTATTTATATATTACGCCAAGCCCATGGGTATCTGGGCGCATTCCCTACAGAAGTATATAGGATATTCTTCTGCTACTTTATATTCAGTAGCATATAAAGTTATTTACAACCAAATAACAGGTACTCAGAGGAGTATTTACAGAGTAAGAATATGAAGAACGATGGCAGTGTGCTGGTATGGTTGCAAGGTATAACCATCAAAGTACAATTTCGTTCGGTTTGAGCCAGATTTGTACCTGATTTCTAAAAGTACAGAAGAAGGGTTCAGCTCGGAGGTAACTGGCAGGAAGTTCCACATTTTGGCTGCAAGGACTGGTAAACTACTGCCTATTTATGGAGCTTGAACCTCGGAATAACCAGGAAGTTAGAGTATGAGGATCTGGTAAGCCAGTCTGAAGACTTCCAGGTAAATTTGTCACAAAGGTATTTAGGTGCTAGATTGTATACTCATTTGAAGGTAAGTGAAAGGGTTTTAAGTCTGATTCTTTGGGAAACAGAGAGGCAGTGTACACTGCATCTTATCTCTGAGATTTGGTGAGACCTAGGGCGATTAGTTGCTGATCTTAGTGCATTGTTTTGGAAGATTCTGAGCTTTTTTATATTATGTTGGTTAGTACCGAGGTATAGAGCATTGTCTGCAGGCGTTAATTAACTTGCACCTGTATGCAGTATTGGAGGCAGTTGCGTTAAAATGTCTAGTCGGTGTGATGGATGATTCAATGTAGATACCTAATGTTTTTACATCTTTTGAAACCATGATATTGTTACCGTCAATATTGAAGGAGCTGAATTGTGTGTCAAGTCTGTTAAGTACAAGGAGCAGCTCAGTCTTGTCGTGTTTGGCCACCAAGGCTTGGATGATTTGATGGATGTCGTTTAGGCGTTTAGTCTTTGTAACAGTCGCCAGAGATGGGTATTAGGATTTGGGCATCATCTGCATAGTTTGTACAGGTGGCACTCAAGTGGTCTAGGTCATCAAAGAGGGGCTTGGTGAAAATGTTGTAGAGGGTATGTGAGGTGCAAGATCCTTGGGGGACTCCGCAGGTGACCGGGATAGGGGTAGTGGAGGCGGAGGGTGAGAAAACTCTTGTAGTTCTATTATTTAAGCACTGAATCCAAGTGCTGGTTTCGTCCGAAAAATGTGCTGCAGATGAGGTGATTACATAAGACTTTGTGGTCCACCAGATCGAAGGCCGCTGATATAGTAAACGGAGTGCCTAGCTGCCTTTGTCTTTTATGATCTCCATTTGAGTTACTAGATCTAAAAGGGCAGTATCCGTGCCATGTCGAGGTCGGAAACCTGATTGGCAGAGTCCTAGTATGTTTTTGCTTTCCAGGTGATGCTGGATTTGTAAGTAAGCCGCCCTGTCCAGAATTATAAGGAGAAAGGGTACAGTGGTGATGGGTCTGTAGTTCGTTGGGATGTTAGGGTCGAGAGTAGGTTTCTTTAAAGTGGCATGACCCATGCATCCTTCAGATTGGTTGGAACTGTATTGGTTGCGAAGGAGGCATTGATTAGCGTAGTGATAAAAGGCACACGATCTGTTGCTGACTCTTTAATAATTGATGCTGGGCAGGCATCACCTAGGCATCTGGATGCTTTCAGGCTCATTATTATATTCTCCACGCCCTTAGTGGGGAGAGGTGTGAAATGGAACAAGTCGTCTGTGTCAGGAGGGGGTGATAAACACAGAGGGGTGTGTTGGTAATCAGGCTAGTTTTCTTTTTCACTATTTTTGACTGCACAAGCTCAATTTTTGTCAGGTATAGCTATATTGGTGCACCATGTAAAATCTTTAGTGCAGGATACTGGTGGCTCAGACGACTTTTCAAGCTCTCTGAGGATGTTATTTATTTTGTATTGGATTACGCTTTAGAGATTCGGTCATTTTAAGAATCGCTTTTGGCTTGGATTATAGCTGATTTGTAGTTGGATGAGGCTGTAATGAAGTTCTCCTTGTTGGTTACTGTGGGAAGGCTTTTCCATGATGTTTCAGCTGCTCTTTTAGTTTTACGCAATGTTCCGAGGTGTGGGGTGAACCAAGTGTTTAGGTGTGAACACGGTTTAGCTTTCCACATTTTTAGTGGAGCTATTTTATTAATGGCGTTCAGAATGGTGGTGGTGGTGTAGAAGTCACTAATGAGGTCGGGTCGTCGCTAGAAGTGGCGAGGTTAGTGCTGGGCTGGAGGAGAGAGTAATTTTTCGGCAGTTATAGTACGTGTATTCTGGGAGGAGCCAAAGCCCTATCTACATTGGGCTGGTTGGTTGTCATTCTGTAAGGAAAAGAGAATAGTGTGATGGTCTGACAAGGCGCGAGAGGATGTTGGTATTGCAGTTGATGTGATGCAGTCTAAAAGTCTGCCCTTGTTGTGGGCAGGTTGGAAGATGCGTTGTGTAAAGCCTAGCTCTGTGATGCTGTTGGCAATGGTTAGTGCATTAACATCTTTAGAGTCATGTAGGCCTAGGTTTAAGTCTCCCAGAAGCATCAATTGTGAGCTTGGCTTTAAATTGGCTGTGAGAAGTAGGGATATGTCTTCCTCGAAGGAGGATAGTGGACCTGGAGGTCTATACATAAGGTGAATGGTAATGGTTTGCGTAGGCGACAAGGGTACCTTGATAGAAAGGAGTTCGCCCGATGGGATGGTTTGGGTGGGGCAGGGCGTAAGTCCTAATGTTGTTTTAGCAATAAAGGTGACACCACCACCTTGAAGTCCTATCCTGCTTGATGATAGAGTAATTATGTGTGATGGCCAATGAGAGCACAGGACCGTAAGTCAGCTGGAGCCAGGTCTCTGTAATAGCTAAGAAGTCTAGGTTGTTAGAGGTGATGAGGTCAGATGTCAAGAGCATGGGCTGTTAACGATCTAGCGTTAATAAGTCCTCCTTTGAGGCAAGTTGTGGTCTCTGGAACTGGGTTAGTTGTCGAACTGTTGCAATGCGAGGCAGTCTCATTAGGTAACAGTGCCAAATTTGGGCAAGTATGAGTGGCTTTAACTACGTTTCTGGATGAGTGGTAGGCTCTGGATAGCTGTATCCTCGTCTGGAGTTCTTGATTTTAGTTGAGCAAGGTTGGTTGGGCGTGAGTCTTGACACATATAGATAGATCCATTGGGTGGAAGTTAGTGGTAGATGATGGCTGGGAGTGTTTGAGCTCAGGTTGTTAGGTTTGGTAATGTGTATGGTCCAGCTGTGGTAGGAAGGTGGTGGGCATGATGTTGTGTGATATTGGAAGTCTAGCGGTCATGGATAGGTTGGGAATGCATCTCAGAGGCAGAGGTTGGGCGATAGGTAGGGGGAGTATGTTATAGGTAGGAGTAGGGGTGCTGCCATAGTAGATGAGGTAGAGGCAGTAGGGCTGAGTAGTAGACTCATGATGCAAAAGAAGGTCTGGAGCATGACTCGGTTCTTGTTTCTATCCTTAGTGTACTACTAATGTAGGCAAGGTACAGAGGCCTTATAGATGTAGGCTGAGTGCAAGGATACAGTGTGCATAGGCTCATATGCAGGGCTACACGTATGCTAAATGCAGGGCTCTGCATGGGCTAAATGTAGGCAAATGTAAGGATACAATGGACAAGGGTTAAGTACAAGAATCCGAGGGGAGTGCTTTTGATGCAGGACTTGTTAGAACATAGGAAAAATGCAGTACTCGCATGATCCTGGCTCTGTCCGTTGCTCACAAGGGCCTAAGGCTAAAAGCAATGCTAATGTGAGTAGTAGCATTAATAGAGATGCGCTCTAGGAATAAGCTGAGGGAGTGGTAACGTGGACCTGAGCTACAGGTAAAGCTCAAGTAGGTCAAAGTTAGGACTAAGTGTTGCGGCGAGCTATGCAGTGTGCCACAATGACGATGCGGTCTAGGGGACACTGGCGATGGGTCTGGAGACTTGCTGACAATGATTCAATGTACTATAGTCACACACATGATATATGATACGGCATTTATAACGCGCCTATACACAAGTGTTTCAAGGCGTGACGAGGCAAGGGAGGGGAAACGGAGGGAAAACAGACAACGATCCTACTAGGCCAGGTGTCATTTCAGATCTCGCAGTGCAGGGAAGGAGGAGAAGTGTGGGAGAAGGAGGAGAGGACAGTGCAGCACATGGGATAAGAAAATAAATAACAATAAGTAAAAGTACGGCCAGCAGGTGGCAAGTGCAACGGTAAGTGCATATGTCAGGTGTCAAGTGCTGGTAGTGGGACTGTAGGGCTACAGAAAACAGTCCCCAGGAGCGGGGATTGAGGGGAAGGCAGTGCAGGAGTGCGACTGGCGGGGGAGGAGACCTGGGCCCGAGATCAGACTGTGGCCAGGTAACCAGTGCAGTTTCAGTGTCAGCCAGGAAGTCAGCAAGGGAGAGGAGGAGAAAAAGCAGATGCAAAGAGAGAGGTTTTGAGGTGCTTCCGGAACCGAAGATGATTCTCCAAGTTTCAGGGAGGCTGTTCCAGAGGGTGGCCCCAGCCGAAGAAAGAGATCTACTACCAACTCGTTGCTTGGAGAAGCAGCTGACCCCGAGGGAGATGAGCGAAGAGCTCGAGAAGGAAGGTATTTAGTGGCGGACCTAGCATAAATATGGGGCGCCAGTGCAAGTTATCGAGCAAAAATTAATGTCGGTGCAGGCGTACCTCCAGGTAGCGTATGCAAAGCGAAAGGGGTTCCGCCTTGCACTTTGTAGCGAACAGTAGCAAACGGGGCCTTCGGCGGATGGGTCGGCGTCTGTCTGCCGGTGGCACCTATTGGCTTAAGAGCCAAGTGATGCACAGGGTTGCGTAGCAATGCCTGTAAACATAAATGCACAGATGCGCTGGCCATTTTTGGTCAGCTGTGGCCCGTGCTCCACGTGGTAATGGCAGATTCTGGTCCCCTATATTCTCGCTGCAGGTTGAGGGGAGGGCAGATGAAATGCAAGTGTGGGCCACTTGCACACATTTTTGATCAGCTTGCAGGATAGTTGATGTGGCGCTCGATTGATGTGCTTCCTGGTAGCTGGAGGTCAGGGGGAGTCGTAGGGGGCTGCATGTCTCGTCTCCGGATGGCGGTTAGGAGAATATGTGTAGGGCTCCTTCCCTGATGGTGTACTGAGCCACACATGTGGCAAACATGGTCTTTGGTTGCAGGCCTTGGGCAGATGGGCCGGCGTCTGCTTGCCGGCAGCACCTGTTGGCTTAAGAGCCAAGTGATGCACGGGGTTGCCTAGCAACGCCTGTAAACATAAATGCATGGAGATGCAGCGACCATTTTTGGTCGGCTGTGGCCTGTGCTCCAACACTCCTAGGAAGCCTCTCATAAAAAGCACCTGGCCCGAGTTGGGAGCATATCCAGAAGCCAAGGTACAGGTGACTCCCATGTAATCCCCCCTTTATCAATATATATATATATATATCTCTTCCTTCCTTGTCCCTTTTGATCTCCACAACTCTGATATCCAGAGTATTCTTGAGGGCTCCTGTTTTTTGTCGGGCCTGATGTGAAAAATATCTGGTTAAATCTACTTCGATTCAGTCGCCCCTGATCCTTTTTCAGGAGGTGCGTCTCCTTTAATGCTAGGACATTGTGCCCTATCTTTCTGGTGAATCCCTCGAACTTCTTCCTTTTGAGAGTGGTGTTAAGCCCTCTCACGTTATGAGTTAGCCATTTGAATTTGTAGCTGGGTGGATCTCGCTCCTAGACTTCCTCCTACCCACTTTCCCCTTGAGGCTCTCCCAAGCGGTGCACCAGCATCTGCCATCTTCCTTGGAGTTATTTGCCTCTTGTCCCCACTGAGTTGTAGCCTTCAGTTTTCTTCCCTTTTTCTGCCCCCTAAATCCCTCACCTGCCGCTCCTCCCCTCTATTGTTGCTCCCCTCCCTCCCCTCCCTTCTCTCCTTCCCGACAGCTCCAACGCCCCCTCCCCCAGGCATGTGCGCCTTACCTGACTCCACAATGTTTAATCTCCCTCGGCCCCTGCGCCCTGTATTCTTCCCATGTGTCAACCAGCCCCTCACTGTAAATGCTTGTGGGCTCTTTATTGCTCCGCTCACCTTCCGCCCCTACACATTTAGCCTCCTTTCAGTGTGGGCCCGCAGTATTGCTCTCATTCTTTGCCATTCTCCCACTGTGGACCACTCCCACGGTCTGGGTCTTGGTCTGTTCTTTGCTGCTGGGAAACCTTCATCCTGCTGGTCCGGTCCCAAGTCTAAATGCATTATGTCCGCTCCCTCCTGGGGGGAGACTGTGTTTTTGTACACCTGCCCACTCGAATACTAGACCAAAGGGGAAGGTCCACTTGTACCTTATCCCACGCTCATTTAGAACTTTACTGGGCCCGTTTGGCGTCGCTTGATTTGTTTGCTGTTGGCTTGGTCTTAGTATAGAGCAACTTGTTGGCCCTTATACATCACCGGCTCCTGTTGCCATACTGCTCTTAAGTCTGCTTCCTTCTGTGCGAACCTTGCAAACGTGACTAGGACATCCCTCGGCCTTGCATTGAGGCCCATGTTCTGTCGTCCCACTCTATGGATCCGGTTTAGTTCTGATTTCTGGCTCCATTCCTCCCAGGAGGTCTGAAAAAATTCTCTCAACCACTTCCTGTAGCTCTGTCCAGTACTGTCTCAGGCAGAAGTTTGAGTCTGATGTTGACCCTCCGGGATCTGTTCTCCATATCTTCCATTTGAAGCTCCAGATTTGAGTAGCTACGTTTAGACATTCTATAGCCTCACTGTTTGCTGTTGTTTCCTTGTCGACCTCCTGCAGGCCCCTTTCCAATATGTTGGTCCTTTCACCTAGCTGACCCACTTCACGTCGAATTTCCACCCACGCTGAGTTAAGGTCTGTCCACATCAATGGAAATTGCTCCTGAAGTGTCTTGACTAGAGACACCTGGAGGGTTCGCATTTCCCCATGAAAGTCTTGCCTTGTGAAGGGGGTCGTTAATTCTGCCTCTGCTGGGTTGCTGTGCTCTAGTTGGCCATCTTGGTTGCCTTTACGCTGTCTCCTAGCGTCCAGGGGCGGCCACATGTTTGGAAGGGTACAGAGGGCATCTCCCATGCTGGGGATTGCTTTTGTGGCCCTGCCTTTTGCCTTAGTCGTCATAGTTCTCCTGAGGTTTACTTTGCTCCCCTTGCTGATCTTTGAGTTCCGCCGTAGGCCTTGGTCTATTCCGTAGTACAATACACTTTCCTTCCCTGGCTGGGGGGGGGGGGCACCCTGTTCTGGCTCTCGTGTGTATGATCTTCCCTATTGAACTTGGTTTATACACATATCCTCTAATGTGCTCCTGGTCTTATTGGGCCTGGGGCCTTCCTGTCCGGGCTACCCCCAGCCATGAGGGTGCCCACTTTTGTCCTCCTGCACAAGCAGCTGCTTTGCGCGCGTGACAGACAGTGGGGCTCCCTTTCCCCAGTGCTCTGACGGCCTCCCTCCAGCAATCGGCAGTCACCGGAATGTCCCAGTTTCCTCCGGTCTCCCTGTTGGTGTTTGCTGCACGCTGGGGCCCGGTTGGTGTCTCTTCTGCATTACGTCATGCCCTCCCCCTTTGCGGGGGTTGGGGCTGTGCACTGGACCTGCGGGAATCCCCCTTGGGTCTGGGATACTGCTGGCTCTGAAGGGCTGCGCCCCGTGACTCGCCGCTTCTACCGGCGGCTGTCCCTGACCTCCAGGGCAATGATGCTGATTGTCTGTACCGTGCTGTGGTCCCCGCCTTTTTTCGCTGTTCTTCTCCTGTTCGCAGCTCTGCTACCTCCCGGCTGTCGTTAATTCCCTCGGGGACCGTCCAGCTCCTTGTGTGCAGATATGCAGTGGCTCTCCTTCTGGCAGTTTGTACCTTTTCCCCGGCTTTGCTTTATTCACGCCCGTCATAGCTTTCTTTTCAGCTTCCTCTCCGGGTCGCCTCCTCCACTTGCCGCACCCGGCTGACCAAATTGGAATTTCTCCTGTCGCTGCGATTTCTCCAGGGCAGTGCAAACTGGTTTCTCACCTTTTCGCCCTCTACAGCCTCAGATTTGGGGTGGTGGAACCGCCTTTTGCTACTTCGGTCTCGGGAGTGCCATCAACACGTGTCTCGTGTCAGCGGCCATCTTGAAGTCCTTTCTCTTTTATTAAACTCATTTAAGACACTCCATTGACTGTCATCTTTTCCAGTTTTAGGATAATAAGTATTGCTCCAGTGATCCGTCCCATCCTTCTTGGTTGTTTTCAACACTGATGCTTTACTGGTACGAGTATGAATATTCCTCACATTGGTTCCTTCTTATTCTTCCTTTACATTGACTCCTTACTGGGACAAGAGTAGACTTTTTCCTTTAATGATCTTCACTTTTTTTCACACACTTACTTAATCACTGTGATGAATGTGAATAGTCCAGTAATGATTCTCCCTTCTTTCCCACACTGGTTCTGCACTGGGATGAATATTTGCAACCCAGTTGTGATTCTTACTATTACTCTCTATTACTCTCACACTAGTTCTTCACTGGGACGAGTATGTATATCCCGGAAACAATTCTTACTATAGCGCCACACTGGTTCTTCACTGGGGCGAATATGAATGATCTGTGATGTTTCTCACCCCTCTTATATACTTGTTCCTTATTGGGATGAGTATGAGTAACCCAGTAACAGTTCCGATTGTTCCCCCACACTGGTCCGTCATTGGGACAGATGAGTATGAGTAATCGCATAATGATGCTCAATCATATATATATATATATATATATATATATATATATATATATATATATATATATATATATATATATATATATTTTATTTATTTTTCCTTATGGGGACGAGTAGGATTGTTCCCTTCGTTATCGGTATCCCTTCCTGTCTCCCGCCTTCCCCTTTACCACTTGCTCTTGGGGTTTGCGTCACTGGGCTGGTCATCAAGATGGGCGTTTCTTCTCCGTTCCTCAGTTTGGCCTCTTGGCTTCCTTCTTTAATTTTCCATGCCTCGCTGTGAAATTCGGGTAAGTGGTATCGGCGTAGCTTTTTTTTTTTTTTTAAACAATTTTTATTTTCATTAACAACAAAACCAAAACGTAACCATCACGCCCGACATTTCTGTTACAACCTTATGGCATACATCTGCATTTGCTTCGTCAATGTCTTCCCCCTCTTCCCCCCCTTGTAACTCGAGCTTCTGTTATTATTTCGGGCTTCCCTTCTATGGGTTTATTCTCCTTCACCACTCTCGGCCGTATCACATTCACTGGAGATGGTCTGCGATGTTCCCGATAGTGTGGCTACCATTTATCTCCATCCTACTTCTTCGTCCTCCCCCTTGGTGGCTGAATCATACCATGTCATTGTTTCGGCGTCTGCCCACTTCAGGTCATTCCACCATACCTCTAATCTGAGTCTGCTGGCTGCTTTCCAGCTCATAGCAATTCTCCTTTTGACCAGGATGTAAGCTAGATCCTTAAGCATACATGCGTGTTTCAGTTTGCGTGGTCTAGTGAATCCCCCAAGCAGGCAGGCCCATACAGATTCCACGTCCAAGTTAATCCCCTTACCGGCTAGTCGTGTCTTAATTTCAACCCAGAATTTTCCCACCTCCAGGCACGCCCAGAACATATGGATCATCCCAGCATCTTCCTCCCCATACTTAAGGCATTTTTGTACTAAACCCCTCCGCCCCCCTCTTCCAAACCCTGAGATCTTTTCCGGGGTGTCATGTATGCCTTATGAGTGACGTATAACTGGATCTGCTGCAGCCTTGCATTCCTAGACACCTTTTTGTGGTATCTTTGGGCTCTTTCCCACTGTCCGTCTTGCATAGGTTCTCCTGCCTGCTCCTCCCATTTGTGTCTCAGTTGGAGCAGCGCCCTACCCACTTTGGACATTACCAGTTCATAGATTCGAGACGTCTCGTGCCCTCCCTCCGAAATGTCATACATAGTTTCTATAACAGTATCTGGTTCTTCTGCTAGTAGTCTTTGGGGCCACATTTCATTCACCCGTCTATTTATTCTGGTATAGGTGATGTGTTGCCCTGTGTGTATCCCCGCTTCATCCACTAACATTTGAAATTCCAACCGCCTCCCTCCCCCCCTTCTTGCCATAAATCACCCAAAGTCGCTAGGCCTACCGGCTCCCAGTATTTACGGATTACCTTTCTCAATTGCTCCACCCCCCCCCATACAGTGGCACCTGCGAGGAGCATCGGGTCGGGTTGCCTATGTGTCGACACATCTTGTGCCACGTCTTCCATCCTGTTTCCAGCAATCTTGGTCTCTCCTTGATCTCCGATTTGGGTAGCCATATCCATTCTTTTAGGAAGTAAGGGTCGCATTCACCCCTCAATAATCTGGATTCTGTTGTCTCATCCTCCGACAGCCATCTCGCAACAAATTGTAGTTGCACTGCTATGTGGTACATTTCAAAGTTCGGCCAGTTTATACCACCTCTATCGTACACGTTTTGCAGTTTCCAAAGGGCCACACTGTTCCTGGAATTGTGCCACAGGAAGCCTCTGCACATGCTCTGGAGTTTAGTAAAGAATCGCCTGGGCGGCATATGCAGAATATTCATACAAATGTAGTAACCTAGGTAGGACCACCATCTTAAGCAGGGCCGCTCTCCCTACCATGGCCAGGGGGAGCTTGGCCCAGAACCCCATGCTGTTCTTAATGCCTTCCACCGCACTTTCCGTGTTTTATGTTAATCCTCGGGTGTATGGTATATGTTGATTCCCAGGTATCTAAAAGTTCTGGTCTGCCAGGCTGTCTGCAGGACTGGGAGGTTCTTACGCAAGACCCTTCTATATCTACCCAGGGGGAACATGCATGATTTTTTTGGGTTTACCGCAATACCCGAGAGTCACATAACGCTCCATCACCTCCAGAATATATTGTAAATTCTCTTCCGGGTATCAGAGGTATAATAACATGTCATCCACATACAAAGATATCAAGTGTGGTTCCTCCCTGGTGTGGATCCCCATTTCCTTCTACTGCTGTCTGGGGCATATCGCTAGTGGCTCTAGTGCTAGGATGTACAACACCGGGGACCATGGACAACCTTGTCTTGTGCCTCTGAATTGCCACTTATCCAATATGACTGCTCCTGGCCATTGGGGCGCTATATACCATTTTTACCCAGCACAGGTATCTCGGTCCCATCAGATATTTTTTCAGAGCCGCCATCATCCATGGCCATCTTACAGAATCTAAGGTTTTCACTGTGTCTAGCGATGGGTCTCCCTCTACTCTCTCTATAATATGATGAAGCTTCCTGTGGTCATCAGATATGCTTCTTCCTGGGACATATCCGGTTTGATCCGGGTGTTCAGGTTTATTAAGTACCCTTTTCAGTCTATTCGCCAGCACCGATGTGAGAATTTTACTGTCCTGAATCAGCATGGATAGTGGTCTATATGAACTACACTCTGTGCTCGGCTTGTCGGGCTTGAGGAGTGGTACTATGACCACTTCCCTTAGAGATTCTGGCAGTATCCCTTTGTCAAAGGCCTCGTTCAGCATTGCTAATAGTGGGGGGAGGACTTCTTGTCTATATGTTTTGTAGAATTCTCTAGGCAGCCCATCTGCCCTGGGGGCTTTGCTCTTGGGCAGTCGAGTGACTACCGCTTCTAGTTTCTCTATTGTAATGGGGGTGTCTACCTTCTCCCTTTCCTCCTCGCTTACTTAGAGGAGTGCAATATCTTCCAACGTTTCCCAGGTCTCCCGCCCCAACTCCACCCCAGTATCTTCGTATAAGTGTTTATAAAATCTGAGGAATCTCTCATTCACACCTTCCTGAGTGTTCCAGACCTGGCCCTCCTCTCCTGCGATCTCTAATCGCTGTCTTGGGTGTCTCGTTCTTATATAGCCAGGGCGAGCAGCCTTCCAGGTTTGTCTCCCCCCGCATGTTGTGTCTCAATATATTTTTTATAGTTTAGGTTACAGTCTCTCGCAGAGCTCCGCGCTTTCTTGTTGTAATAGACTTGCCTGTTCGCCATCCTCCTGTGAGGTGCCCACTTTTTTCATATGCTCTTCTAATCTTTTCCGTTTCCTGTAATTCTTGGGCTGTACCACCTTGGAGCCCTCTTGATTTTGATATGGCCGCTCCCCTCACCACCACCTTAAAGGCCTCCCACAGGCTACCCTCTGACGCCACACTCGCTGTATTATTTTCGAAATACCCAATGATCGCCTCCCTTAGGTCCTGCCGAAAGGCAGTGTCTTTCAGAGCCTCGGCTCTGAGTCTCCACGTTGGAATTCTGGCTCTTGGGGGCTGATGTCGCCACATCAGGGCCAGGGGAGAGTGATCAGATAATATTCTCGCCTTATATTCCGAGCTTATTTCCCCAACCAACTCCAGAGAGGCGAACATATAGTCCAGCCTCGTGTATAGGTTGTGTGGGGTGGCGTAGTGTGAGTATTGCCTATCGTTCGGGTGATGCCTCCATACGTCCTCCAGCCCAAAGCCCCCCCCCCAACAGGGCCTGTAGCGTTTTCGTGGCTGGGGTGGGCTTGTCTAGTTTTGTATCTGACCTGTCCATTTTGGGGTTCAGCATGCAATTAAAGCCCCCCCCCATATAACCGCCCCTCCAATGTGAGGACTGATCTTGCTGTATAATGTCCTAAAGTAGGTGGCAGTATTCTTATTAGGTGCACAGGTATTTATGATGCTCAGTTCCCCATTCTCTTATCAGTCCCCAAATCGCTACCATCCTCCTGTCCAATTCCGCAGTGGCCTGTAACATCTGGAAAGGCACATGCAGCGCCACCCAAATTACTCCCCTAGCTTATGCTGAATATGCTACTCCCACAGTAGTCCCTCACCACTTTTTCTTAACTGCCTCTAGCTTTTCTTTGGTAAGGTGGGTTTCTTGCAATAGGGCTAGTCCACCTTTTGACTTCAGGTACATCATTACCTTATTCCTCTTCAGGTAGCTATTCAGGCCTCTGACATTCCAAGTAATTATTCTAAGGTCTCCCATAGTTGTGTGGGTCCCCTCTCTCCGTTCTTCCTTCTAGTCCTACCCTCCAGTTAAATTTGCCGTTAATTGTGCCCAGGGGCCCAAAAGTACAAGCTAGTTTCCAAACAAGTACCCTTACAACTAAAGCCTTACACACTTAAAACCCCCAGCTCCATCCCCGGATCTCAGGCCTGCCCGCATCTGGTCCTATCCACTATATCGGTATTAGGAACCCAGCTGGAGGTTGCCGCACTACTGGCAACCTATCTAGTCTATCTATTGGGGTGTTGGGTGGGTCTGCTATGCTCCTACAAGTAGCTTCAATATTTTTACAAGCCGCGTGTTCTTCCTATATTTTCCCAAATTCATACAAAGCTATATTCCAGTCCCATTGTTTGCATGTATACGGCACCTCAATATTTTGGGCAGACTCTTCACTTCTCTTCTCAGCTCCCGCATTGATCCTCCGCCGGCTGCCGGCCATTCAGCGCATCCAACCAGTTCATAGCTTCCTCAGGGGTCTCAAAAAACGGCTTTGTTTTTGTAAAGGATTTTCAGTTTCGCGGGGTACATCAGTATGTATCCGAGGCCTGCCTCCCGCAGCCTTTCATTGACTGCTCCAAAGTTTAGACAGCGTCTCTGTACCTGGAGTGTGTAGTCTGGGAATGCTGTTATTGCCGCAGATGCCCTTCTTACAGTTCCCCCTTTGCGAAAATACTCCAGGATTCGTTCCCTATCCTGGTAATTCAGTATCTTGGCGATGATTGGCCTCGGCGGTGCCCCCGGGGCTGGTCTTCTTGACAGTGCGCAGTGGGCTGTTTCCACCGCGAAACCCTGGGAAAGCACTCCATCTTCAATTTCTTGCAGTACCATAGTTTCTATGTAATTTGTAGGATCTGGGCCTTCCTTGCCTTCCGGGAGCCCAACGATGCGTACATTGTTCCTGCGGGCCCGTCCTTCGGCCTCCTCCGCTCTGCTTTCCAAATGACTCACTTGTTGACGCAATATATGAATCTCGGAGATGTTTGCTTTACTGGTGGTGGAGTTTGTCTGGGCCTCCTTTTCTAGCGTACTTGTGCGTTCAGCTATTGCTCTAACATCTTGTCTCAGCAGGTTGACATCCACCTTTTAATGCATCTATTTTGATTTCGAGTGAGGTTTGCCATGGCGGCTTCCAATCTGCTTTCCCATGTGATCTTTAGGTCCACTATCGCCTCGAGGATCTGCTTGTTGCTTCTGGTCGGTCCGGTGTCTGTCTGGGGGCTCCTCCCCTTGACAATAACTTACTCTGTAGCTTGAGATGCTCTGGTGAATTCATCTATGGTGGGTTGCTTCCCTTTTGGTTTTGGGAAGTTTGGATGCCATGCTAGAGCCGATGTCGTATTCCTCTCCAGGCTGATGTGGCTGGGTGTCTACAACACATGCAACGCTGGTTCGGTGACCCTTCTCTTGTGTCACCGGGGCTGATGGCTGTGTTGGTGAAGGGCTGGATTTTGAGGAAGTCCTCCGTCTCACCAAGGACTTTGACACCTCCTCTGTGCCTCCTCCAGTTACGTCTGCCCCCGGTTAGGCCTCACTGCAACAATGGCTTCCTTTTGGACTTCCCTTTTCGTCTTGTGCAGATTGGCGCTACGTCCGGTTCGGCGTGGTCTGCTGCACCCCTGTTTACCCATCTTCTCCTGCCGCAGGCACGTTTTGGGCAGTCATCTGGCGTAGGCACAGTGTCTCAGGCCTCCTTTTTACATCTGGGCACCATTCCAAGCAGGGGCCCACCCAGTCGCCCTTTCAGTCCTGCGGGCCTGTACTCACTGCATCTGCTGGTTACCTGTGCATGTGACGTTGGAAGCTTTGCGGTGCACCCCCCTCTTCCTGTGCTGCCACTCGAATACTGACCTGTCTGTCCAGTGGGGAGCCGAATGTGTTTTGAACTCCCCCACACCTGCTCCAGGAGGTGGAGGGGGGGGCTTCTCAGATCGCCTCGTTTCACACCAATGCGCTAGGTGCGCTCTTTTGCAGGCCTGGTGCTCTGTACTTCATTCCTCTCATCCAAACTCTGTGATCGCGGGTGACTCCCCTAGTCAGTATTGTGATTTGACCATATTGCCCATCATAATGTGTCTCTATCTGTGGCTTCTCTGCATTGTGGGTGTTGGGGCAGGCCTTCAAGCTTTCCACCAGTATCCCAGGGCGTACATGCGCGCACCAAGAGGGGCTCGCCAATCGGTGGCTGTGCAGCGTGTCAGCCAGCCACTTGTTCTGCAGCAGTTTCTCACACGTAGCCTCCTGCTACTTCGTTCTGCCGCTATCGTTCGTTGCACTTATTGTTGCTCGTGTTATGGTGGTGTCTGCCCAGTCTTCTGTGAGGGCCCCATGCCGGGCCGGGCCGCGGTACCTCTTCCCAGTCTCACTTATTCCCACTTGGTTCGCGGCGCCCGGGCAGCCCCCAGGAAGCTGATGTCGTTCCCCAGGACTGCTGCATGAGCGTTTGGTGCACCGCGCTCACATTAGGTGCCGCTGGCACCGCAACGCTCCTGTGTCCGCTGGGGGCTCCCGGGGCACCTTCCTTGCCCTTCGCTTCGTGGGCACGCTCTCTCAGGAGGTGTGCGGGCACGAAGCCAGCGCCTGCACAGATCCAGTGTCTGTTTTTAGGGCTCGAGGCTTCCGCTCACCCCCACGATACCCTTGGTTTCTGCGGGCACCTCTGGCCCCTCGTCTGGGTCTCGCGGGCCAACCCGACCCCACAGACGGGTCCTGCTATTGCAGCCACAGCGTCCCCCGAATGTCGGTTGGCGCTGGTGCTGATATCCCAGCCGTCTGTCCCTGGCACTCCTGTGGGTATAGGGCAGGTTGTTAGCCAGCCAGGCCGACGCTGCAATCATCCTCAGAATGTGCTTCGGGCCGCAGCGTGGCACCTGAACTGCTGTCCTCCGGCTCTTCTCTTTGTTCACTTTGTTAGCGTACGGTGGCCATCTTCCCCTCCTCGGCGGTCGAGTCTGTGCAGCTTCTAATGCTGCAGTCCCTTTGTCATACGCCGCTGTATTTTATCCAGTTGTGCCCTGAGGCTTCCACTTCTAGATCCTATGTTTGTTGAGCTTATGCTTCAGTTTTCATGCGGTTTTCCACAGGATGCTGGTCGGATCGGCAGGAGCTTTCACAGAGACAAGTCCACCTACATGGCTCGTTAGCCAGGCCCCCCAAGTGGTATCGGCGTAGTTATCGGACTACACCGCCCACAAATTCTTCATCACGCCACCACTTTGGGTCCACTTGCATGTGTTTACACTTCTTTCTTCCAGCCTTGAAAACAGCATGTCCCTCTCTCTCCATCACCTTCATTCACAGCTGATTTCAAACTCCCCTGCTTCTCTCTCTCAGGATTCCTCTTGCTTGTTTTATGACATGGCATTGGGACTTCCCCCTGCACAACGTCAAAGTCCTGAATCTTCTAAACTTTTTTTTTTTTTGTGGATCACACGCCTTTAGATAACTGGCAAACAGTAGATAATTCAGTTGTAATGTGTGTTCCTTTTTAATTACTTTGAGTGAACTAATTTCTCTAATGAATGATTGCTGCATATCTCATTCAAAGTGGTGTAGAGCGTGTTGCAGAATTAAATGGGTGCATTACAATATTCCAATAATTTCTCTCATTATAATGCATGAGGCTGATGCACAAAGAAGCTGGATGTTCCTCAGGGGACGAAGGAAAAAAGCTATACTCTCATGACTTGTTGTCCAATACGTGTTGAGTATCCTTGTGGAATACAATCTTAAGACCAAATGCACACACTGGGTTAAATCCGAAGATGTTGAAAATAGGTCATGCTGAGATAACCTATGCCTTCCTTACATTTCTGAAAGAGGGGAAAAGGAGGACCTAATCTCAGTGGACTACTGCAGGAGTTCTGGATGCTGTGCCCAGTGGAGCCACCATCATCCATGGCAATGGAGCACATAGTCGTCCTGCGCAAATTCAGGTCTACTGATGTCAGACCACGTGATCTCGTCTTTAAAGATACAATCCTATATGAAGCTGGGTAGGAAGGGCAGATGGTAAAATGAGGATCCAAATTAGTTGTTTCAAGACCTATCCAATATTGCGCTACAGAGGTGCCAACAACTAAGACTGATTGTCGACTACTGTAACACAAGAAGGGGTTAAATACAAGAGGGCTTTCCCGAAGGGAATTGCATTTCAACTTGACTGCCAGAGACACATGATTAACAACCTAGAAGTTTTAGATACCATCAGAGCAGATAAAAGTAAGATTTAGGAGAACCTAGTTTGTGACCGGTCAAAGTGCTGGCACAACCGTGGCTCAAAGTGGCGGTTTATGTCCTGGGACCAATCCGAGGTTTGCGGAGTTTATTTATTTGTTGTGAATTATCACACTAAATGAGTGCAATGGAAGGCTGTGGGTGAAGCAATCACAGGAGAGAAAATAGTTCCTGGAGGATATTCTTTTAGGGAGTGATTTCCCTGCAGATTGTGACAGACAATGTGGTACTTCACGTCCTGTAAGATGCAGATGTTCCTTACGGAGTGTGCAATTAAACATTCCTGGACAGAATTGTACCGGGGGGGAGGGGGGGGAGGTGGGGGGGTATACAGCTGGCATTAAATGCCGGAATGCCCTGAACAGAGGTTGTAAAGACAGGATCTGGTGTTCTTGCATTACACCGAATTCAGTGACTGGATGATCACCTTTTATGCCCTTGAAAGGGGAGTATTCCCATATTAGACTGTTCAGCTTGGTTTGTGTTAGCAGGTTCAGTAAATGCTGATCATGAAGAAAGTTTGCAGGCTGTGAGGGAAGCGCAGAGCCAATACAATTACCTTTTTTTCAAAAAATGTTCATAGATCACAAGGTGGAGAAGTGCTGGAAAGTAGGTGACTTGGTGATGACTCACTAATCTAACCTGAGATTAGATGCCCACTGTCAAGGAAATAATTGTTTTGTGGCCAAAGAAAATCTTAGCTGTGAGAAGCAATGTGGTGCTATTGGCAGAGAGAAGTGTGGTCATGAAGAGATATAGTAAAATATTACGGCTTGGAGAGAAACAAGGGAATAAAAGAACTGGTGAGGTTGGGTGATGGCACAGCCCAGACACAGCAACAGAATGTGCGTTACGCCCGACAAGTGGAAAGATTATGTACTTAGGAGTCTTTCAGTGTTTATTTTTGTATTCTTCAGTAAGACTAGCAAACTCCGGCTCCTCAATCTAAAAGTTCTCCATTTGTAAGTAGTTCCCATTTGTCCTTGGGATACCATCATTAGTTGATTCATAATTGCGACTGCTATATGTTTTACTTACTGTATTTAATTCTGTATTGTTGAAAGGGGGATATGTTGTAGAGTGGAATGTGTGGATTAGGAGTGGGATGTGGAGTGGGGAGGAGGAGGGCAGATGGTTGGAGAAGAGCAAAGGGTTGGAAGTGCACTGCCAAGAGGGTGTGAAATGAAGAGGAGTCACTTAACTTTTCTTGGAGTCTGAGTCATAGCTGCACAATTGAACACAAAATCAGGCCCTGTTTTTCTGTATTATTCCAGGGTTTGAAATTGCTGGGAACTATTTAGCTCCTGCTTCTAGCCTAGCACAGCCTGGTTAGCTTGAAACAAATCGATACGGGGAGCTATCTTTTGCTCCCAAGGCCAACCTCTGCTTTACAAACCTACATATGTGATATTAACTTTGAGCAGTTGAGAATGTTAATAAAGAGGAACTGGGGCACATTTAAACATAATAGATAATGTTCAAAAAGTTGTTTGCCTCTCCTGTAGGAGTAAGGTTTGCGATGCACTGTGTACTTTCTCTTGGTTCTTTAGTGGTAGCTCCTGCCTATTTGGTGAATCCTGACACACAGGAGCTGGTTTTAGTTCCTGCTTATTGAATCTTAATTTTTAACCTTGTTAAGTGGTATGGGGCAAGGTCTAGGGAAGTGGGCTGAGGGTGATGTCTATCAAGACATGTTTGTTGAGAGGAGAAAATGTAAAACTGAGCCAAATTGTCTATCCAAAATGGTTTCTTTTTAACATAAGAGGATTAAAACGCCTAACATGAGGGCCTGTTTTCAAGAAATGCACCTATTGAAAATGCACCTATTAGTTAAGAAATGGAAAATATCCTATAAGCTTCCTGGCTACGGTCCAGACTAAGACAGCCGGGGGGAGAGGGGTAGAGATTCAATGTAAAATGCACATTGGCCTTGAGATACCAAATACACTGGTAGACCCTGACAGCAGACATGAATCTGTCATGGTTACCATTGGAACTTAGACTTTCACTCTGATCTCAAAATAGCCGCCCCGCCCCGCCCCAAAACGTATCAATTTCCTTGTTGATCTAATACCTATTATCTCACACTTTGCTTGAGGGCATATTATTCCAGGAGGTGATAAACTAGTGGTCAAACATCAGGCTCACTTAATGGCGGACATTCTTGTTCTTACAAGCATTTAATCGAATAACCATTTACTGTTTTTTTCCCTAAAACCGGATTAGTTTTTACTTGACCTACCAGCCTCTTACCCAATGCGGCAATGAATTTGGTATCTGTGCCTAAAATACTTATAGGCCTGTTAACTCCTATGGTCTGCTCGATTTCCCTTTTTAAATATCGGGATCACATACGCGGTTTCCCATGATTTCGGTAGGACTCTGTCTTGTACAATTTGTACAAATAAGTAAAGCAGGATATTAACCCAAAGCTCTGGTGATATATAAAATGTGTTTATTGGACACAATAATTGGGGCCGCCACCATCGATGAGCTAGCGCTTTTAATAACCAGCCCAATATCCTCTCTCTTTAAAGAATCCATTCACACACACCACCTTTATATCTTCTTCCCTCTGAACAGACCAGATCGAAGTATAGATTACTGAAGTGTTTCCTTCTTAATACCTCCAGCATACACTCTGCATTCCTCTAAATCATGAGGTAACGATGCTGTCGGAGCCCATTTTTGTACTTCTATGGCTCTTAGAGCTGATTTTGTAATCAGTCTAATTTCTTTCATCATTTCCACCTTTTACCCCTCACAATTATGTCAAATGTGCTTGTTTCTTCCCTCCCTCAATTTCCAGACTTTGTTACCTTATTGGGGAAGGCCCCTTCAATTTTTCCTTTAATGTAATTGTGCAGTTTTTCCTGATTTAAATGTGTTCAATTTCCATACTTGGGACTCTCATAATATTTTCCAATATCACTTTTGTTTCTGTAAATTTGCATCATTCCACTTTATATGTTAAACCGGAGGATTAACTATCTGGTTTGCAGGACCACCACCCCTCCCAATGTCAAAAGTACATGTATAATCATTGCTGCACTGTGTTGAGAACCTCAATTGGTGAATAAGTATATGCTCACAAAAATGTAATCCACAACCAAGATTATTTTCCCCGTTATGTGCCCTGCTACAATCCCATTTAACATAAACAAATCTAAGTAATTGGCAAAGGACACCCACTTTTCACTATTACGAACCTTCTCTACGTTTACTAAATGTTTCTCCTATAGGTTAACCTCTTCAAAAGCGAGGCCCCTAGAACCACACAAGGAGTTTACATCATCAGCCAATATCATAAAACCTCTCCACACTACTCATCCATTAACTCACTAAAATTAATAACTTCTCTAAAAGGTCATTTGGGGCAGATATTTCCTTGTGCCAGTGCTAATCAATAGCCTTATGTACTGCTCTGCAAATCTCCATGACCAGGAATTACATAACACTCCTTTGATGCTACTATCAACGTTTTCAACAGTGATTTGATTCCAATACTTGTTTTTACAACTGTTGGGAGGCCTGCCGATGGGTGACCAGACAGGGCCGGACCCGCTGGCTGTGTGTATAAAATATAGCCATCAACAACTGGAGAATCCAAGAGCCAAGACTCTTGTAATAAATAAAACCATAATTCCTCAGTAGGCTGCCCGCCTCATTGCTAAATAAGTGTGCATGTGCCCGAGAGTTCCAGGAGACTAGTCTATACACTCTCATCCAACCTAGGACCACTGCCTTCATTTGGAAAACGTGACGGATAATTCAGTGCATTTGGAATCTTTGAACAATAAACTGTTTTGTGTCTACAGACATTCTCCACCACCCTACTAATGTGGCCCTTAATGCCCCCCTCAATGTTGCCTCCAAAGCAGCCATCCCTTCCCTACACTGTTCTCGTTTCTCCCACATGAACCTCCCAACTGAGAAGTAATGTCTTATACTATTTATTTCAAGGGGCCTGACTTTGAAGGATGACATCATACACTATTTGTGAGATGATAATCTGTGCCACATCAACTTTGTCCTTACTCAAAATTGAGCGCAAGTTCGGAATCTCTGAAACCAGTGACATTACATTTGATCAATTTAAAATGAGTGTCCCTACAAAAAAACAATCTAAAAGTTACTGGTCAGCCCGCTGATTAATATCACCTGTGCCAAATGGCTCTCTAAGGTCGCAGGACACTCCCGAGCCGAAAGACTGGCTTAAGCTGCTGGAAACGGCATGCATGCAGGATTCTTTTGTAAACGGAAGAGATGCTGTATTTAAAAATAATCATCCAGGTTGGTTTCTGACATAATTGTTACATGCATTTTGATTATGATGCGATACAAATCGCGTTAATGGAGGTGGTGCGTTATCTCTTTCAGGGCATATATGCATAGCGGTTGTGTTATGCTTGCTGCCATTGTACTATTTGGGAATTGCTTTGCCTAGAAAAAGACCCATTGGGTCGAAAGATGTATGCTGTGTTCCCTTCTGAGAGATGTGTATTATTCAGATTTGGGGTTGTTTTAACACGGATAAAATGTTCGAGGGAGAAACAACCGAAGATTATTTGTTCTAAATAATCTTTGATTTCTCCCCTGAACATTCCCGAATTGTCCAAACCCCTACCCACGCTCCACCCACACACCTTTGTGCCAAAACACCCCTACAACCCCCCCCACTCCCCCCACCCCTTACCTTCAATTCAGTCTCGCTTTTCTCTGCAACGCCAGTGCCCTTTCACTTCCGTGATCGGGTATGGGCGCTGCAGGGTACTTACCTTTTTTTTTTTTATTTTTATTTCCCCTTCCTTCGGATAAGCTGCAGTGGTGTCCCCCACTCACTATACTGCACAGTACAGTGATCGGGGTGTTGCGGGGGGATGCCCCCACTCACAGTATAGTAGGCAGGGGTTGGGAGGGGCACCCCCGCAGCCCTAAACTGAATCCAGATCTACCAAACCAAAAGTCCGAAGGAAGGTTGAACATTTGGTGGTACCTTCTTTTGGACCTTTGGTTGGGTAGGTCAATTGGATTCGGTCATTTTGGCAAAAACCATTAATAAATGGACTGTTCCTTTCTGAAAGGTGCATATCATTTATAAATAATTACTATCTGTACATTATATATACTTATTAGCCAGCACAGTGCCCAGTGATTCCTTTTATGTATTCACACTCTGAAAGTTGTCTCTGCTCCTTTGTGTTTGCTCATGCTGGTATTTTACTAGAGACTCTACCCTCTCCGTTTTGCGACACCTCCTACACAGAAGTCAGTTTGTCGTTCCCCTTAGCACTCTATACACTGGCCGGTTTTCCTCCGAAGACCCACTAGGGAAGCCTATCAGCCTCACACTATTACTGTGGACTGCAGATGCATAACTATTCACCTCAATCCCGGCCCGAAATGACGGACTGGCTTCATGTACTTGAAATTCTTGCAGAGACGCCTGTCTGTTCTAACACTGAAGTTTCAGTATGGCCGGCTGTGCAATTTGTTTGGTACCCCCTTTTGCCTTTTCAGATGGGAAACTTGGATTGGCCTGGCACCCCCGAACTTCGAACCTGAGCAGTGGCCTGACTTCCATCCCACAATCCCGGTACACAGGTGTGGCAACCTATTGAGCGGTTCTATATTCGATTGACTTGAGCTCACTCTGGTGGGGACCGTTCTTCTAGCTGCTGTTCTTCTAAAGAAGTAGACGTTTCCTCTCTCTGCACGTCTGTTTCCCACGCTTAAATTTCTTAAAAATAGGGGCTACTGATTTTATCAAAGGCTAGTTTACCTCCTTAATGCCAATATTTCTCAGGAATATTTGTAATGCTCTTCCACATTTCCTGTTTTTGACATTCTAGTTTTTATTTTTTTTAATTTCTTGTGGGTTGCTAATGTCTTTTTGATGTGGTGCTTCCCTCTGGAGCAAGTTTCCTTCCAGGATATCGGCCATGTCGGGCTTCCCCGTCCCATCTACTCTCGTCCACTCCTCTTCAGTCAAACATAGAGGCATATCGTCTGTACACATCTCCACTCCCTCTACCTGGGATGATCTTCTGCAAAGGTGCATGACCTTCCGGGTGGTTAGCAGGCGTGTTGATTAATACATTAAGTGGACCACATATCAGTTAAAGTTGTCGACCAACACGTGTGTAATTTGACCTCCCCGTTTATTTTCTCGTACAGTCTAACAAAAGAAGTTGGGACAAAGTTCAAGGCAGACAATGAATTATTTCTCCATTCCCCTTCCAACTTCTATTTTAGCCTAGATGAGACTTTTCTGTGATCCGTTCTGTTAGGGGGAAGGGGAAAAGACGTATCTGCTGCTCGTATCAATCTCATATAATATTGGGAGTGGTTAAACATGAGGCATCTAACTCCCCCGTAACAATGTCGTCCGCACTAGTGCCATTTCCACAGGCTCCTTCATGCTCAAGCTTTGGCTTTTTTACATTTTTTTTTTTAAATCAAACAATTTTTATTGGTTTTACATACATGCAATCACGTTAGGGAAGGGGTAAAGGGGCAACAAAACAGGAGGGCGGCACAGCCCCAGGGATCGTCAAGCACGGAATGAGGGTTCTTGTGGACTGTTTAGCACATATCTGGCATTTCTGAGTGGATTTTGCAGAGTCAACTATAGCCTCTGTTGCTCCTTGGGTGACTCGACGGGCTTCCTCCCAACTTTGCCATATTTTGAACGCCTTCTGCGGGCACCCTCTTGCTGCATATAACCTGTGTTCCATTGCAGCACATGCCTCAACGCCCATGACCCACTGTTCCTAGCTTGGAGTCAGCTCTGATCTCCACAATTGAGCAATGTTCCTTCGAAGTACAGCCATAGATGTCGACCAGAGCAGCTTCTCATATCGGGACAAGTCTCTTTCCTTGGATACACCTAGCAGCAAATGCTTTGGTTCCCTCGATAATGGTTTTCCCATAACTCGTGTCGTTGTATCGCAATATTTCCGCCAGAACTGTTGTACGTTGTCACATTCCCATAGTGTATGAAAGAAGTTCCCTTTCCTCCCTTTTGCAACGCAGGCATCGTGGATCTGGGCTCTTCCCCACCGAAACAAAGCTATTCTTGGGTAGTATGTGCAGTGTAGGATTTTTCAATTGAACCAGTCTGAGCCTAGACGATGTGGTCACTTCGCGGGGATACATTGGCGCCTCCACCCAGTCCTCTGGTTGTAATGTCCCCACGTCCCTCTCCCATTTGGCCTTGAGGCTAGCTAGATCCGGTGTGGCAAAGGATGTGATCGCATTGTACATGGTAGAGGTGATTTTGTGCTTAATCCGTTCCAGGACAATGTTGCGTTCCATTGGGGTGCATTCTGGAATGTCTCATCTTCTGTAGATCAGATTTCAGTGCGTGTTTAATTTGGGTGTAGTGATATATTTCTCTGTGCGGGAGGGAGAGGTCGGCCTGTAGTATCTCGAATGGGACTATCTTGTTCTGCCATACTATATCCCTGATCCTTGCTACACCTTGCTGGTTCCAGGCGGGTCATTTGGGCAGCTTGCTAATTTCTGGGAGGAATCTATTGTTCCAAAGGTGTTGTGCCGGGGTCAGTTTCAAGTCTCACCCCATGACCTTGTGTGTTTCTGCCCAGATTCTGGTGATTTGTGTCGACATCAGGGGGGTGTCGCGTTGTCCAGGCCGCGGTACAGGAGTTCCAGGGGGGATGTCGGGTTATCAGCGTTGATCCCTCTGTGTGGTAAGTTTGCATCCCTGTGAAGCATGTCATTCACTACCGTCATCTGCCCCGCCTGGTAGTATGTTTGCAACCTGGGTAGTCCAGGTCCGGGTGGATCAATGAAGGGATGACTTGCTGCGGTTGATCCGCCAGCACTTAAGCTAATATTTTTGTGTCACTGTTTATAAGTGAAATAGGTCTGTATGAACTACAGAGTTCTGGGGGTTTATCTGCTTTGGGTATTAATATTATTGTGGCTTCTCTTAGGTCCGGAGACAGAGAGCCCTGGTCCCTTGTGTGCTGGTACATGCGCAGTAGGTGTGGCTCGATTACGTTAGTTCCCACCTTACGCCACAGCTCAACCGGGAAGCCGTTTGGGCCCAGAGTCTTGCCGAATTGGAGTCCAGCCATGGCGCTCATTACCTCCTCCTCTATGATGTCCTTCTCTAGGAGGTCCGGATGTGCCGCGACCAAAGTGGGGAAAGTAATTTCCTCCAAGATCGAAGTGTCCGTGGGGGAAGTGG
Organism: Ambystoma mexicanum; assembly: GCF_040938575.1. NCBI lineage: Eukaryota > Metazoa > Chordata > Amphibia > Caudata > Ambystomatidae > Ambystoma > Ambystoma mexicanum. Next base: position 889,579,228 of record NC_090928.1, on the reverse strand, counting down.
GTGATTTGTACAGTTCGGCGTAGTAAGCCGCATATCCCCCCCGCTATGTCTTGGTCTGACTCTGGTGGGTTTGGCACCCCTGTCTCAAGCTTCCTAACTTGGTTATGGCCCTGCTCTGCATTCTAACCACGCCAGCATCTTGCTGGCTTTGTCCCCTGTTTCGTATATCCTCGCTCTCATCGTTCTATGCTCTTGTCACACATTGTCTAAGGCTACGTTCTGTAGGCGTTTCTGTGCTAGCAATAGGGCACGGTTTGTGTCGGGAGTATCTTGGGCTATGTGTACCTCTTCTGCCTGTTTTACCTGTTCTGTCTCGTGCATCTTTAAGAGATCTCTTTTTGTGTGCGGTAGTCCATGAGATGATTTCACCTCTAAGTACTGCTTTGTACGCCTCCCACAGCACCCCAGGGTCGGATGTGGTTACTACATTTAGTTAAAAGTATGTTTTGGTCATTTCTTGGAGCTTGTCCACTAGTTCGGGGATACCCAAATAGTAGTTGAGGCACCAGCAGGGAGGGGGGGGGCAGTGTTGGCCTGGATGTATTGAGGGCTAGTACCAGTGGGGAATGATCAGATTCCTCTGGGAAGTAGGTATGCCTCATGTGCCTTGTGTATGTCGATTGACGAGATGAAGAAATAGTCTAATCTAGAAAGCGAGGCGTGTGCCCCGGAGTGATGGGAATATTCTGTCATTGGGATCTAGGTCCCTCCATGCATCCCGCATGCCGAGGACGTTTGCAAATGTGGCGTGTTTGGTAGGTATGCTGGGGTTCCTACCACGCAGGTGCGAGCGATCTAGTCCAGTGTTCATGACTTCGTTAAAGTCTCCTCCTATAACCATAATGTTGGAGGTGCCTTCTGTGATTAGTGGGGAAATGTCGATGAGTATTGGGGATAATAGGGTGGGAGGCGTATAAATTGCCAACAACGCAATGGATTGTTCCCAGAGTGCGTCTGTCGCGTATACGTATCTACTGCCCGTGTCTTGAGTGACGGTGTTGAGATGGAAGGGGAGCCCCTTGTGTACTAGTATGACACATAGGGAGCCCATGGTAAAGCCAGCATGTAATGCACGCCTGTAGTTGGTGCGCTTGAATAGGGTGCTGTTTGTACCTGCCAGGTGGGTTTCAGTCAAAAAAACTATATCCGGGGCATGCCTATTTAGGTATTGTATGACAAGTCGACGTTTGACTCCGTTTCCAAGGCCGTTGACATTCCATGTCATGAACCTGAGGATTCTGGGGATACTAGCGACTGAGCTGCGAGTTGCCATGATCATTTGTGGTAGGAAGTGTATGCTGAGGGAGGTGGCCTGGCAGGCGTCACTGAATCTTGTTATCTGTGAATCTGTCTCTAGTGTGTGTTGTGCTTGACAAATCCATTTCTTACCTAAACTAACCAAACCCAGAACCCCCACCCTATAAGCATTGGTCGCCCGAACATCAAAACTTTTAGCTGTCAACTGGAAAACTTACAAATACTGAGCTGAACTATAGCTCAGATAGCTACCCCTGCAGTAAGTGATTGGGGGATGCTACCTTGCGTGCTGTAGAGAATGAGAGAAGCGCAGCAAGGACAGAACAAACAGGGGGTTGGGGGTGGAAGGAAAGGGGGGTGGCCTCTGCGTAACCGCATCGTGAAAGCATGTCACGCCCTGTGTGAGGTGTCGGGGCAATCTGCGGGACATTGGATATTGCAGCTTTCTATTCACTGCTAGGCCGGAGGCTGTGCTGGGAATCGAGGCGGGGATCAGCCACCAAGGTCCTCTGGTGGGTCTTGGCTGGTGCCGGTGGTGGAGCCAGTCGTTGGTCGGCTGGCGGCCTAGGGTTTCTGCCCCTGCTGCTTCGACGTGGCGCCCAGTCCCCATCTATATGTTGCCCAGTGCCATGCTTCTTTGGGGCTGTTGAAGTGGACTGTTGTTCCTCTATGGTAGATTTTAAGCTGGGGGGGGGAAGAGCAGACCGTATTTTACTCCCACTGTTTGAAGTTATCTTTTGAGCTGGTCGAAAGATTGTCCAGCTTTTTGTACTTCACATGTGTAGTCTGGGAAGAAGGCAATTTTAGAGCCGTTGAAGGTGTTTGTGCCCTTAAAACGAGCCTGCTGTAGCAATGCATCTCGGTCTCTGTAGATTAGAAATCTCGCTTTTACGTTTCGTGGAGGAGCACCTGGCACTAGCCTCCCCGTGGGCATCCAATGTGCTCTTTCAATGGAAAAAAACATAGAGAAGGAATCCGGTTCGAACAGATCCGTGAGCCATTGTTCGAGGAAGAGTTCCATGCAAGGGCCTTCTGTTTTTTCCATTATGCCGAGTACACGCACATTGTTGTGCCTAGATCTCCTTCTTCGATTCTGTCTTCCAGGGATTTGAGCTTGGCTGTGACTCCATGGAGCTGCTGTTGCATATTGGTTAGGCCGTCTTCTGCGTTTGAGATGCGTTGTTCGGCCTCTCCTGTGTGTGCTGCTAGTTTTTGTAGGTCTTGCCTGAGGGAGACGTCCAGACTTAACCTGTCCACCTTCTGCTCCATTGAGGTGCGGGAATCCACTATTGCGACCATGACATCCTTTAGAGAGAGCATGTGTTCAGGCACCGCCCCCATGGGGTTCAGTGGTTGGAACTCATGGGTTGGTGTCGGATGTATCAACTAGGCGGTCATCTTGGAGGCAGTTGGGTCGGCTTCTGTGCCAACTTTCAGACTCCTAGCTCTTTTTTCCCCCCGCCGATTTTCATCGTCCCGTGGTCTGGTTGTGCCCCAGGGTGTCCGCTACACGGGAGGGGGTACTCATGGATCCTGCAGAGGTTGAAACGGGCGGTTTTGCCAGGATATAAGCTGCGGTCACGGGAGCGACAGACTCACGTCTGTCTCATCGCGCTGCTGGCCACACCGGAGAAGCTTTGGCATTTTTGACTCCCCAGTCTGTCAATACTTGTCCTCCCCCTGACTGTCATGGAGAAAATGTTTGCCATTTTCTGCGCTTTCAAGCACTGGGCTACTCCAAATCCTACATTTGGAGGTGTACCTTTCTGCTTGCTCCTCCTAGCACTTTCATTTGATGGTGATATAAGAGGCAAAGCGCGATCCATCAGGGCTTTTTCTGCATTTTTCAGCAATGTTTCCGGTTTGCTTCTAATATTATACATTACTTTGGTATGGGATGGAAACACCATACCACACCCAACTTCAGCAGACCAGATACCTTATGGGTTCTGCTGTTTAATTTGTTCAGGCTTCACCTGCTTCAACAGCACTACACGCAGATTTCCAGTCTAAACACTCGAGCCTCCAGGTGAGTTTGGAACAACAATGGTACAAGTCTGCCAAAATGAAAATGCGTGCTCAGCCCTCTGCTTAAACTGCATTCCTTCTTTTCAAACAGCCACAGACTGTATACTAGAATAGATGATATATTTGCATCTACCACGTTGAAAGACGCAACATGAGAAATCTCGATAGGGGAGATCACGGTTACCGATCATAGGCCAATCACTGCGAGGATCTATCGACACAGACTGACATCTCACACAATTGCACACTTCCTGGACACTAAATGAGAGATCCTTTAGTCAAACTAGAAATAACAAAACAAATCAAGGAATGTATTTAACAATCCACCCTCAGACAAAGCAGCAATTGAAGGGAAATTTCTTGGGATCTCAGCTACCTAAGATGATAAAAACTAGAAAACGAGAAGCAGTTAATCGAACTTGGAGAGCTACAAACGAAATCTGAACTGTCATAGTCTGCAAAACTGTTGCGAAAGCTTACCAACATAAGAGGCCAGCTCAACACTGTAGCAATTCACTGGGCTACTAAATCTAAAACACACTTAATGAAAAGGTTAATAAATTTGATACTTTTGGTGCACGCACTTAGAATACGACCAATGCAATTGTGAGTAGGAGCTCGGATAAATGAGGGCCAACATAACCGATCATGAGCGAATTGTGGAAACATTCTGGCTATTCTATGAGCAGCTGTATAAACCTGATCAATAAGACTTGTCTAAATGCTATCCATATGTGCAAGTAGCTCCGCTAAATCAAATTTCGTTTGAGCAAAACACATAGTTAGACTCCGCTGTAACAATGGAAGAAGTGATGGTAGCTATAAAATCTATCAGTTAATACAGCCATGCAGTCTACAGGCCACATTTATAAGGAGTTCACCAAAGAACTGATGCGAATGATGATACATTGTTAAACTTGTTTTTGAGTACAGGCAAGATCGCCTTAAATAAATTGATACCCAAACCCGGTAAAAATCTAGAACTCTGCATCATATAGACCTACTGTGCTGTTAAAGTAGATGGAAATAATCTTGGCCCTTAGATTAGAAACGTTATTCCCTTGGCTAATTCACCCAGACCAAACAGGATTTATCACTGGAAGACATGTTTTGCCAATTTTGGGGCACTAACTTGCTTAATAGACGAACGGGAGACTCTGTGGTGACCCTCCGATGCTTCTGGTGCAAGGCACTGAGAAGGCTGTTTCTGGTACTCGAAACTGAGGTTTTCGGTAAGGTCGAGTGGAGATTCCTGAAAATGGTCCTAGGCACATGAGGATTTGGAGATAACATATCCAGTGAATCTTCATCATATATGGAGAACCCTATAAATATCTGTATATAACGAAGGTGAATGACACAATTTACCAAGAGCAACATTTTGGAAGGTGAACTAGGAAAGGTTGGCTAATCTCCTCCCTCCTTTCTGCGGAACTCCTAGCCATAAGAATGAGGGCTGTTTAACCCAAATATTCAGTGAAATAAATGTGGCTGTAAGGAATACAAAATCACCCCTTTTGCAGATGTCCTACCATCCATCAGAAATCAATGCTTCTCCTTAGAGGCCACACAGGGAGAACTGGAATTGTACGGGTTTAGAGTTAATTACACTCAATCTGAGGCTTTGAACCTGACTGTGCCCCTGAAGATGAAGGCTGCCTTGCAAAACATATCCCTTTAGATGTGGGGTGGGGAGAAGGGGGTACCCACATCAAAAACTTAGGGATGAAGTTAACAGCGACTACTGGTAAGCAAATCCGTCACCTATCTGGGTACTTTCACTCATCGCAACATGTCAGATTCCCCAACCTCATCTCCCCCTTCTTATTGTACACTCTAATACTTATGAAGTGTGTGTTTGGGGTAGGAAATGTAAGTCTCTCAACCATTCTTCCTTCAACGATGCTTTATGATCCTTCCATTTGCTTAGGATACACCTTTTCACCAATATGCAGTCCATGTTGATGACATTTCTTTTACTTCTTTCCAGGAGAGTACCGCTGATCCCAAAGAGGCAACTCATGGAGACCTTACTAACGATCAATTTATCACCCCGGCTAGCATCTTGTGAATCTGCCCCAAGAATACATGGAGCAGCTTCATAGCATGTGTCGGTAGTCTGTGTTTTCACCTCTGCAGTAAGGACAACAAAGACCATCATTTTCAGGATAACGTTTCTTTAGTTTGGCTGGTGTAAAGCGCAGTGTATTGATTTTTTTTGTACAGAGTCCTTTTAAGCCTAGTGTTCATTGATACATACCTTGTTAGAAAGCACATACTCCTACGTCCCGTCCCCTTTCCTCCATACTTGTGGGACATCTCTCCGTCCTGTGGGACGGGACTGGAGCACTTATTAACAACTCCTACGTCCCGTCCCCTTTCCTCCATACTTGTGGGACATCTCTCCGTCCTGTGGGACGGGACTGGAGCACTTTTTAACAAGCATACACATTTTTTTCAAAAATGTGTCCCACTTTCCTGCGCGCGGCCCGGCACTCAGCCGTAACCCTGCCCACCTTGGCTCCGCCCCGCGCATCGCCCATCAGTCCTTTTCTCCGCTCGATCGGGGTCGGATGCACTTGCATCCTCTGAAGATTTTCTTCCCTTTTTTCCTCTCTGGCTCTCGCTAGCGTTCGTTTACTAGTCTGTCTTTCAAATTAGACTTTCCAGATTGTTCATCGTGTCACTGTCGCTTCGCGAGGGCGGATCCCCATCCTCTTTGTTTAGAGTGTTTGGGTCCGGGAGACCGTTGGGACTCCTGTTTTTACTGTGACTCCCTTACGGTCCGGGCACTTAAACGTCGGTTGGAGCGGTGGGAGGAGGTGTTCCGACAAACTCCTTCTCATTTTCAAGCGTTCATCGACGCGAAGAAACAACGCCCGGTAAGTTCTTTACTTTTCAGAGCAGGGGGATACGTTTCCGGGTTCCTCTCGATCCGGGAGGGGCGTTGATCGCTCTGTCACTGGGGTTCGCCCTGAGGTGCCCGTTGGGCCTAATAATTCTAGTTGAGTTTTCTCTGAGGGTCTCCGTAAGGGGCCTGTGAACACCGGAGTATGCTCCGAGGCACCTCCTGTGGGGGCTGTTTGTAGACCCAGTTCTACTGAATCGTGGGGTACCGGAGCTTGCTCTGAGGCCTCTGTCGGTTTCCTTCAAAAACAAGACCGGGGTGCGCCCCGAGGCCTTGGCTGGTTGTTACCGAACGGATGTTCGAGACCCGTGCAGATAAGGCTGTTACCGGGCCTGGGTCCGAGGTCCCTCGTTCAGAGGCTAAAGCTACCAACAGTTCTCAGAGGCCAGACAAGGCTTTGTCGGTGAAAGCGGTTGCTCACCGTTCCCGCTCTTGTGGTGATACCAGATCTGTTGAGGGGGCAAAGAAGCAAAGTTCTTCTTTTACCAGCAGTGCCGAGGTCCTTCCTTTTGAAGGCTAATTTGGCGGTTGGTATGTCACAAAAACATTCCAGGCCTCATAGTACTGGCTCGGCCGAGGTTCCTTATGTTAAGGCTAAGATTAAGACCCCTGATCCATCGACGTGGACTCCTGCCTCACTTCCTCACGTGCCGCAGTTCCCCTCAGATGAGGACAAAATGGCGCCTGTTCCCACCACGACGGCCATTTTAGCTGCTACCCCTACAACTACGCCATCAGCCTCTGGTGTAGGGCGCAGTCCCTTGGGTGAAGCTAAGGTCCCTTGTGCGCATCCTTGCCGGCGGGTTTATGATTGGAACGCCCGGATGCCTCTTCCGTACAATGTTTCGTTGCCCAGGGGGCGGCTCCTTTGATTTATGTGGATACGTCGGTGGAGGGGACGGTGTGGGACCCTTCCCCGTTACTTCCCTGGATTTGTCCACCTCATGAGAGGCCTCCTCAGGTTCCAAAGCAATCTCCTGAGGACGCTTTTTTCTGTACTTTTCAAGCGCTTATGCGCACCGACCCCATGAGGGAATATTTCAAAGGGCTTTTCAAGGAGATTTGTCCACCTGCGCCTCCGGTTCCTCCGGTGGTTCCGCCGGCACCTCCCTTGCCTGTGGTGCCTCCCCCGGCTCTTCCGCCTGTGCCTCCATTGTCTCCAGTGGACAAGCCAGTGCCTGACACGACTCAGCAGGATCCTGACCTGTCAAATGACCCTCAAGGCGATCAGGACAGCGAGGACCTTCCCCCGCTCCATCAGAGCCTTTCATGACCGGGTACTGGACATGAGTTTCTTAGATGTTCCAGTGTCCGAGGCACCCGCTCTGCAGGAGGGCATGCTTTCTGGGGCGTTCACACTGTCTCCCTTGGAGCGTACCGGCCTGTTCCTGCAGAAAGACCTTCTGGCCGAGGTCTGAAGAGTCTGGGAAAAGCCACACTCGGGACTTTTTGTCAATAAGAAGATTGACGCGAGGTACAGGCTGCATTCTTCGGAAGAGGTGGCCCTGTCGTCTTGTCCGCCTCCCTCCTCCACAGTGGTGGCTGCGGCTACGTTGTAATCCAGACCTGCAGCATCCTCTTCTACGATGGCTACTCAGGTCTTGGGAAAGGAGGACAAGCTCCTGGACTCCCTAGGGAGGACAATCTTTGCCAACTCAGCCTTGCAGCTCAGGCAGGCCAACGCTAAGTTGATATTGGCGGGAGCTAACCTGCAGATGTGGAAAGGTCTGTCGGAGTTTGAGGAGCACATCCTGGTTGAGAAGTTGGAAGACTTCAAAGGAGGCCTTTCCGATGCCAGGGTCTTGGCCCAGGATCTCCTGGAGGCTGCGGCTCACCACGTAGACACCTCGGCTCGGGGCCTGATGCTTGGGGTTGATACCTCACGGCAGGCGTGGCTGCATGCCACTAAATTTTCTAAGGAAGTGTAAGACAAGGTGTTGGACTTTCCATTCGATGGGAAGGAGCTTTCTCTTTCTACTACTGATGTAGAGCTCACCAAGACCAAGGATAGCACTCAGACGGCTAAATCATTGTCTGTTCTGGTCAAAGCTCCTTTCAAATCCCAGAGACCGTTGTCGCAAAGTCGACCCTCGTCCGGTTTTAGGGGCTTCCGCAAATCTCAGAGTGGATACTCCTGCAGGGAATAACCTCCGTAGACAACAACGCACGCAGTTTTTCTCCCGCTCCTCAGCCTCATCAGGTTCAGGTGGCACCGCCACCGATGAACCTGCCAAATGAGGGTTTTCCGCACTTGCACGAGACCCCGGTGGGAGGACGCATTGCGTTTCATTGGGAGGTGTGGCAGACCATCACAGAAGACAGATGGGTCTCGTCATACGCTCGAGCGGACTTCCGCTTACCTTTACCCCATACCCCACCCCTCAACCCACCTTGGCAGCTGTCGGGCTCACCCTCCCTCAAGGCCGAAGTTCAGAAACTTCTGGACCTCAGAGCTGTGGAACCCGTTCCCCTTGGGGAGCGAGGGGAGGGCTTCTACTCCCGGCTGTTTACGGTGCCCAAACCCAACCAGGCTGGCCTGCGCACCATCCTAAACCTTTCCCAGTTCAATCTTTTCCTACCCCAAGAGAAATTCAAGATGATCACGCCCAGCCAGATACGCTCCTCCTTACAGATGGGCGATTGGCTCACCGTTGTGGATCTTCAGGATGCGTATATGCATATCCTGATTTGGAATCCACACAGGAGATATCTCCGCTTCTCTTTGGGAGAGGAGCACTTCCAGTTTCAGGTGCTTCCTTTTGGCCTCAGCTTGGCACTGCGTGTCTTCACGAAGATGTCAGTGATTGCGGCCATCTTCGTCTCCAGGCTATATCCTTATTTGGACGACTGGCTCTTACGCAGCCCTTGTCTGCTGGCAGCAGCGGGCAACCTCCAGTCTCTCCTTCAGCTCCTGTTCTATCTTGGGCTGTCGGTGAACTGGCGGAAATCCTCCATGACGGTCTCACTGGACCTGATCTTCCTGGGTTTTCGTTGGAACACGAGCGACTGCAGAGTGTATCTGACCGAGGACAGAATGGCGGCTCTGTTAGCCACGTGTCAGATGTTTGTGCAGTCGGAGAGAATGTCGGCCTGGTGGTTCCAGAGGCTTCTGGGTCTCATGGCCTTGTGTGTACTGGCTCTTCCTCTTCTCAAAATGAGATGGACCCAGGTGGCTCTTCGAAGTTCATGGCGTCAGGCAGTGGATCCGGATTCCATGAGAGTGGACCTGGATTGGTGGTCATCTCTCAGCAATCTGTCTGGGGGCGCGGGTTTCAGGACCCAGTCCCCATGGTGACTATCACGACTGACTCCTCCCTTCTAGGGTGGGGTGCGACGTTAGATCTTCTTCAGGTTTCGATCCTCTGGTCGCCTCAGGACAAGCTCCTGCACATAAATCATTTGGAGCTTCTGGCGATCTTCCTAGCGCTCGGGGCGTATTCAGACTGCTCATTGTCAACAAGGTGGTCTGCATAAGAACGGACAATGTGGTGTCAATGTATTACATAAACAAACAAGGGAGACCAACGTCTCCCCCTGGCCCCGCCCCCGCCCTCGTGGACCTGTCCATCCAGATTTGGGAGTGGGCCGTGCTTCATGGTGTCTGGCTGCTTGCAGTGCACATCCCGGGCCAGCTGAATGTCACAGCGGATGCCCTCAGCCGGAGGACAGTGGTCAGCTACGAGTGGGAAAGGAAGGCGGAGGTCCACTCATGGATTTTCTCGCGCTGGGGCACACCGGAGTTGGACCTCTTCGCTACGGCGGCGAACAAGAAGCTTCCTCAGCATGCCTCCAGAGGGGGGCTGGAAGCCTCCTCTCTGGGGGATGCTCTCGAGATTCCATGGCACAACATGAGAGCTTACGCCTTCCCGCCTCTGCCTCTAGTTCACCGTGCAATTTGGAAGTTGAACTCCGCAAACTGTTCCTTCTACTCATAGCCCCGTGGTGGCCGGCCAGGTTTCTCAGAACTTCAACACCTGTCGGTGTATCCGCCGATCAGCTTACCAGTAACTCCCGATCTTCTTCACCAAGGGGAACAACAGATGTGGCACCCCTCCCCACAATCGCTCAGCTTGGCGGCATGGTGCCCGAGTTCAAGTCTTGTGGATAACATGCACATTATCCAGGCAGCCAGGAAACCCTCGACCAGATCTCAGTGCAAGAGTAAATGGCTCCGGTTCTGTCATTGGTGTTTGGAGAAGAATTTGGATCCGAGGGTGGCTACGTTTGACACGGTGCTGTCCTTCGTGTCCTCCCTAGCAGAGTCAGGGGTTCATGTCCTGTCATGCAGGACTTATATCTCAGTGGTTTCCGCTTACATTTCTACAGACCTGTGTTCTTATTCTCTAACCCAGTGGTGAAGAGGCATTTTGCTGGCTTGACAGGCCTCTACCCTCCGGTTCGTAATCCGCACCCGGCATGGGACCTAAATGTAGTCCTGACGGCGCTGTGCCATAAACCCTTTGAACCAATGGCTACGGTGGACCTCAAGTACTTGTCTTGGAAAGTGTTCTTTCTGGTCGCCGTTACATCAGCAAGGAGAGTGATTGAGCTCCAGGCATTGTCAGTGGAGCATCCTTTCTTGGTCTTTCACAAGGACAAGGTAGTCCTTCGGACAAACCCGGCTTTTCTACCGAAGGTGGTGACCGAATTCCATCTGAATCAGACGATCTCCCTTCCGGTCTTTTTTCCGAACCCTGCCTCAGAGGCTGAAAGGGTTCTACACTGTCTTGATGTCCGAAGAGCTCTTAAATTGTACCTGGACAGGACTTCCGAGCTTAGGAGTTCTTAACTTTTTGTGACCTTCGGTAACCCTCAGGGTAAGCCGGCGTCTAAGGCAACTATTTCTAGGTGGAACACCACCTGCATCACGGAGTCTTTCACCGTCCAAGGGCTGAAACCTCCTAAGGGTATCCATGCACACCTGGTGCGGGGCAAGGCAGCCGCGGTTGCTTTTCAGAAATATGTCCCCTGGGAGTCCATCCCTAGCGCAGCTACTTGGGCCTCCCCATCTGCTTTCTGTAAACATTACTGTCTCGATATGAGTTCTAGAGCTGACACTCAGTTTGGTCAGGCTGTGCTGAAGAACCTGTTTCAGTAAGGGGTATTTCCATCCACCCGTAGTTCCTGTAAGGAGTGCTTGGGAATCTCCCATAAGTATGGAGGAAAGGGGACGGGACATAGGAGTATTACCAGGTTACTCACCACCTTACTCCTAGTCCATAGTACCCTTTCCTCCATACGCCCGCCCCTCTAATAAGGTTCCTCTGTTATTGCTAATGGGTCTTTGACCTGGCGATAGAAAAGGACTGATGGGCGATGCAAGGGGCGGAGCCAAGGTGGGTGGGGTTACGGCCACGTGCCGGGCCCCGCGCAGGAAAGAGGAGGGACACATTTTTGAAAAACATTTGCATGCTTTTTACAAAGTGCTCCGGTCCCGTCCCACAGGATGGAGAGATGTCCCACAAGTATGGAGGAAAGGGGACTATGGACTAGGAGTAAGGTGGTCACTAGGGCGAGTAACCTGGTAATTTTCCCCTAGGATAAATCTGTCATTTCAACTCCCATTTCCGTGGCCCATTTCTCTCTCATTTTAACAAATGTTGCCGGAATTTGTTCAACGATCATTGTATAGAGGTTACTATTTACGGCAGCCATGTGAAACGGGTGTAAAGGCCACAAACCTGTTTCTGGAGGCTCAGTCAGGCAGTATTCCTACTACTTCGAGACAGCGGCCCTAAGTCTATAAAAATATACAATCTCTATGGGTGTGCCCCCTCTACCCAGCGCTGCATAGTGAGAAACTGACCCTCTGGGAACAGGTCCCCCACTATGTGATAATCCAGGCTTTTCCAGTATGTTTTGAGTGCATCTTCCCAGGGGAGGGTAAGGGGGATGGGTGAGGGAATCTCAGTAATGGTAGCCATTTATAGTATGGGCGTGTTTGCCAGTTTTCCCTAATATATACTGCCACGCAGTTTGTACAGGATAATATGTACAGTCGTCTTTATACTTTACATTTAATGGCATCGTTCTTAAGTCTGCTTTGTCTGCCACTGCACGTTCCAGCTTAAAATGAGGCCGCACATCTTCATGCCCAAACTAATGATGCAACCTTCGCCTGGGCTACTATCCAGTATATCTCGGTGCAGTCCAGCCAACCCCCTTCTGTGGTACGCTTGTGCAATTTCAGCCCATTTTTTCCAAACTGCCCCAGAGTACAACAGGAACTGGTACATTCTGCCATGAATGTTGCTGAAAAATTCCCGGGTCATCGGAGCATGTTGGAAAATGGGTGTAGTAATTTAGGCAGTTTTATCAGTTAATTAGGGCCAATCTGCCAGCAGGTGACGGGGACATGTGTAAATATGTTCAGTTTAGCTGCTGTGTATTCTTCGTGCGTGCAATGTTATTGGCTTTGAGAGTCCCTTCCCTTCCAATGAATATCACCCCCAAGTATTTAAACCGGTCTGGCGTCCATTTCAGAGGATATTTACCCTGTGGCCTTGTAGTGTCTGAGGGGAAATGCTTCTGATTTTGTGTAATTTACTGTGAATCTTGAAGTGTGTGATGTCATCCGTAATGGGGTTTAGATTAACATGTGGATCTCTATAACAATGTCGTCTGCGTAGAGTGAGATAATCTCTGGGGATCCTACAATACGTATTCTGTGGTGGCTGGTGGCATTCCCTTATTGGGTCCGCCATTGGCTCTACTGCCAATGCAAATAAAATAGATGATATGGGGCAGCCTTGGCTTGTCCCCCTTTACAATTCAAACGGTGTAGATATGGTAGCATTTACTAGTACTCTAGTTGCTGGGCACGTTTTATAGTAATTTTATTTCTGATGTTTGTTAATCTGCTTAGAATCACATGCTGTGCATAGGTCCGACATCCAGTGGTCACTGCGGAGTATTGCATTTTGTTTTTCGTAGTCGAAAAGGGGACGTCGACAAGGCGTGTCTGAAACACTATCCCTATAGTGACGTGCGTTGTACCCACAATCCCTCACGCGTCGAGGTCCCTCAGATTGTTTTTTTCCGCCCAGCTTCTGGTCGCCTTCACGCGGAGCTCCTCGAGAGACATTGCAACTCCTCGACCTTTGGTCGTTTTTTCTCTAATATTAATAATCCCTCCCTCGACTCAGTTGTAAGCTGTTCTCCGCCGAAAAGAATCTTCGACGGAGGGTCGAGCGGAAGAAATCCTTCGGCGCTGCCGAACACGTGGCCTGGCCTCGCAGGCCATATACAGTAGGGAGAGTGGGGTCGTGGGACATCTCTGGGTCTTTTCTGAGAATGCCTTTCCCTTTCCCCTTCCTTTCCCTTGGGGTGTTTATCGCGATTTATTGCCTCGGCTATGGAGAGGACACCGTTTAGGTTTTGCCCACTTTGTAAAGGCAAATTCACTTGGAAGGACAAGCACTCACGGTGTAACCGCTGCTTGCCCCTCGATCACAGGGAGGAAAGGTGCGCGGCTTGTCGGCTTCTTAAGCCTAAAACTCTAAAAGACCGAAGGGTTAAAAGGTGGGCGGCCTACGCGATGTCGAAGGCCGAAGGTTCACCCGCCGCTGCTACCACCGACAGTGACGAGGAACGCAATAACACGACCTCCGCTACGGAAGTCGAAACCCCCTCTAAGGAGCGCTTACGCGCTTCGTCGTCTGTCCCCGGCCCCGACGGGCTCGGCTCACGCCCTGCTTATGGGGATGAACACCCCGGCGACACAGACGCACACAAAGATCCACATAAACACACAACCCACGGCTCTTCTTCGACGAAGTCGAAAAGACCTTCGGCGCCCAAGGAGACGCAGGTTCCACCGGCGGCCTCCTCGGACCGTTCGGGTTCGAAGCCCCTCTCGCAACCGCAGCCGCGACCTGCGACTGGGCTTTCGGCAAACAAGGGCGCTGCCACCAAACCATCGGCCGGTGCGCATCAACAGAAAGCGCAGACCGCCGTAGAGCGTTCGATACCCATAGCGTCGAAAACTCAAGCTTCCGCCGACAAACGAGTCGCCGACAAGCGAGTCGCCGATAGCTTAGCAAGGATCGCTGTAGCCGACGCCCAAAAGCGTACGCCGAAGATTTCGTCGAGCGTTACGCATAAGTTAAAGGATACGCCGAAAAAGCCCGAAGGGAAGCAGGGACTACCCCCTTCAGTCAGGGAGTCTCCCGACACACCTGAAGGTTTTTCGGAGGGCGACGGGGCACTTTCCTCGACGCTTTGGGAGAGGTCGAGCCATTTCGAGTTAGATAACCCTATGTTTCCCCCGCCAGACCGCTCTGGGGTACCCCATGAAACAATGGAAAGACTCCATCTCTGTATGGAGAGGATGGAAAGGTTCATGAGCACCCAGGCCTCTCAAACTCACAAGAGGACCAGAGAAGGGCCTCAGGAGGACCCCAGGGCCAAAAATCCGAGGCTAGTCGATCCCCAGCAGGACACAGCCTCAGACTTCCAAGATGTATATGACCTCACTGGGGAGGAACAATACTTCGGGGAAGAAGATGATTTCATGGACAATGAAGAACAGAACCAGGAGGAATGTCTGGAAGACAGAACAGACATTATAGAAGAAGAAGAAGGCTTCGGGGTTAACCCAGAAGAGGGACCTTCACACCCCTGGCAATCACCATCAGTGTATTCCGACACTGATGTCCTAAACCTAACTCCTCCGGACAATTCTCCAGTTAGGAACACGTCTCCAATTGACGATCAGCCCACGTTCAATGCACTGTTGCGCAGAGCAGCAGCGCATTTCAAACTCGACACCGGGGAACTCTCTCCAGAATTGGACTTTGTAGAAAGAGTGATTAAAGAAAAACCCCCGGTCAGCCAGACCATTCCACTCCTCGCTTCAGTGAAGAGAAGGATCATACCTTCGCTGTCCACTCCCGCAATGATCAGAGGGGTCAATCCACGGATTGAAAAACTTTTCACTCCTTCACCCTCAGACCCCCTCTACATTAGGGGACATTCCATTCCGGATTCCCTAGTGGTATCTAATACTAGAAAGAGGGCAGGGGTACCACTTTCCACCAGTGAGGCACCCCCTGACAAGGAGGGCAAGAGGCTATATGCCCTTGCAAAAAGAGTTACTTCCTCGGCTGCCTTCTCAGCAAGAATTGCCAACAACAATTCCTTGCTTGCAAGCTACGCAGACGCGCAGTGGGCCAAACTGCGAAAAGACGCAGAGGAAGCACCGGAGCCTTTACGTACGCGCCTACTGTCAACTATTGGCGAAGGAACCCAAGTGAACCAGAGCATTGTTAAAAACTCTCTGGACGCGGCAGAAACAGCAGGACGTTCCTTGGTACAAGGAATACTCCTAAAGCGCCATGTATGGCTGCGCAACTCAGGCTTTAAAGCAGAGACACAGGCGTCTTTGATAAATAAACCTGTCGAGGACGCTAACCTCTTCGGAAAAGCGGTAGATGAAGCCCTAGAGATGGCTAAAAAAGAGTTCGACACTATCAAGACTCTTTACCAAATCTCTAAGCCCACTACCAGGCGCGGCTATGGCAACAAACGCTTTTTCGTGGCCAACGCCAACACCAACAACAAAATTAACATCAGCAATACCCTGCCACCAATTACCAAACCAATAGTGGGCAGTACAGCCAAAGAGGCCAACGCCGGGGCAAAGGGAGGGGTCGGGGATCCACCCCCAGAGGCTCCCAAGCCCCCAACAACTCCAAGTGACGCGAAGATTCGCGTCCCCTCCCATGCAACACCGGTCGGGGGCCGGATAACATCCTTTCTTCCTGCATGGGAGGAGATAACTTCAGACCGTTGGTTACTTTCCACCGTAGCCCACGGATACTGTATCAAATTCAACAGTTCCCCATCCTACAAACCCCCGAGGGGACGTCGCATGACACCGGAACATCTTGCCATCCTTCTCCAAGAAGTACTACAACTGCTGGAAAAAGGAGCCATAGAGGTCGTGCCTCTATCTCAGGTAACAGAAGGTATTTATTCAGTGTACTTCCTTGTACCCAAAAAGGATCTAACCATGCGCCCTGTATTAGATCTGCGCCCAGCGAACAAGTTTATCAAACCCCAAAAGTTTCGTATGGTAACCTTACAGGAAGTAATCCCACTGCTTTCTCAGGGAGATTACATGACAACATTGGACATGAAAGATGCATACTTTCATATTTCAATGTTGCCAGCGCACAGAAAATACCTCAGGTTCATGATAGAGGGCAAACACTACCAGTTCAAAGTGCTACCCTTCGGCATAGCATCAGCACCAAGGGTATTCACGAAGGTGCTGGCAGTGGCAGCGGCCCACCTGCGCAGGTTGTCCATCCCAGTTTACCCTTACCTCGACGACTGGCTCATAACAGGGGATTCCTACGAAACATGCTTCTCCAATACCCAAAAGACAGTAGACCTTTTGTTTCAGTTGGGCTTCTCCATCAACGAAAAGAAGTCCAGTTTAGACCCCAGTCAAATCAAGCAATTCCTAGGGGCTCTAATTCAAACAAAGGACGGCCTCGTCTTCCCCTCCAGAGAGAGGGTCCAAAACATGCTGTTTCAGATCCCTCAATATGTAACCGGTCGAGAGGTGACGGTACGCAAAGCAATGCGCTTGCTAGGAATGATGGCGTCGTGTATTTATTTGGTACCTCACGCGCGCCTGCGCATGCGCCCAATGCAAGAGTGGCTCAACAGCCAGTGGTGTCAGGCCAGCGGACTATGGGAGGATCTAGTTGTGGTCTCGCAGGCCTTAGTTCTCTCGCTACGGTGGTGGACAAAGGAAAACATGGAAAAAGGGAAACCCTTTGCCACACCCGCGGCGGAAGCCACTCTAACCACAGACGCATCCCTCACAGGATGGGGGGCGCACCTATCCCATCAGACTGCTCACGGAGTGTGGACTCCGAACGTAGCATCCAAACACATAAATCTACTGGAGCTACTAGCTGTGTTCAAGGCGCTAAGAGCCTTCCAGGAACACCTACAAGACAAAACAGTAATGGTCCTTATAGACAGCACCACAGCCATGTACTACATCAACAAGCAAGGGGGCACCCACTCTCCAGGCCTGTCCAAGCTGGCCCAGAATATATGGAAGTGGGCTCTCAAACAGGACATGTTCCTACTATCACTACATGTACCCGGGGAACTCAATCTGCTAGCAGACAGTCTCAGCAGAGATTTCCCCCTGCCCAAAGAGTACGAATGGCGCCTGCACGAAGACATCGTCTTCGACGTCTTCACACAATGGGGATTCCCAGAAATAGACCTGTTCGCAACCCTGGAAAACTCACAATGCCTAAGTTACGCCTCCAGGTACCCCCAGAACCAATCCAAGGGGAACGGTCTGTCGATGCAATGGTCAGGGAAATTTGTTTACGCTTTTCCCCCCGACTCCCCTTCTCAACAAAGTGGTCCACAAGATGCACCAGGAACAAGTGACCATGATACTAGTGGCCCCAATGTGGGCACGACAACCATGGTTCGCTCACTTGATGGAGATGTCTCTATCCCCCCCAGTAAAACTCCCCTGCCCGTACAACATGCTGTCTCAGGACAAAGGCAGGACTCTGCATCCATGCCCCCAGAACATGAACTTAGCAGCTTGGCTCCTGAGATCATAGAGTTCGGACATCTACAACTCCCGCAAAGATGCATGGACATCCTCAGGGAAGCCCGGAAACCGAACACTCGCCACTGCTATTCTAGCAAGTGGAAAAGATTTGTCATCTGGTGCAGGAGTAAAAGCATCAACCCTATTGACTGCTCTCCCACACATGTGGTCCTATACCTGACCCACCTATTGGATTCAGGTCTAGTGTTTAACTCCATTAAAGTCCACCTAGCTGCACTTTCTGCATACACCACTTCCCAACTCAAAGTGTCGTGCTGGAGGATCCCTGTTATAAAGGCCTTCATGGAGGGAGTAAAGAGAATACACCCCCCGATAGCTGACCCAGCTCCCGGATGGGACCTTAATGTGGTACTTACCAGACTCATGGGCTCTCCATTCGAACCCATGCACAAAGCATCTCTTAAACACCTCACGCTTAAGACTGCTTTTTTAATAGCTATCACCTCCATCAGGAGAGTAAGTGAACTTCAGGCTCTTTCTATTCTAGACCCCTTCGTTACAGTTCACAAAGATAAAGTGGTTCTACGCACTCACCCTAGGTTTGCTCCAAAATTTATTTCTAAATTCCACGTAAACCAATCTATAGAACTACCAACGTTCTTTCAAAATCCTTCCAATTTGGGAGAAAGGACTCTGCACACACTAGATGTACGCAGAGCGGTCATGTTCTACATGGAAAGAACCAGACCACTGAGGAAGACTAATCAGTTCTTCGTCTCGGTGGCAGCAGGAAGAGAAGGAGATGCAGTTTCAAAATCCACTATTTCTAGATGGATTGTTCAATGCATCACTCTCTGCTATACTCTTGCTAAGAGAGAACTGCCCTTTAGGCCAAGAGCACACTCTACTCGAGGCACGGGGGCATCCATAGCATTCATTGCAAATGTTCCCCTTGAGTCCATCTGCAAAGCGGCTACCTGGAGTTCTGTGCACACCTTTACAAAACACTACTGTCTAGATACACACTCTAGATCTGACTCCCAGGTGGGACAGGCAGTATTACGACACCTTTTCTCTACTGTTCCTTCTCATAACCCACCGCCAACTCCGGGTACTGCTCGCTAGTCTATGCACAGCATGTGATTCTAAGCAGATTAACAAACATCAGAAGAGAATGCATTACTTACCGTAAAAGCATTTCTGATGATTGTATCTGCTTAGATTCACATGCGCCCGCCCTTCCTCCCCGCTCGGATGGAAGGAACATAGACTTCCTTTATATATCTCTCTCTTTTCTGTACTCACTCACGTCTAGAATGCTCCCTCAGGGCAGAAAAAATACAAACAGAGGGACCTCGACGCGTGAGGGATTGTGGGTACAACGCACGTCACTATAGGGATAGTGTTTCAGACACGCCTTGTCGACGTCCCCTTTTCGACTACGAAAAACAAAATGCAATACTCCGCAGTGACCACTGGATGTCGGACCTATGCACAGCATGTGAATCCAAGCAGATACAATCATCGGAAATGCTTTTACGGTAAGTAATGCATTCTCATATTTTACCACCTGGTCGCTAAATCCACTATTGATCAAGGTAACGAACAAGTACTCCCAGGACACCATATCAAAGGTCTTCTGCATGTCCAGTGCAACTGCAGAAGCATCAGGTGAGAAACAGCTGTAGAATGTTGAGAGATGGATGTATCTGGTACAAAGTCTGACTGTTTGTGGTGGATCAGGCGAGGCATCGGAGTAGCAACCGGGCCGCTGTAATTTTGCCTACATTTTAGTGTCCATGATAATTAGGGATAGCGGTATATGCGAACTGCAGTCTTCACTGGGTTTGCCTGGCTTAAGGAGTACTTTATGATAGCCTTGTGTAACATTTCCAGAAGTTGCAAGCACTGAAGCGATTTCTTCCCAGAGATTAAATAGGTATGGGGCAAGGATTCTCGCAAATGTTATATACCAATCTGTTAGGCCATCAGGGCCAGGGCCTTTGTTTCTTGGGCGCTTGCTAATAACCTGCATGCCTGCAACAGTGAACCGAGTATTAATTTGTTCTCTAGACTAGAAATGGGAATTTCATCTAGCAAGGCATTCATTAATATCCACCAAGTCTACAGGTGCGTTAGCGCTTTATAGGGTTTCATTGAATATTTTTAAATACATTAATAATGCCCTGCTCGGTGCACCAGATCGCTCCCTACGCATCATGTATACTGACCACCTGAGTTTGTGCCATCTCTGTTCGCAGCAGTTTGGACAGGCCTCTAATTTCCGTGGCTGCTATAGGTGTAGCAACATATTTAAGTCACTGTTTCAGTTGTGCTTGTATGTCTGCCAGTAGTGTAGGGCTTAGTGTGGCCGCATAGCAATTTCTTTTAGGTCTTTAGTCTCTTTTCGCACTGTAATATATCCCTCCTAATCGTTTTAAGCACCCCAAACTTGCTAGATGTGGCCCATCCCCCGAATGTATCATTTAAAGGCTTGCCAGTGTGTTTCATTGGGGACTGTGACATTATCATTCTGGAGGAAGTATATATGAATGTCGTTCTCAAAGTCCATTTTGAATGCCAAATCTTGCAAGGCTTCTCACTTGAATAGCCATGCAGAGTGATTCTGAGTCCTATTCCCCCATGCTCAGCTGTACCAATATGGGTGAGTGGTCAGAGTATGTGCACAGGAACATCTCAGCATTGCTAACTTTCCCCACTGGTTGCCATGATAACAAGAAGACATTGATTCTGGAGGACATGTTATGCACCGCAATATGTGAACTTGCACATGCTTGTGGATGTAATGTCCTCCAAATGTGTCACAATGCTGGTCTGCTCCTCTGCTTGGCAGTAATATTTCCGTCTGCTAATCTACAGTGTATGACCACATACCTCACATCTGTCTATATGAATGCTTAATGAGGAGAATATGATCGACCCATGGATCAGCGTGAGCACCCCTTTGGATTGGGACCAGTAATTTGTGTAGAACATATGTCCCCATGCTTTAGCAAAGCAGTTATTGATTCCAGAGGTGGCATGGGTTTCTTGGAGGAAAAGTACATTAATCTTGTCTGTTGCACTAAGCCATAATTTTCCTAGATTTTGTATGGTTACCCAGACCTCGGACATTCCAGCGCAACACATTAATAAGTCAATTAGGTAATCTATTGCAGAGAGTGGCGTCACTGAAATTGCCTCTTTTGACATATTTAGTACCTGATGTGAGCCACTTTGTAACCGTATGCGTTTG
The DNA here is from genome assembly GCF_040938575.1 of Ambystoma mexicanum. NCBI lineage: Eukaryota > Metazoa > Chordata > Amphibia > Caudata > Ambystomatidae > Ambystoma > Ambystoma mexicanum. Next base: position 889,558,222 of record NC_090928.1, on the reverse strand, counting down.
CTAAAATAACATTCTAACAAAGACAGTTTCCCAACTGGCACCCTCCCTTATCCCCCTCTCAATCAGGTCAATGTTCTTCTTCCAATAACCATCATAACCAGTTAATACTGAACTCTGCAACCTTGCATAGGGGGAACACTGCTGGAGTCTACATCAACCAACATTGCCAGCACTATCACACTCATATTTAGGATGTAAAGCTACAAATAAGTATACTATGCCCCTGGTGAGGCCCCTTCTCGATGTCATGGCTAATTCTAGTATTTAGGTCCAGGCCTAATCCCTTTCGACCTTACCATAAAAATGACAGCATTTACAATTAGTTTCTAGGGGAGTGTAAAAGGTTCACGCCTCCTAATGTGGCTGTGTCAACTTTAGGGAACTCCAGCAGCCTCGCTGGGGAGAGGGACATTGGCCTGAATAAAAGACACAGCCTCTTCTGGCAGCATGAAGTTCATAACAAAGTGGACAAAACATTGAAAACATTTTTTTTTTCTTCTCCTTTTCTTAAATTTGTATTTGGGACCCCCACAAGCCCCCCCCGTCTACCACCCTTTTAAAGCCACTCCATCCCGACCCATTTTAACCCCTTACCACACTACCCTTTATATATTAATCTTTTCGTTTTTTTCTCTGTTATTGTCTGCTCGGTTATGTACCACTCTGTTTTGTTCGTAATAAAATTACTGGATACCCTACTTTCTTTAAAGACAGTGGTGCTTCTGGCCCAACAACCTGCCTTTTTTCCAAACACTGTCTGATTTCTATATCAACCAGTAGATCTTCATTCTGCTTTTCTTTCCTAATCTGTATTGGAATGGAGAAAGGCCGTTGCAGAACTTTGTCCACTGGGCTCTTTAAGTTTATCTGGGAAGAATTTGAGAGTCTGGGTCAGCAGAGGCTCTTCATTCCCTTCAAAGGATGATCTCCTGGACAGCTGACTTCCAGGGCCATCATGGCCAGGTGGATATATTCCTGCATCAGTGAAAGCTAAAAGAGTCAAGGGTTTTCTTCTCCGGAGGGCCTCCAGGCACATGCTTGACAAGGCAGCGTGTCTGGCTTTCCAAAGATCTATTCCTATGGAGGTCATTTTTAGGGCTGCGCTTTCTATATTTTGCAGGTACTAGTGCTTGGATTCCAGGTTTGGCCAGCCCCACTGCAAAACGTAAGGACCACTTCTTCCCCTTCAGATGCCCTTCCTTTGCATGTATGCTTTGGAATCTCCCACAAGTATGGAGGAAGGGGGACTTTGGTACTCCTAGTCCATAGTCCCTGTTTCTCCTTAGACCCTCTACCACCCTTACCCAATGAACTAGACATCCGTTGTGTTTGAGCAGAGCCATGTTTATGCAGTATCCAATTGCGAACAAAGGGTACATGTTAATGTTAAAGGACATTTGCACCGCACACTAGCACCACAGAAGTGGTCCCCTGGCGGCTCTGAAAGAGGAAGGGAGGGTGAGTTAGTGGGAGGAAGCAGGAAAAGTGCAAGAGAGCAGTGATGTGCTGTTGGCGGCCACAGCCCAGTGAGCCCGTTGGCTGGGCCTGGGGTGTTTGCGGCCGGTAGTCGTCGTGTACAGTTATGTGTTTCTCTTGTTTTGTTGTTGCAATGTAGTGAAGTTTGTGCGGTTTGCTGTGCTGTTGGTTTGTGGTTGTGTTTGGTTTGGAGTTTGAGAGGTGTGTGTAGAGGTGGAAATTGTTAGTGGAATTTGTTAGTTAGCATCTCTATCCTGAATTGCGGCACTGGGCTTGCATAGTCTCTCCTCATGCTCCTCTTTCCTGATCTGGGCCCATCTTGCACTAAGGTCCCTTTCACATCTGCCCCCCGCCTCAATCACAGCCCCACCTGTCCTCCCTTCCTACTCTTGTGGCTAGTACCTGTCAAAGTCCATCACTCAGCTGGTGTGGCGATTTCCAGTGTCGCGGCAATGCAATTGATACTTTGGTACCTGTTAGCAACTAAGGGGGAGTGAAGATGTTGGTGGGATTGGCTGGGATAGTTGACAGTCTCCATGGGTGTCACCTGTGTTTGTCTATCCGGTGTCACCCGTCCGGTACTGCGGGAGCTTCCCTGTGGGTTCTGGGCTGTCAGTGTCCTTTCCAGTTCAGTCATCCTTTTTCTCTGTTTCGGTTTTCAGTTTGAGTCTGTGGTCTTGAAGAGTCAGGTTTTAAGTAATTTCCTGAATTTGTGGTGTTCTTCTGTGTTTCTGATCTCTTTTGGGATGTTGTTCCAGGTTTTTGAGGCTAAGTGGTAGAAGGAGGTGCCTCCGTATGGTTTTAGGTCCAGGTGGATTTTGTTGCTGGATCGGAGGGGCCTCTTTGGTTTGTAGATTTTCTTTTGTAGGAATTCTGCTCCTTGTCCACTGATTGCCATGTGCGTGTTATGCACATGGTTTTGAAAGTGATGCAGTGTTTTACTGGCAGCCAATGTAGTGTTTTTAGGGCAGGAGTGATATGGTCTCTTCTGGATAGTTTTAGGAGTAGTCTGGCTGCTGCATTTTGGATCTGTTGTAGTTTCTTCAGGATGTATTCTGGTATTCCAAGGTAGAGGCTCTAGAGGTACATAAGAGTAGACAATTACACAGAAAAACACTGAAAATATTAAATATACAAAGCATAGTGGGGTAAGGGTTTAACTTGGGTTGGGGTGGCTTTAAAAGGGTGGAAAAAAGGGGGGCTTACGAGTGAGGTGGGCCCCAAATAAAAAACAGAAATAAAAGTAGTTTTTTTTTTTTGGTATTTTGTCCGCTCTGTTATGTACCTCTGTTTTTGTGGTCCGTAAGATCAAGTATAACCTGAAATTGAAGATTTTTTGGCATTCTGATGAAAGGATCCAGTTCCATACACGCTAGCTGTAACTGCCCTAAGTAAGGAGTAAAGGATACTATGGACTAGGAGTAACGTAGTCCCTTCAGTGGGTAACATTTCATAAATCTAGCAATGTGAAAACGGAATGTATAACTGCTGAAAACCAGAGCAAATCCGTGGGGATGAGCTTCCATCTTTTTAAAACGTTTTTCTTTTTTTATTACTTTGGTATTCATACATCACATATTCACAATCGTAGTATTTGCAAAGTACATTACCTTGTACGAGTTGAGGTGAATGGGTTGCGCCCTAGAACCACAGCACCATAGTCTGCTGGAATGAATTGACTGGAATATAGTGTGATACAGAAGAGCTGGTCTCTAGTTGTAATCTATAAACCATGGCAATGCCAACTTTGAGGTGGAATGATTTATTGAACACCTAACATAAAATTCAACCAGTATTGTACTATAAACTCATCCCATGCGGGTAAGTACTCTGCCAGATACATAACCAGTCTGATCAGCACCTGTATGCTGAACATACACCATCCACATACATTGCAAGCATAAAGTACATTGCAAAAACATACTATTTAAATGTTAATTTGCAGTACTATGTACCACAAAGTAAATCGTGCAACATTGGTTTGATTTTGTTTTAGTGCAGTGCTCTGAAGTTTCCCATGGCTAATTGTCGGAAGGCCATCCTTTTTGTTTCTGGGACATTTCGTTTTTTTATACCCCATTCACAATATAGGGAACCTACAATTTCCAGAACTAAAGTGAAAACAGGACTGCATGGCCTTCTCATGCATGGCCACGGGAAACTAGAGCTCTGTTAGTGTTAAATCGTTCAACCCTAACCTCAGCATTCCCAATGTTTAGATTTTAACTCCTTGTACATGGTAACCATAACTTTGTAAACCTTTCTGTGGTGTCTCCTCCACAAAAGATTAAGCCAACTGCCCTCCAAATTGCTGCTACCCCGATATTTTCCAATTAACATTGCATCAAATGCATGCTTTGATGGTGCCAATATATAGGGATTGTCGCCATCCGGTCTACCACTTCTCCAGGACTTGAGACTGCCTGTCCCCCTTGCAGTGTGCCTTCTTGTATGTGCATGGTCATTGAGCATGAAAAATAGCTGTCATCCTTTTTGTGAGTTTAGGTGTCTATTAATCACTTAGTTTGCATGGGCCTTTTCAATTGCACTTCATCTTACAGCTGTTGTCCTACTGATAAATGGCTTCTCCACACTTGTACTCCCGAAAACAGGAAAATCCATCAAAAAAATTAAATTGGGATGAGAAGCTACGCGTAACAATCATGGAACAACCGACTAGATGAGCCCGCCCCAGGCTTCCTCCAACACTGCTACATGGATACATTTTGATCCAGGGTATCGGCAGTGCAGTCCACAGGAAGGCGTTGTAATGTTACTGCCTCATCTGAAGAGGAGCTTAGTTTGCCTGACTACAGTGCAATATGGAATACAAAAATGTCCAAGGAAAGGAATATTTGTACTTTCACCACAAACCAATCCCTATTGCTTTTCATTCCCTAAAATTATTGTACCCCAAAAATAGATGGTAAAATCAGGGGTGTTTGAATTATTTATAAAATCGACTTGTCCATGGGAGATGTTCGACAAATGTAATTGTACTTTGGAAACATCTCCTTGTCCTGTAGAATAAACTACTTGTCGGTCTGTGGCTTAAATTGATTAAATAATGGCATGTGGACACAGCATGCTATTTGTTAACTGCCAAATATACAAGACGGATGCCTGAAAGTTAATATAAAAAGCATGTTCAGCTGTACCTAAAACTTTTATCGAAGTGTGGGGCGTTATACTTATAGAAAAAAGGGCCCACCATGGGCAAAATGAATGCATATAAGTACTGAAGCTATTTAGAGGAAAAAAGAAATGGCATTTTTATTTTTTTATCAAAACGAACAAAAATCAAGTAACCAGACTATACTGTCTAGCACAGGCGTCTGCAACCTGCTGCTCTCCAGATGTTTTGTATTAATAGTCCCATGATCCCTTACCATTGATTATGCTGGCAAGGGCTGATTGCGTTTATATTCCAAAACATCTGGAGAGTTAAATGTTGCAAACCCTTACTCTAGGACATCTAGGCAAACGTCTGCATTTGGAGGATATTAGGTATTTTCATTTGTGCTTCCCTATGTCGGGTGTGGGCGGGCTGGGGAAGAGCTGCATTCATCTTTAAAGTAAGTTTGAACAAACCGATAATGTGGCACTCTGGTCTTGAAGCTAAAAAGAGTAGAAGGATGGGCTCTACACGAAGATGAAAGCAGATTTAAATTGTTGCACATTAATTTAGCGGGTCCACTACTTCAGATCATTTGCACTTACTTGAAACTGATGTGGTGCATGAACTATTTAAGCAAATGAGACCACATTTACATGCACAAAAATTGCAGAATTGTCATCTCCAGAATAATCTGCTCATTGCCAATAAGCTGTGACCAGTCACTCAGCCCAAACTCACATCCATTCTACCTCATTCGCTTGCTAAGCTAAAGACACTCCTTCCAGTATTAAATACATCCCAACTGAAAGCCATTACCATTGGCTAGTTCGCTACACTCATTCTTGGTCCAAAAACAGGCCTTTGCATTCTGTGCTCGTCTAAGTTCCAATTTCAGTCCAGTGCATTTAAGGGCAACTGCAGTTGGACCAGCTTTTTAGTGTTGAAGGGGATTGATTGCAGTTTTGAAATATTGAGAACTTTAACCATCCTACAGTCGCAGGTTTTAACACATGACACAAGAAATATTCACACTTATGCTTTTTATTTAAGATGTCAGGATTGTTGGAGTTTGTTATAGTCTTAGCTGAAACCTCTTAAGGATACTGTATTGTTTCCTGGGTTAGTTTCCAGGGACGTTTTTACTTTGGTTGTCTCCTCCTTCTGTTCACTTTTTCTGTTAACTAGACCAGCCACATTCTCTACCTTTCAATTTTCTGCCACCTTTTGGCTGGTGCTTCTCTCCCCAGCCCTTTCTTTTCTCTTGTCCTGGCTTCTGCTGTTTCCTGCTCTGCCTTTCCCTTGGTCAGAGCTGTCTTCAACTTCCCTGTCTTGCCCTCATCAGAGGCCTCTGCCTTTGCTTTATCTGAACGTTGATGACCAGGGCTATGGCCATGTCTCTGTTCACCTGCCTCTTCTTCAGACCTCTTCATTTGTCTCCTCCTGTCTCCAGTTTCTATAATTAGCCTCCCTTCTTATTTAGTTAAAATTCACCACTCCATTTCAGGTCTTACAATCTTCTTAGGAATCTTCCCCCATCATCTCAGGGTCTTGCAATGTGTTCTTGCACTCAAGGTTTTAAAGCCAGCCCTGCAATCTTCCTCTATGCTTCAGCAATCTTCTCTGTACCACAAAATACCTTTTCAGTCTTGTCATGGGAGCTGGCCCTTATGTAGTACTTGGACTGTCTTGTTTCCCATTGATTGACAAGATGTTGGGGGGGGGGGAGGGGAAGGTCGTGGGGGGTCCCACCCTCCACGGCTGGGATGCTTTGTAGTCCTGAGGTAGTTTCCAGTCTATGAATTTCGTCTTGGTGTGAACTCCTGTGTCAAACGGCTTAGGGCATGTATTAAGTATTACTCCTGTGGTATGGGAGTTTGGGGGAAAAAAATCCCCTTCGTATCGTGCTCTGCTGGTATCCTTTTCCTTGCTTAGAATGGAGGCTGAAGGTTATTCTACCCCTGTTATGCTGGCAATTTTGAGGGAGACATGAGTTCTCCTAACCAGTGTTCCTTGTAGTGTGGGAAGAAAGTGGGAGGTTGCCTGTTTGTTCGTTAGCATGAATTCCAGTCCTCACCCATACAGTTGTCACGTTGGATATCAAATGGGCGAGGTGAGTCTTTGCCAAGACGGGCCCTTTTGGTTTTGGGGGAATATTCCTTTGGGTAATCCAGGTTTTCCCCATTATCTTACTGATCCCGAATCTGTAACTGAGTTTGCTAGTATGGTCTTGGTTTTCCTCTGTTTTGAACATGGTTTGGGCTGTCAACCCAAAGGACATAGCTTTCAGCCTTTTCCTCCTAGCCTAAGTGATCTTAGTGGGTCTTCTGTATGGTACATCCCCCTCCAGGGTCCAAAATCCTCTCCGTAGTTCCAGACTGGGTTTTGTTCGAGAGGGGAATTATGGGACATGTCGTTTTTTTCTGCTTTGTTTATCCCAAGTGGAATTGTCCATACACAGGGCTATGATTCTACTGCAGAAATCTGCTGTGTTGGACCTAGGCACACCATACCCAGGTCGATGTTATGTTCTAAACAAACGATGGCTGAGAAGATGAGCGGCGATGGGGAAAGTGTGATTTAACATGTAGACAAACATGTGTGGGGGAAAACATGAAATGGTGAGTATGGCTCGTGGTTGGGTCATTTGGGATGTGTTTCACAACTGTGATCCGTTGTTAAGCATATGAAAACCTCAGGAATGTCCTGTGCATTTTACAAGCATGACTTAAAACTGCGATGGTAGTATCTGTAAATGTGGTCACTTTACAGTTCGTCATACGCTTCGTCGCACCTACCCAATCAGGTGATATGATTCCAATCACAATGCAACCAACACACACAGTTGCTGGAGGTATGCAGTAGAGTCTCCAACACACACTTGGTAGCCATGATGCTCCCAGGTACACAATAATTCAAAGGGTATATTGAAGTAAAAAAGAAATTTACGCTGACTTTACCGACTGTCTGCTTGCCCAAGGGTTCCATTTTTTATGAATTCCTCTTGTCCTCTGCAACAAAGAACTTCTCCTGGGACTGGGGCTATAGGATTTCCACACGCCTGTAAAATACCCCATACCCCTTTAAGTTCTTATTGGAGGACTGTGGACCAACATGCGAAGCGGTCAATAGCAACAAACCCCTAATTGAAGGCGTAGTGCAACTGTGCTTGGTGCATTGTTAATTGGAGAATAAAAGGCCAGCATCAATTCTGATTGCGATTTGATTGATCTTTGGCGCAATAAGTAGTCTACCCAGATTTCTGCCAGTGGATTTTGCATCTCAGGAGGATGTTCGTTGGCAATGTGCCGCCACACCTTTTTGTTTTCATATATGTAGAGGGTACTATATATTGTCTGGTTACAAGGCCAGAACATATTAAGCTATTTTAAATGCTAGGGAAACTGGCCAACACATTTTTTTAGTTTTGGATCTATGTGATAACTGAGCTGCCCGTAATTCCACCGATGAAAACGTCAACTCCAATTATGGCCCGGCTTAGTGATCAGAGCACTTTTGCCTGCATGCCTTGGCCCGCTTTGCCATACCCGCTCCCACTTACCTTCATGCTGCTGACTCCCCACTATCCCAGCAAACACTGCACCGTTTGGATTTTTTAATAATGCAGACTCCGCAGAAAATGTGCAGTCGGCATTATGAAGGAGCAGTATTTTTAAGTTTCCATTTTCATGTGGCAGTCCATAAGATGTCAATGGTAGTTGCAAAAAAAAAATGCTTACCTGCTGACAACAAATTTGGTATAGATTAAGTTGCTGATATCTCACCCGGTCTGTAGTTTCGAATCTGGAGTGTGCTTCATGTACATGCCCATGATAGGCCCCATAGAGGTGACTCTCTGCATTTAGTTGTGTGCAGCACCAGATCAAAATACAGGTGTTGTCGGAAAAAAGGCATACAGTTGTTCAGAGTTGCCCTGACCCGTTGCTATGAAGACTTAATTCAGTGTGTCTAAACCAGGAAAATGCGGCTCATTGTGTGCAAAAGCTCCATCAAAATCGGGGCCCTTGTGCGGGGGTAAATTAAACGGTTTGAAAGTACTGCCTGCCTTAGGATGAGGAACATATATATATATATATATATATATATATATAGTTTAATGCAATAAATTAAGTAATCTGGTATGTACACTTTACATTGTACACATTGAAGGAGTAGATGGCTACACTCTTGATGACGCACTAAATACCTGGGTATTATTTTGGTGTACTTTTGTGTGGGTTGATGGGTAGTGTGTAATGACCTGGGTGTGGTTGGTGCATTGTGGGACCACACGCAGAGTGACTGTCATAGACTTAAGTGGTGGGTAGACGAAAATTAAATGGGCGGAGCGCAGGATCAGTAACTAGTTGAGCATAGATTGATTCACGGTCATACCCACTGTGATTCATTTCACCAAATAAGCTAGGAGGAGATGCTTCAAAGACTTTGCAATGAAAATTGGGTTCTTCTCCACGCCATATTAGCCACATTATTCATAAATGCCCGAAAAGCATGCAGCACACCTCCATCACAACCCTTCAATCGATCAGAAGCACAGATCACTGCCAAGTAGTACCAGTGTAATGTCTTGATGGAAGGAGCCAACTCCACACTCGTAGCTGAACTTCATATTTTCCGAAATTCTGTGGACAAAGTAGATCCCTTTCAATTTTTTCTGCAGTCCCTAGACTGGCTTCCATCTAAGTCGAATGGTTGATTATTAAGGTCTCGCTACAAGGCTTTTTATTTTTTTATAAACCTACTTCAGGATGCATCTTCCTCCAAAAGCACATTTAAATATGCAAGATCTTCTCTCCCAATTTCAGTCTGGGATTGTGAGTTTGCAGTAGTGGCTGAGATGTTCTAATTTTCACTCCAAAACTATATCTTCAGCTAATGTTCCTTTTTCAGGTCCTATTGCAGTGTACGTTTTGTTTATGCTATCCTTTGCAAAACTATTGTTGAATTAACTAGGTGGTCGTTTTGTAGAAAAGACTTGACCTAACATATGGAGCTACTATGATGAAAGCAGATTGTACCACCCACCCCTTGGTACTTGAGTCCTCAAGAATATTTGAAAAGTTAATTTGCTGAGGTGGGTAGTTGGGTGAAAGCACAAGCAATGCCTGGGCAGAACACCACACTCTGCACAGAAATGGCATGATGGAGCGGCTGCCTCCATCAGTGATTTTCCCCCCAATATGTCGGCTAGTAGGACTGATGCTACTCACCTGTAGGCTGTATTGATGAGTGTACCATGGCGATTGCTAGCTGGCGACTAGCCAGTGGGCCACTTCTGGTGCTTTCTGCATCTGATTTGGTGGATTACATAAACTCATTTGTACAGGCTTCTGCTCCCGGATGCCTTGCGAGTTCTTTTTATGAGCAGTATCTTTGTCACTTATCCCGAGGTTATATATAGGGCAGTTTTTATTTCATGCAGCAGCTTGCAGAGCTCCAACTTGAATCCATCAGCTTCATTTGAGATGTTTATTGCAAAACAGATTAAATGTTCACACAGCACAGTTTGATACTAGCCAGGAACAGCCCTTGTGTGCTCCTGGAGAAACGGCTCCACCAGAGTATACTTTATCAAGGGTTCAATCTTCCAGCAAGGTCCTTAGTAACACAGGTACCCAAACACCTCCTATGCATCACTTTATCATGCCATAATCCAGTTAGACGGGCTGGCACACCATGGATTTTTGGAGGTCAACACCATAGTGAGTGAGAACAATAAAGGGAGCAACATATTCTTGGGCAAAAGACAATTGAGCTTAAGGAGTGCCTCCTGTGAAGACCTTGGTCGTAGCCATCTTTTATATGATTCAATTACAGATGTTGGAAGGGTCAGTAACCTGACCATGTCAAAAGGGCATGGGGGCCCCACCGCACTCCGCCCCCCACCCCCTCGCGCCCCAATGAACCTCCTTTAAGCTTGGGGTGTGGAATGGAATACCAGAGTAGAAGCTAGAGCTAGTCCTACTCCAGCTGGGGGTGTGGTGGCAGTTGGGAGGGCCCCTAGTCCTTGCCTCTTTTTCTCTATATGCATGAATGGAGTACCACTGCCTATCACTCAATACCTGTCTCACACAATGCAGCTCAGTTGTATTTGTTGGTAGGGAACTACAAGTACCAGCATGCCCTGCGGTTGAAAGGTGAGACAATAACCTGAGAGACAATCTGGGTATTGCTGCATGATTACACACCCCAACTGGCAGCGGAGCCTCTGCATGCAGCAACCCAAAACTCTTTGGTAAAACTCTTGGCAGAGAGGACTTATTCAAGCAACGGAAAGCATGTTGTATGTCGGGATGGTTTAATTCAACTGGAACACTGTTCTAACCTGACTTCCCATGTTAGATTAAAACGTGCTACCCTCTGAAACTTCTACATATTAATGAAAATTCCTTTTGTGGGATGACGTTCCTTCATTGACCCCTTCAGAATTTGAGAAGTGGAGATTGGTAACTGTACCTCCTGTAAACCTCCTACGCTTTCAAGGTGATAAGACTACACTTCACTCTTTACTTCGTGACTATACCCATTTTCTGTTCAACGGAGTGTACGCAGCTACTTGTAATGTATACCCCTCTAATGAAGAAAAACACATTTTGGTAATTTTTAATAAGTTGGTTTCTAAATAGATTACTCTAAAAATGTACTGCTTCATGAAGATCCCTATTGAGTACCTTGTAACAAAAACAATGTTGGATTTGAAGTATGTCAATTAGGGCACATATATTCATTACATGAGACCTTAATGGTCCCCAAACATCGTGGGTATTGCATTTATTATTTGTTGCAATAAGAATGGACTCCTAATTATTTGTCCAGTAATGTGATGTATTAGTTTACACGTTTTTGGTGTCTACATTGTTCATGCATATTAATGAATTGTTAGTTTACACTAATGGTGAGGATAGGAGTTCAGTGTAGTACTTTATTTTTACATACTATATTTCATCTTAATAAAATATATATATTTTAATTCTCTTTATTGAAGTTTTCAACAAATATAACAAACCCCAAAACTCCCCCCTCCCTCCCTACCTGCCTCCTTCCCCACTGGTGCTGTCCCCAAGAGTGCGCAGTTCAATGCCCCTTCTAGATGGTCGTGCAGGATTATTGCAGGTCCAGGAGCCTCAGACGTTGTGGACACCAGCCAATCCTGAAGTCGTCCCTGAGAAAACTGAGGACCTCCCCCCACTCACCCGCAAAGTTCTGTGTTGCGTTATTGATTGCGTATGAGGGCCATTCCAACGCCACCATCCCCCAAATTTTACGCAACCAGTCTTGGAACAGCGGAACATCTGGACTTTCCATCTCTGAGCGATAATTGTCATTGCCGCTAAGGTGAGCATCACCCTCGCTCTTTCCCCACCCCTTAGACCCCTCATCGCTACTGTTGGCCTCAGTCCTAATAGGGACCATTCAGGGGGTATGCTTCCCTCTGATCCAAACACTTGTTCCATCGCCCGTTTAACGTCCTCCCAGAACGGGGATATTTTCGGGCAACCCCACCAGATGTGTTCCGCAGTGCCCTCCTGGCCACATCCCCTCCAACATTTCCCAGATGACCCCGGGTAGATCCTACACAGAAGAGTTGGGGTATAATGCCACCCGTACAGTATCTTAGACCAAGTTTCCCGGGTCTGCGAGGCTCTCTCCAGTTTAGGGATCTTCTCAGATTGCCCCAATTCCCTGCCCACTATGCCTTCCCACCTCCTCATAAACGCCCAATGCGGCCTTGGAATTGCCCCATCTAGGATCTTATAAAGTTGCGAAATGTGGCCCTTCGAACCATCCTTGCTCATCAAGAATTTCTCAACAGGTGAGCGGTCTCGTGGCCGCTTCCTTATTCATGGGGTGCAGGAGGCAATGCCGCAACTGAGAGTATTTTAGCTTTTCCCTCTCCCCCAATGCAAAGTCCCTTTTACAATCCCCAAAAGTAATGATCTCCCCGCCTATGAACATGTCTCGTATCCACCGACAGCCACCCTCCCGCCAGTTCCTGAATGCCCCCCCCCTTCCAATCCAGGAGTAAAATCTTTATACTCCTACGTTCCGTCCCCTTTCCTCCATACTTATGGACATCTCTCCGTCCTGTGGGACGGCACCGGAGCACTTTGTAAAAAGCATCCAAATTGTTTTAAAAAATGTGTCCCTCTTTCCTGCGTGTGGCCCGGCACGCGGCCGTAACCCCGCCCACCTTGGCTCCGCATCGCCCATCAGTCCTTTTCTCCTGACGATCGGGGCCGGACGCACTTGCATCCTCGGAAGTTTTTCTTCAGTTTTTCCCTCTCTGGCTCTCGCTAGCATTCGTTTACTACTCTCTCTGTCTTTTTAAACTAGATTTTCCAGACTGTTCATCGTGTCACCGTCGCTTCACGAGGGCGGATCCCCATCCTCTTTGTTTAGAGTGTTTGGGTCCGGAACACCGTTGGGACTCCTGTTTTTACTGTGACTCCCTTTCGGTCCGGGCTCTTCAACGTCGGTTGGAGCGGTGGGAGGTGGTGTTTGGTCGGACTCCTCCTTCGCATTTTCAAGCATTCATCGACTAGAAGAAAAAACACCCGGTAAGTTCTTTGATTTTCAGAGCACCCCGGCCGGGGGGATACCTTCCCGGGTTCCTCTTGAGCCGGGAGGGGCGTTGATCGCTCTGTTACCAGGGTTAGCCCTGAGGTGCCGGTCGGGCCTAATAATTCTACCAGAGTTTTCTCCGAGGGTCTCCGTAAGGGGCCTGTGTTCACCAGAGTACACTCCGAGGCCCCTCCTTTAGGGGCTGTGTGTAGACCCAGTTCTACTGAGTCGTGGGGTACCAGAGCTTGCTCTGAGGCCATTCTTTCAGCTTCCCTCAAAAACAAAACCAGGGTACGCCCCGAGGTCTTGGCTGGGCTTGAGGTTACCGAACTCATGTTCGAGGCCCGTGCCGATAAGGCTTCTACCGGGCCTAGGTCTGAGGTTCCTCGTACAGAGGCTAAGGCTACCAACAGTTCTGAGGGGCTGGGCAAGGCCCTGTCGGTGACAGCGCACCGTTCCCGCTCTTGTGGTGACACCAGATCTGTTGAGGGGGCACAGATGAAGGTTTCTTCTTTTACCGGCAGTGCCGAGGCTCTTCCTTCGAAGGCTCAGTTGGCGGTTGGTATGTCGCAGAAACATTTCAGGCCTCATAGTACCGGCTCTGCCAAGGTTCCTTACGTTAAGGCTAAAATTAAGACCCCTGATCCATCGATGGGGACCCCGGCCTCACGTCCTCATGTGCCGCAGTTCCCCTCAGATGAGAACAAAATGGCGCCCGTTCCCGCCACGACCACAGCGGCCATTTTAGGTACTACCCCTACAACTACGCCATCGGCCCCTGGTGTAGGGTTCGGTCCTTCGGGTGAACCGAAGGTCCCTTGTGCGCATCCTTACCGGCCAGTTTTTGATTGGAACGCCCGGATGCCTCTTCCGCACAATGTTTTGTTGCCCGCGAGGGCAGCTCCCTTGATTTATGTGGATACGTCGGCAGAGGGAGAAGTAAATAAAGGGTTAAACCTGCACTCGCAGTCCCTGATCCTTCAGGTAAAGTATCTAACAATCAAAAAAAGGTGGATCAGTAGAATGGGATGACACTGGTTACATTAAATGTATATCAAAATATTTATTTGAAAAAACTCATCACATAATCATTTTGCTAGAATAAAATTTCATAAAAATATTAAATCAATTCATGCCTTCATACGTATCCACATTCAAAAATACATTCAAACATCCATAAATAAAACACCCTAGTGTAATAGTAACACCAATTTGTATTATTCCAAAATATTTTCAGTTAATGTTTCCTATAGTGACCCAGTCCATAATATCAGGTGTCATTATATAGCTGGTTTCGAATATCACCAGATATCCCTCATAGAGATCACGTCGACACGTGTTTCAGTCGGAGACCTTCTTCAGGACGTCGGGCAGGGAGCAATTGCTCTGCCCAGTTCTCCACGTATATGGGCCAGTAATAAATCCCCACGTTCCGGCTTGCGGGACGGTAAGTCAGGACAACGGAAATCAATCCTCCATTGGCATCAATATCTATGTTGAGCAAACACAACGTAGCTGGTGGAGACTCCTATAATGCATAAAGACCCAGGAACACCTCGTCCAAGTACAGTTTCGCAAGGTGGTGTATCGGTCAAAAATTCTCTAACACTGAGCGTACTGCACAGCTCCGTGTGTAGTGGGAAACAAATCTTCACGTTTGGTCGTCCTGCTTACACGCGGCATCAACACAGTGACAGCGTCGGCAGAGGGGCCTGTGTGGCACCCGTCCCCGTTGCGTCCCTGGATTTGTCTACCTCATGAGAGGCCTCCTCAGGTTCCGAAACAATCTCCTGAGGACGCCTTTTTCGGTAAGTTTCAAGCGCTTATGCACACCGACCCCATGAGGGAATATTTCAAGGGGCTTTTCAAGGAGATATGTCCGCCTCCGGCTCCAACCGTTCTGTCGGTGGTTCGGCCGGCGCCTCCCTTGCCCGTGGTGCCTCCCCCTGCGCTTCCGCCTGTGCCGCCATTGTCCCCAGTGGACAAGGCAGTGCCTGACTCGGCTCAGCAGGAGCCTGATCTGTCGGATGACCCTCAAGGCGATCAGGACAACGAGGACCTGCCCCGCTCTACCAGAGCTTTCCATGACCGGGTACTGGACATGATGAGCTTCTTGGATGTTCGGGTGCCAGGAGGGCGTGCTTTCTGGGGCGTTCACCTTGTCTCCTTTGGAGCGTACCGGCCTGTTCTTGCAGAAGGACGTTCTGGCCGAGGTCCGAAGAGTTTGGGAAAAGCCACACTCGGGACTTTTTGTCAATAAAAAGATTGACACGAGGTACAGGCTACATTCCTCGGAAGAAGTGGCCTTGTCGTCTTGTCCGCCTCCCTCCTCCACAGTGGTGGCTGCGGCCATGTTGCAATCCAGACCTGCAGCTTCCTCCTCCGCGACTGCGACTCAGGTCTTGGGGAAGGAGGAAAAGCTCTTGGACTCCCTAGGGAGGAAAATCTTTGCCAATTCGGCCTTGCAGCTCAAGCAGGCCAATGCAGAATTGATTTTGGCGGGAGCTAACATGCGGATGTGGAGAGGTCTGTCGGAGTTTGAGGATCATATCCCGGTCGAGAAGCTGGAGGATTTCAGAGGAGGCCTTTCCGGTGCCAGGGTCTTGGCCCAGGATCTCCTGGAGGCTGCGACTCATCACGTAGACACCTCGGCTCGGGGTCTGATGTTAGGGGTTGATACCTCGTGGCAAGCATAGCTGCATGCCACTAAGTTCTCGAAGGAGGTGCAAGACAAGGTCCTGGACCTTCCATTTGATGGTAAGGAGCTTTTTCACTCTTCTACTGACGTAGAGCTCACCAAAACCAAAGACAGCACTCAGACGGCTAAATCTTTGTCTGTTCTGGTTAAACCTTCCTTCAAGACTCAAAGGCCGTTGTCGCAAGGTCGACCTTCCTCTGGTTTTAGGGGCTTCCTCGACCGCAAAAATCACAGAGTGGAGACTCCTGCGGGGAATAACCGCTCCTCAGCCTCCTCATCAGGTTCAGGTGGCACAGCCACCGATAAACCTGCCAAATGAGGGTTTTCCGTGCACGCACGAGACCCCGGTGGGAGGACGCATTGCGTCTCATTGGGAGGCGTGGCAGACCATCACAGAAGACAGATGGGTCTTGTCAGTCGCTCGAGCGGGCTTCCGCTTACCTTTACCTCCTACCCCACCCCTCAAGCCTCCTTTTCAGCTGTCGGGCTCACCCTCCCTCAAGGCTGAGGTTCTGCTCCTCAGAGCTGTGGAACCCGTTCCCCTTAGGGAGCGAGGGGAGGGCTTCTACTCCCGGCTGTTTACGGTGCCCAAACCCAACCAGGCTGGCCTGCGCACCATCCTAGACCTTTCCCAGTTCAAACTTTCCCTACCCCAAGAGAAATTCAAGATGATCACGCCCGGCCGAATTCGCTCCTCTTTGCAGGCGGGCGATTGGCTCAGCGTGGTGGACCTTCAGGATGCGTACATTCATATCCTGATTTGGAACCCACACAGGAGATATCTCCGTTTCTCTCTGGGAGTGGAGCACTTCCAGTTTCGGGTGCTTCCTTTTGGCCTCAGTTCGACACCGCTTGTCTTCACGAAGATGATGTCGGTGATCGCGGCCCATCTTCGTCTCCAGGGTATCCATGTGTATCCCTATTTGGACGACTGGCTTCTATGCAGCCCTTGCCTGTTGGCAGCAGCGGGCAACCTCCAGTCTCTTTCAGCTCCTGTTCCATCTTGGGCTGTCGGTGAACTGACGGAAATCCTCTGACAGTCTCACAGGACCTGATTTTCCTGGGTTTTCGTTGGAACACGATAGACTGCCGTGTGTATCTGACCGGGGACAGAATGGCGGATCTGTTGGCCACGTGTCAGATGTTTACGTAGTCGGAGAGCATACCGGCCTGATGGTTCCAGAGGCTTCTGGGCCTCATGGCCTCGTGTGTGCTGGCTCTTCCTCTTGCTCGTCTCAAAATTAGGCGGACCCAGATGGCTCTTCGGAGTTCCTGGCGTCAGGCTGTGGACCCGGATTCCAAACGGATAATGATTCCGGATTCCATGAGAGTGGACCTGAATGGTGGTCTTCTCTCAGCAACCTGTCAGTGGGCGTCGGGTTCCAGGACCCAAGCCCCATGGTGGCGATCATGACAGACTCCTCCCTTTTCGGGTGGGGTGCGACTTTAGATCTTCTTCAGGTCTCGGACCTCTGGTCACCTCAGGACAAGCTTCTGCACATAAATCAATTGGAGCTTCTGGCGATTTTTCTGGCGCTCAAGGCGTTCAGACCTCTCATTGTCAACAAGGTGGTCCGCATAAGAACGGACAATGTGGTGTCAATGTACTACATAAACAAGCACGGGGGAACGAAGTCTCCCCCCTTTCGTGGATCTGGCCATTCAGATTTGGGAGTGGGCTGTGCTTCATGGGGTCTGGCTGCTTCAGTGCACTTCCCGGGCCGGCTGAATGTCACCGCGGATGCCCTCAGCCGGCGGACAGTGGTCAGTTACAAGTGGGAGTTGAAGCCCGAGATCCTATCATGGATTTTCTTGCGTTGGGGCACACCGATGGTGGACCTCTTCGCCACGGTGATGAACAAGAAGCTTCCTCAGTACACCTCCACAGGGGGGCTGGGAGCCTCCTCTCTGGGGGACGCACTCGAGATCCCATGGCACAACATGAGCTTACGCCTTCCCGCCTCTTCCTCTGGTTCATCGAGCAATTTGGAAGTTGAAAAGTTCTGTCAACTGTTCTCTTCTACTGATAGCTCTGTGGCGGCCGGCCAGGTTTTGGTTCTCAGAAATTCAACACCTGTCGGTGTGTCCGCCGATCAGGTTACCAGTAACTCCCGGACTTCTTCACCAAGGGGAACAGCAGATGTGGCATCCCTCCCAAAAATCGCTCAACTTGGCTGCCTGGTGCCTGAGTTCACGGCGCTAGAGCCTTTGGGTTTGTCTGCGGATAACATGCCCATTATTCAGGCAGCCAGGAAACCCTTGACCAGATCCCAATACAAGAGTAAATGGCTCAGGTTCTGTCATTGGTGTTTGAAGAAAGAATTGGACCCGAGGGTGGCGACGATTGACACAGTGCTGTCCTTTGTCTTCTCCCCAGCAGAGTCAGGGGTTCATGTCTTGTCCTGCAGGACTTATCACTCGGCGATTTCCGTCTACCTCTCTACAGACCGGTGTTCTTATTCGTTAACTAACCCGGTGGTGAGGAGACATTTTACTGGTTTGACACGCATCTACCCTCCGGTTCGTACTCTGCACCCGCCCTGGGACTTAAACGTAGTCCTGACGGCGCTGTGCCATAAACCTTTCGAGCCAATGGCTACGGTTGACCTCAAGTACGTCAGCGAGGAGAGTGAGTGAGCTCCAGGCATCGTGGGAGCATCCATTCTTGGTTTTTCACAAGGACAAGTTAGTCCTTTGGACGAACCCAGTTTTCCTACCAAAGGTAGTGACCAAATTCCATCTGAATCAGTCGTTTTTTTTTTTTTTTCCTCTACCTCCCCCCCACCCCCCCTTTCCGGTCTTTTTTCCGAACCCTGCCTGGGAGGCGGAAAGGGTTCTACACTGCCTGGATGTCCGAAGAGCTCTATCTGGACAGGACTGCCGAGCTTCGGAGCTCTTCCCAACTGTTTGTGACCTTCGGTAAACCCCAGGGCAGGCCGGTGTCTAAGGCATCCGTTTCCAGATGGATTGCTGCCTGTATCACGGAATCTTTTGCCATCCAAAAGCTGAAACCACCTAGGGGTATGGCAAGGCAGCTGCGGTTGCTTTTCAGAAGTATGTTCCCTGGGAGTCCATCGCTAGAGCGCCTACCTGGGCCTCCCCATCTGCTTTCTGTAAGCATTACTGCCTCGATATGAGCTCTAGGGCCGACGCTCAGTTCGGGCAGGCTGTGCTGAAGAACCTGTTTCAGTAAGGGGTATTTCCATCCACCCATAGTTCCTGTAAGGAGTGCTTGGGAATCTCCCTTAAGTATGGAGGAAAGGGGACGGCAGGTAGGAGTATTACCAGGTTAGTCACCGTAGTGACCACCTTACTCCTAGTCTATAGTCCCTTTTCCTCCATACGCCCGCCCGCCGTCCCCTCTAATAGGGTTCCTCTGTCTTTGCTAATGGGTCTTGGACCCCGCGATAGAAAAGGACTGATGGGCGATGCGCGGGGCGGAGCCAAGGTGGGCGCGTGCCAGGCCCCCCGCAGGAGAGAGGAGGATGCTTTTTACAAAGTGCTCCGGTCCCGTCCCACAGGACGGAGAGATGTCCATAAGTATGGAGGAAAGGGGACTATGTACTAGGAGTAAGGTGGTCCCTACGGTGAGTAACCTGGTAATTATTGAAGATAGGGGAGAAGGGGGATGGGAATATTGTGATTTCCTTACGTCGGACCAGACTGTCCCAATTGTCCGCAACCAATTTGGTAATGGAACTCAGATGCATATGATCAGGCCGATGTTGCCTAGGTAGCCACAGGACCTCCCCCAACTTTTGCCTCGTAACCACCCTGTCCATCTGCACCCAGTGGATCCCCTCCCCATCCCGCAGTCATTCCCTGATCACCATCAACTGGGTCGCCTCATCATACTGAGGGAATTCTGGGAAGCGCTAGTCCACCCCCACTCCTCGGGCCCATAAGGAGCTGCCTACTCACTCTTGCCCTCTTCCCCTCCCATATAAACTCATTTGTTAAGCCCTGGAGTTCCCTAAAGAAGCTGGCCAGGACTGCCTGGGGGATAGCCTGAAAGAAGTAGAGCAACCTCAGGAGGATGACCATTTTTATTGCCGCCAACCTCGCTAGCCAAGAAATCCGGAGAGTCCGCCACTGAAGGAGATCTTTTTTAATTCTTTTCAAGAGCGGGGGATAGTTTGCCCCATACCACCCTTTAACAGTCGCAGTAAGTCTCACTCCCAAATACGTGATTCCCCCCGGGCGCTAGGCAAAGGGCGTGGACTCCTTCAATTCCTCCCTCTCCTCCCTCGCCAACGTCCGGTCCATCAATTCGGATTTATGCATGTTTATGCGCAACCCGGTTGCTTCCCCAAAGTCCTCCAGCAATAGCCTGCATTGCCTACTCGACTCTATGGGGTTGGTCAGGGCAAGGAGCATGTCATCCGCGAAGGCCGCCACTTTGTTGCCTGCCCCATACGGTATCCCCTGTATCCCTTCCGATTCCCGAATTGTCTGCAGGAGGGGCTCCAAGTAGATCGCATAAAGTAGGGGCGATAAGGGACACCCTTGCTTTGTGCCTCTCTGAAGCTGGAACTGCCTAGATAGGGTTCCGTTGACCACTACCCTCGCTCGAGGACCCTCATAGTTCGCCTTGACCATCTGCAAATAAAAGCCTCCTAGCCCCATTTTGTCCATGGTCTTGAAAAGGAAGGACCATTCCACCCGGTCGAACGCTTTTTCAGCGTCTAAAGATAAAAGCGCCGCCGGGGTACTAGTCTTTTCCGCCTTTTCCACCAGATGGGCCACCCGCCTGAATTTGTCCGCTGTCTGCCTCCCCTTCACAAATCCCACCTGATCCTGGTGGATCAGACCCAGGAGAAGCCCCTCGAGTCTGTTCGCTAAAATTTTAGTGTATATTTTAGCGTCTACATTAATAAGCACTATTGGCAAAGGTTTTATAAAAGGACGCAGAGTACCCGTTGGGGCCCGGGTCCTTACCTGCAGGCAGCTTCTGGATAACCGCCCTCACTTCCTCTTCCGTTATGTCCTGTTGAAGACCGATCTGCGCCTCCCCCTCAATTTTGCCCAAGTTAACCCTTTCCAGGAATTTCTCCTGGGCTTGGTCACAGGGATGCTGCGACGTGTATAAGGACTCGTAAAATTTCGCCATAACTTCTCGAACGTCTTCCGTTCGAGTAACCCTATCCCCCGAATCTGAGTTAAGGGCCGTGATAGTGTTCCTTGCGGCAACACCCCGAAGGAGGCGGGCTAGCAGGGCGTCCTTTGTTCCCCTTAGCATAGAATTTTTGCCTCACAAGAAGCCGAGGCCCCTCTGCTTTTTTGGTGCGAAGGATCCCCAATTGCCCCACCGCCCTCCTATAGCCCTCCTGATTAGATCTACTGGGGTTCGTCGCCACCCTGCCTCTCGCCTCCTCGACCTCACCTCCAGGCGGGACTCCAGGACCTGTAACTGTCTGTCTTTGTCCCTTGGCTGCTATAATTTCTCCCCTTCATCGTGGCCTTAAATGCGTCCCATCTTGTATCTTCACCCGTGTCCCCTCTCTTGTTAAAAGAACTCTCTCATCTTGCCCTCTATCTCCTCCCTTATCAAGGGGTCCCTCAACAGATACTCCGGGTATTTCCAACCCCACAAATCCCCCCTCCTCTCTCCCAGGTCCAGCTGCATGGTGAGTATTTTGTGGTCAGCTATTCCCATGGGCCCCACCTCTATCTCCTTGACTTTGCCCACTAGGTTGGCAGAGACCCAAATGTAATCAATACTGGACGTTCCGTGGACTTCGGAGAGGAAGGTGTAACCCTCTGCATCCCCTTTTAGTTCCCTCCAAACATCTCTCAGCCCCATGCTCACCACTTTGTCCCTCAATTCCGCTGTGCCACAGCTCCCCCGCCCCGGTTCCCAGACAGCCCCGACCTATCCTTAGCCTTGTCCCTTGCAATATTTAGGTCGCCCATTAAAATCATCCGGCCCCTCGCCCCAGAAGGCCGCGGAGGAAGAAGTCCTGCCCCGTATTGGGCGCATAAATAACCCCTATTGTGTACATCTCCTCTGCGATTTTTGCCTCTCACAACAACAAATCTACCCTCTTTGTCCCTTAGAGTATCCTCCATACGGAAGTTCACCGTGCCCCTGATGGCCAGCGCCACCCCCCCCTGCTTTCGTGGGGCCAGACGCCTGAAAAACCTGATAGAACCCTCTTAACCTTAAGCGGTGCTGATCCTTACGGAGCAGGTGGGTTTCTTGTAACCCCAGAAAGTCTGGTTTTCCCCGCCTCTTGAACTGCTCCAACTTTTTCCTTTTCAGCGGAGTGTTGAGGCTCCGCACGGTATGCGTTACCCATTTGAACTGTGACTAGGTATCTTCTCGCACCTGTTATATCGCCTCCTCCATACCCAGCATCCGACTACAAGGACTCTGTTTAACTTACCCCTTGGACAGCACCCGAGGATCTCCCCCTAGCCCCGCTCCCCTTCCCTCCCCAACCCACCTCCCAACCCCTGAGGACCTTAACTCCAGGTCGTCCCCCCCCCCCCTCTAGGCTTCCACGCACTTAGCGATCCCATGATGTTTGCTCTTGGCGCCCACTCTCCCCCTTATGTCGAAAAACCCAAAACAGCCTTTTTATCCACCACCCCATAATATTGTAGGGCACTAATTCAATTCTCCTTGCCCCCAGATCTTTCCTCCCCCGCTGGCTCAGTTCCCCCCCCCTTTCCCGGGGGCCCTCTGCCGTGCAGGCCTCCTCCTCTTTCCTTCACCAACCACCGACCATTCCCATGGCCTGGACCGCACCCCACCGCATCCCCCTGGTGCGCCCCCCGGGCCTGCCGTACTCCGGCCCCTTTTCAGCTCCTGGTCCAGATAAATTTGTAGAATGTCTGCGCCCTCTTGCATCGTAGTTATCCGTTTTCGAGAGCCAGCACACTCAAAAACGAAAAAGGAAAGGTCCACCTGTACCTGATCCCCTTCTCTTTAAGCTTCAAGGTGAGTGGACCCCAAAGTCGTCTCTTAAGCAGAGTACTGCTAGCCAGGTCCTGAACCAGCTCAATGCGTTGGCCGTTGAAGCTCATCGGTTCTTGCTTCCTTTTGAGCATACCTTGTGAAAGCAGCTAGTACGTCACGTGGCCTGGAATTAGGGTTCTTGTTGAGGGGCCCGACCATGTGGACCCTATCCAGCTCGATCCGATCTGACGAGGGCTCTCCCAGCAGCTCCGCAAAGATCCCCTGAACTGTCTCCTTCAAGTCTCTATCTTGTACCGTCTCCGGCAGAAGCTTCAGCCTAATGTTGATCCTTTGAGACCTGTTTTCCATGTCCTCCATTCTTATTTCCAAGTTTTCGCGTTGCTGTGTCGAGCCTCTCGATCGCTTCGCTGTTCTCCATGGCTTCTTTGCCTACCTCCTGCAGGCCTTTCTCTACAATGTCTGTCCTCTCCCCCAACTGACTCACTTCCTGCTTGTTCTCCGCCAATACCCGATTGATGTCCGATCGCATCAATTGAAATTGCTCTTGAAAGGTTTTCCCCAAGGATGCCTGCAGTGAGAGCATCTCCCCATGTAGATCCTGACTTGAGATGGATGCAGCCGCTTCCGGGGTCTTCGCGTGCTCCTGGTCCACGCCACTCCCCCTGTGTGGCTCTGCCTTCCTCTGCCGAGTCTTTGCCTGCCCACAGAGCTAGAATAGGGCCGGGGGCATCCCCCTGAGACGAGCCACTTTTGCTCGCTTTGTTTTTATGTTTGGTAGCCATATTTGCAGCCCCCTGTGCGCCCTCCCGAGGGGCCTCTCTGGGCCAGACCCGATCTTCTCCCCCAATACCGTGGGTCTCAGTGTCACCTTCACTCCGTGGAGAGCCTGGGGAACAGGCACCAGTCCTGGAGGCCCCGGGCCTCAGCTCTGCAGATGGCGCAGCGGGGGCGAGGCCCCTCGAGCCCAGAGAAGGGCCCCCCCTTCCACAATTTCACCAGCCCTGGGGGCCCCCCTCCAGACTCCCCTCGGGTCCAATACAGCTCAGGCCCCACCCCCACCCCCACCGCCTCTTACCACGCCTTGCCGGTGTCTCCTGACCGCTGCCCGGGCCCAATCTCCTCACTGCGGGCCTCCGCCTCAGTGTGCCCAGCCGGGGCCACTCCACGCCACCATCAAACGCGCTGGCAGGCCCTTCCTGGCCTGCTCCCGCACGAGGCCCCGCTGCAGGGCAGGGGCACTGAAGATCCGAACGGCAGCCTCGCCGCAGCGCTTCCAAGTCCGCGCCGGGGTCAGCCGCTAAGTCTCCCGCTTCCTACAGCCAGGTCCTACCGACCACGGCTGGCCCTGAAGGGTGCCGACACTTCTGGTGCGCTCGTCTGATGGCTGGGCAAGGGCTTGCACTGCTGCAGGAGCCACAAGCCGTCCCGTCCCCCGAAGCCGCCAGACCCAGTTCCTTCCTCCACCAGGGGGGGGGGGTGGCACAGGAGCGGGACTCCTCTCCCGCCCGCAGCCACAGGCCCCTCCGAGCCCGCCAACCTCTGATGCTCGGGAGGCACCGTTCCCCTACTGCTGCTGGGCGCCGACTCGATCACGGCTGCTGCAAGTTGCGGGGAGGTGTGGACTGCCAAGACTCTCCACTCCTCATTGCCTACGGGGTGGTGGAGCGGTGTGAAAAGGTTGAGGGGACAGGAGCGCCGTCGACACACGTCTACCTGGTGTCGGTGGCCATCTTGGAATCATATTTTATTTTAATATATGCCTTTGAGGTTTTTTTTGTTGCGGATAGCCTACTTATGTAAACCTATGTAGACAGTTGGACTTCCCTCCTGATCCAAGACCTGTTAAGTTTAGGACTGCTGTTCAGTTTGAAAAGTGTGCACCCCTCAACACTCCATCCACCTACTTATAGCCACGTTGGATACTGAAAAGGCAAGTGTATATTCTTTGGAGGAGACCGTTCCATCAGACTCTTTGTGGCGGGCCTATTTCAGCTGCCTGGTCCACTCCTAGGCGAGATCTGTGGGCAGGAGAGGTTGGTGGTCATGGAGGGGTGCTTAAAGCTCCATGATTTTTTAAAATGTTTTTTGTTTTACTTTCTATGGTATTTGAGACCCGATTGCAGGTCCACAAAATGCTAATTTAGTTTAGCACATGTGCCTGAACAGGGTCTCGGACCTGACCTGACCTGAACTCTGCTTGGAAAAAATAGCGGGTAGTAGGGCTAGCAGTTGTCCATTGGGTCATGGCCAGTGGGTCCTGGTCCCACAATTTTGGCAAAGCGGCCAGTGAGCCTTGTTCTCACCAGGGCCAATCTTCCTTTCCTAGCAAAGTGTTTGAAGGGATTGGCTTTCTGGTTGAACCTGTATTCTTAGAATTCAAAATTGAATTCCAGTGGCTGAATAACAATTATACACATTTTTTTTTATTACTTGTATATAGCCACAGTTTGGCTTTTAGAAGGAAGAAAATCAATCATGGTGCCTGTTAAATTAGTTGATTAGTTTGAAAAAGGTGAATTTGTCAACGCCTTCTTGCATCGTCCATTGATGTTTGATTTATTCTATTGATGCAATTTTTTTCTTCAGGGCTTCGTTTAAAATCTTAGTCCCTGCGATTGACAATCTAGTGTTCACTCCCGAGAGAAGGCGAGCCCACCACGTTTCTTCTTCGCACAGGTCGCAGGAGGAAAGCAAAGGGTGGAGAGAAGTTGTCCTTACTTCCTTGAGAGCTGGACACGATAGCATCAGGTGTCTGGTGGATTCCAGTTGGTGGTTCTCTGGGCACAGTCTACAATCATTAGAAATGACCTACGATCTTCTCTCTAAGATTTCACACATCAGGAGAAGATTGAGCCGCGCTCTCATGTAGGTACCTCTTAACTTTTTGTCATTGAATTTACCGATGTACTCAAACAGATCTTTGCGTTTTCGTGTGGTCGGAGGGAGATGGGACGTGGACTTGGCAGTTGATGTTTTTTCTAGGGTCTATGTCCAGTCAAGATCTTCCATCTTTTGTTTTACTCTTAGCGGATTGGAGATCAAAGTTTCCTCCGAGCATGTTATTGATGTCAGTAGAGATTTATTTTTTTCACCCAGGTGTTTAACATGTGACAGGATCCTTTAGTAATTTCATCAGCTATCAATCTGTAGACTGGTGGCTCTCTGGGATTGGAATCTTCCTATACAATTGCATACTGGAGTGTTCTACCTTTTTGAAGCTAAAGATAGCAAACTTAGTTCCTGACAAATTACTGAAATGGGAGTGGACTTTGGCAGATTGAGCACAGTTCGCCAAAGAAAGCCTTCTAGTTTGGGCCATATCGTTGAAGGAATGGCAGGGCATGCATCCATCCCATATATGATGGCCAGGATCACTTTAGATGTATAGCATTGGAGAGCGGGAATCAATGAGAACCTGCTGTATTTTCTGTCCACTGCTCGAGTTTGGGCTGTTAGGTTATAGAGTGTTCGAGAGGGCTGTTTGCATTCCAGCATCAACTGTTGAGCATTCTATTGTTACGCCCAGGTATATAAAAAGAGCCACTTGTTCCACTTTGGTCCCGTCGACAAACCAGCTATGTTGCGAGCTTCTCTTTGGTACTTTCTCCAGGATCAGAATTTTTGTCTTGCCTTTGTTTATTTCTAAGTTGTTCTGTTCGATGTATAGTACCAAGTTGTCGAGTTGTCTTTGAAGTCCTACTGAAGTTTGGTCCAACAAAATAAGATCAGCGGCATAGAGTAGCCTGGAGACTGGTGAATTGCCGATTTTTGGGGGAAAGGCTCGGATGGTTGAAGAAGTTTCTTGGTAATCGCCTAGGAAAGCGATGAACAGGGCGGGAGCCAGCGGGCAACCCTGTTTTAATCCTCGGTGCGATGGAATTTCTGATGAGACTCTCTCATTTTTGTGTCTCAGTGAAGGGCAGCAACACCAAACGCCAAAGGGCAGCAAGGAGGCCCAGGATGGATGCAGGGCACTTCCACTCCGGGAGTTTTTCACAACATCTCCCAATCTACCTGATCGAAAGCCTGAGTAAGATCAACAAAGGCTAAGAAAACTTTCAGGGCGCCATACCTGATCTTACTCCTGATAATGCTCAGAAGCAGTATGTTGTGGTGTTGGCGTTTTGTAGGAACCCTGTTTGGAGATGGTCCATGCAGGGCGAGAGCTTTGCCCAAGCTTGAAATCTTTCAAGAAGGAGGGCGGCAAAAGTCTTTCCGATGATATCAAGTAGGGCTATCGGGCGATAGTTGGACGGGTCTTCCCTGTCGCCCTTCTTGAAAATGGGTACCACCACTGCTGTAGTTGAAGATGATGGGAATGATTTTGCGTCCTTGGATCTGGTAAATATCTGGCTTATGAAACGCCATCCTGAGGGCTCAGTTTAAGTATAGGTTTGTCAGACTGTCTGGACCAGATGCGCTTGATTTCAGTTTCTTGATGGTTCTTAAAATGTAATCATTGTTGGTCAGGTCTTCCCATCCGGTGGTATTGGTTCTGATCACTGTTTGGTTGGAGTCACCTGGGGGTTTGAAAAGCGTTGCAAAATAGGTTATCCATTTAGATTCACTTACAGAGTTAGTAAGCGCCTCATTCATCTGGGAGGTGGATGGTTGAATAAGAGACCAGAACTAATTGGTTTTCTTGCTGCTCAAAGTTTTGAGCATGGTTTCGGAGTCCTGTTGGTAGAGTGTCGCACGGTGGCCCCTAAGCCATGATTTGTAGATTCAGGTCTTTGCTGCTAGGGCAGCTCTTGCTACCTGTGTATTTTGTTTCATTGTGGCTCTCTTGAGCTTTCGTAAGTCCCGTATTTTATCCACTAGCACTTTGCTGTAGCCGTGTTTAGCTGGGGGAGCGGCGTTGAATCGTGAGATGTTGGCAACTCTGTACTTAAGCAGCAGAGGTTGGTAATTGAGAAGGATTGGCGGCCATCCTTGATCTGGCAGTGCTACTTGCTGGCTATACTTTCTAGATATAGCAAGTATGTCCGAAGCCGAGAGCCTTAATCGAGCTTGTTGCTGATTCGGCTCAATGTTCAGTGTCAAAGATGGATTATGGGAGTGACAAGCACTCCAGGTTGTCGATAGTAAATTGTGGTCGCTAGTTGGGGTTCTTTGAACTGTGAAATTAGAAATTAGTGTTAGCATGGCGTGCAAAACAAAAATATAAGCCAAATTTTCGAAAGAGTGGTCTCTTTCCCACGTTGGAATTTGCAGCCCATTTGTTACGATTTTATCAGCGTTGTAAAAGTTTTGCGAGTTCATCAGTTCGAGCCATGCTGCACCCCACATTTCAGTTCCTGATCTTTTATCGATTGGTTCGGCAGAAGTTGTGTAGGTTGGACACTTGGTGTTCAAATCGTGCAAATGATTATATTAGGTGTTTGGTAATCGGCGAGAAGCTCGTCGATCACTCCCGCAATTGAAGTACAGAAGCTCTCGTTGGTAGTTCGCTGAGGATTCCAGTGCAGCGGCAAGATCGATAATTGAGTTTTTTCCGGCTTCGAATTCAGAGCTTTGCAAAAGACCCACGTAAGGAGAACCACCAGATGACCATATGCTTCCGATATTTTCTTTTTGATGTTTAAACCGGAATGGGCCCGCACAGCCAGAAGGAGCCCCGATGAGGGACGACCAAACAAATCTTTGATAGCGGGGGAGATGAGCACTGTGTAGCTGTCGAGTGCCGGTATGGCCTGCAGCCACGTTTCTTGTAGGCAAAGGATGTCCAAGTCTACAAGTTTTGTGCCGCCTGGTTGAGTAAGATGGAGGTGGCCTCCTGGTGTACCAAGATCCCCTTTTCACAGAAGAATGGCTGGTTTGAACGGAGGTATTCAGGGTTTTCATCTGTGGTGCTATTTCCTAGTTTTTGGTTCATGGGTTTTTGGCAGTGTATTGCTCGCCCAGAGTGCACAGACAGTCATTAATCACCAGCGCAATTGCAGAGCCAATACTTTGAACGCAGGTAGGCGACGCAATGACTTACAACCACATGCACGCTTAGAAAATGAGCACTTATACGACTATTTATTCAAAGCTTGGAAGCAACAAGTGATAACACAGAAATAAATCACAGAAAAGCCAGAAAATTCAAAAGAAAATACATCAGCGTGGGCGTAACTGAATCCCTAATCTCGCCAGAAGCGGCTGGAAGACCCCGCTAACAGCCAGGCCGAGAGCACAACAGCCCACAGGTATGCCAGACAAAGGCGTCCCCCTTCCGACTGAGGTCTTTGTACTTGTCCCGTCTGACCGTTGAGGGGTTCCGCATATATGCAGTCCCCAAAAAGGGGTGGTAATTTCTCGAACCTTCTGACAATGCACTTGCGCATTGATGGGCAACTGTTGGTTGCCAGCTGGGTCAACTGACGGTAACTTCAAGCGCTTCCCTCTCCTAAGAACAAACGCCACGGAAAACAGTCCCATAACTCCTAAGACATAACAAAACCAGCTTTCCAGCAGAATGTCCTTGACTGCATACCAGGTTTGGAAAGCATGTTTTCTTCAGCAATGTAAATTCAGCTCTCAGCAAAGTACGGCTCTGAGTGCCCCCAGAATACACTGCGCACCAGCGCCATGTTTTAGCTCAAGCAGAACAATTCCACCCTTGGATATTTATCTTCCATAGCCCAGTGGCAGAGAAGCCGGTCTCTGAAACCGACGAAATATTAAAACTAAGTTGGGAATGCATTGAATACAACAACAACAAGCTAATATGATAGCTAATATAATGCAAATACAAGCAAAAGCGTAACGCAGTGTACCCCCAATATCAGAAATCCATGAAAATAACCAATCCCACCAATTCCCAGTATGATCTTGGGACACTTGAGAAATGAGATCCCTCAAACCTCGAATATGACTTTCAATGGATTGTGAATGGTCACTTAGATTGAAACAACACATACCTTCAACTGCGTTACAACCTAAATTATGCTTTAGCAATAGATAATCAACAGCAGCCCTGTTTTGCAAAATTGCTTTTCTAATAACTTTGCTATCAAGGAGTAACTCTTCTAATGCTTGAGAAGTATGATTGAGTCCTTTGACTACTAAACATGCTAATTTGATCAAAGATTTGTAACCCCCACAGCTAAACCCCAAACTCCCACTAATGAAAGGGTTAATGCTAGAACCTTAGCTTCTGATGGCAAATGCACATGTGAATCACAATCGAGGGATAGACCCACAGACTCAAAAGTTGACGTTTTGCCTCGAGATATTGCTGGGTGTAAAGGGAACATCATTAGTCCTAATCGAGTTAAGGCACATGGACCTCTGGAAATGTTAGCTGGAATATAAGTGTATGTGATGTTGCCACATGAAAAGAGCCATCCTGTTGGAAGTTTTACGTGATTCATATGACTGGCAGCTATCACTGTGTGATTAAAAGACAGTGTTATTCACACTGCTACATGGCGTGGAACTTGTGAACACAATCATTTCTCGAACACAGTTTGATTTTGCTGTTTGGTTAAATTGAGCTGTTGGCATTTGCCAATTTCTTTTGCATTGCATGTCATAAGGTAACACACATCGCCTTGGGTTATAATGTAGGTTATAATACGTGTCCAGTTTCTCCATTTGCAATCTGGTTCCTGGCAAAACATGCAGTACTCGTAGACGGAAAAGGATTGCCTGATTTCGGAATCTTGAACCAAAGAATCATTGTGCATGACGCCGAAAATAAGCTTTAGAACTGGAACTGGCGTCGGCACTGCTACTAAGCACGTAGTCAGTAAGGCTTCAGCATTGGGCACGTCAGTTAGGCAAAAGTGCGTAATGTTGAGCACCTGTTGTGCCCGGTATGTCCACATATTCTCCGTTTGGGTGATCATTGGAGAATATTTTCGCCGTTCTGAAGATGCCTCTCGCATAACTGGCACCAATGTTGTTTTCACTTGCGCCTGACGTGTTTGCCGCATTTCACAAATCCATGTCTTCGGTCTGGCTGGCTTTTCGGCATCGGCATAGGGCTGCTTTTTGACATCATTACTCATTATCAGTTTCTCCTTGATCGTTGTCACAGATGAGACATTTTTCATTGGTAGCAGCATGCCGTTTGACTCTCCCGAACGGAGTCCATTTAGTCCCACAATTACACCAGCCAGACACAGGATCTACAAGGCAAACCCAGAAAAGAGATATCAGTGTTGTAAATCACTCTCTTAGGTAACATTTGTCTGCGGGCACATACTGCCATTTCTTTCTACCGGGCTCCATCACTAAAACTACTTGGTCTTTGCCTGATGCAATGACATCTGCGGGTACTGGTGGGCCACTTGGCCTTTCCACCAACACTTTCGCACCCGGTACCATACTGTCTGAAGAGCCAAAACCACGATCCCCACGGATAGTTAACACTGTAGGAGGCTCCCCCTGCTTAATAATGGACAACTCAACGGGGATAATAATTAGTTGGGCCACCCGATCGCCTTTGTGGATCGGTAACAATTGGTCCCCACTATTCATCAGGATGACTTTGATCTCGCCTTGGTAATCGGCATCAATGACCCCTCCCAACACTTGAACTCCCTTCAATGCTAGGCCAGATCTAGGGGCAATCCATCCCATATGCTCTGGGGGAATTTGTACTCCGATCCCTGTTTCAATTACGACAATCCCTCTTGGGTCTAATCTGATTTCCTCATGGGAATGCAAGTCTATCCCCTGCTGACTCTGGAGTCGCCCGATAGGGAGCTAAAGAACCCGGGGTAATTTCCCAGTACAATAGGGTTTCGCTAACTGAGTTGGGTTGAATCTGTAAAGCAGGAGTCATTAGCCGCATCAAAGGAGTTTCATGCTCATTCACAGGCCTATTGTTTAGCCCTTGCACCGCATCAAACACACGATCACGCCAGCCTGCCAAATTGCCATCTCCAGATTTGCGCAGCTGTTCTTTCAACAAACCATTCATTTGTTTAATCAGTCCTGAAGCAGCAGGGTAATAAGGCACATGGTAGAGCCATTCAATGCGCTTTTCCTGACAATTTTCCTGAATCAATTTGCCTTTGAAGTGTGACCCATTGTCACTTTGAATCTGCAAAGGCACTCCGTAATGCAATATGATCTGATCTAACAACCTAATGGTGTTCAGTTGTGTGGCACGCTTGCACGGCAAAACCATCATGTATCCGGAGTATGTATCCACAATAGTGCATGCATCCTTTACTAATTGACAGGGGACCGATATAATCAATCTGCCAAATTTGACCTGCTAATTTTCCTCTTCGCAATGTACCCCGAACAATCAGAGGGCTAGGCCTATGCTGTTGGTGTTGGCACACTGGACATTGCAAAATGATTGATTTCACTACCTCTAAAGGAATACTGATTCCTCGAGCTTGTGCCCACCTGATAGTAGCCTTTTCTCCAAGGTGCCCACATTTCTGGTGAGCCCACTTGGCCAAACCCTCCAAATCGTCTTCACGAGCCTCCGCATCCACAGATGAAATCTTGGTGTGTTCATCTGCAACAGAATTGAGCCAACGTTCTAATGAGTCTGTAGCACAATGCGCGTCCACATGATACAGTGACTTCACTTTGTGATAACATTCCTGCAATATCTTTCCACAGTTCTTTTCCCCACAACTCTTTTGAATGAATCTTCCACCCATTCTTTTGCCAGGTTGGCAACCACACCGCTAACCCATTCGCCACTGACCATGAATCCGTGTACAAATGACATCGACCAGGGGTCTCTTGTTTCAATGCCTGGTAAACTGCGTAAAGCTCTGCAAACTGACTGCTCTTCCCTTTCCCGTTGTTAAAATCTTTTTTGTCTTGGGATTGTACGACTCCGCTTTCCAGTATCGCTCGGTTTCCACATATCGGGCTGAGCCATCCGTGAACCAGGCATGCTCTGTCTGCTCCAGGGTCAAATCGCCATAAGGTACTCCCCATTTCACGGGAGACTCGCGTTTTTCAGGCACTTCCGGTGGTACGTAATCTGAGGGCAGTATGTTGGCTACTTGCTCATGTAATTTTGCAACTCCACCCTTCCTTGATGTGGCTCTGTCTTGAATGTACCATTTCCATTTAATTATGCTGGCTTCTTGAGCATGTCCTATTCTGTGTGTTTTAGGAGAGCTCAGTACCCATTGCGTAATCAATATTTCTGGCCTCATCAATACATCATGGCCCACCGTCATTTGCTCAGTATCAACAAGGGCCCAAGAACATGCCAGCAACTGCTTCTCAAACAGAGTGTATGAGTTACCAGCATTGGGTAACTTACGACTCCAGAACCCCAATGGCACACATTTCCTGTCCTGTTTCTGCCACACACTCCAGTTAGCATAATTGTCTTGTACAGACACATTCAATTCCACTTCGCCTTCCTTTAATGGCCATAGATCAAGCACCTTCTGCACGGTGTCTTTCGCCAAATCAAATGCTTTCTGCTGCTCTTCCCCCCCCCCACTGAAACTCATATTTCTTTCGTGTCACTTTGTAGAGGAGGGCCAGTATCTGCCCTAGATGGGGAATGTGCGGTCTCCAAAACCCAAACAGCCCTATGAACTGCTGAGCTTGCTTTTTGTTCATTGGAGTGGTGAACTCAAGTATTTTCTGTCTGCCTTCGGCACCATTTCCCGATGCCCATTATGCCACTGAATCCCTATGAATATCATTGTTTCAGCTGGGCCTTGGATTTTATTCATGTTAATCTCCCACCCTTCCTTCTTCAATCCTTTCATAATGACTTCTAACTGGTTTTGTACACTGCGCTCATCCTTGCCCTGAATCAAAATATCATCAATGTTGTGAGAGATTTGTTTGTCAGGTTTACACGGTATCTTGTCTAAGTGCTCTGCCACCAGCCGGTGACAGTCGGGCTATGTATGTACCCCATAGGTAACCTTGTAAAGGTGTACTGACACCCGCTCCAAGAAAATTCAAACTCTCTTTGCACTCTTCAGCAATTGGCACAGAGAAAAATGCATTGGCTAAATCTACCAATGCATACCAAGTCCCTTCAAACGTTTGGACATTCTCAATCAAGCTAATGGCATCTGGGACCGCGGGTACTAAGGGAGGAGTGTGTTTATTCAACTCACGGCAATCCACCGTCATCCTCCAAGACCCATTCCCTTTTTTGATAGGCCAGAGAGGATTGTTCCATGCGGTAGTGATAGGGCGTAATACACCCGCCTCCACATACCCTTTGATGGTGTCTGAAATTTCCTTGTGCCCCCGAGGAATGCGGTATTGCTTTATTGCTATCCCTTGGTTGCCACAGGCACTTGCACTGGGGGGCTTCTTCAATTTGCCTATGGTAATGGGTGTGCAGGTCTATGCACTCACCCCAAACTGGTACGTTTTACCTCCAAGTCCCAAAGTCAACCCCTCCAGAATGTCAAAGCAAATTATATACTCTGGTATCGGGACAATCAACACTTGGTATTTCTGCCTAGTCAAATTGCCTATTTTCATCTCCACTTCAGTTTGTACTGCGGGGGTCTCCTTCTCCCCCCCGCCCCCGAGACCTGTAATAGTAAATTATCTGCCTTATATGCCCCTCACGAGCGGCCTCTGCCTGTTCCAGTGCCTAAACCTTCGTCCGAGGATGCATTTTTTGGGAACTTTCAGACACTCATGTACTCTGACCCCATGAGGGTGTATTTTAATGGTCTTTTCAGGGAAATGTACCCTTATCCGCCTGTTTGTTCCGGCGGTACCTACGCAGGTCCTGGTGGTGCCAGTTCCTCCATCTCTGCCTCTCGAACCTCCTCTATCACTCCCTCTGCCCCTGCTTTCTCCCATTGAGAAGAGGCCGGCAGCGTGGGATAACACTTTAAAACTTGAGGTGTTACGTGCAGTAGACCAGTCTTGTGTTACTTGTGTTATTGTTTCGCTGGGCGAGCCTCAAGCGGACCAGGACAGCAATGAGCAGCCCTGCTCTGTTGGAGCTTTCCATGACTGGGTCCTGGATATCATGGCCTTGCTCTATATTCCTGTACCTGGGCCCCCACTCCGCAGGAGGGGGTGCTTTCTGGAGCTTTTACTCTGTCACCTCATGAGCGCACCGGCCTGTTGCTCCAGAAGGACGTCTTGGCTGATGCCCGTAAGGTTTGGGATAAACCCCAAACTGGGCTGCATCTCAACAGGATTGACGCTCGCTCCAAGCTTCACGTCTCGGAAGAGATAGCCTTATCAGCTTGTCTGCTCCTTTTGTCAACGGCCGTGGCAGCAGCCACCATCCAGTCCAAAACGGCCTCTGCATTTTCCACGGCAGCGGGCAAATCCTCTCCAGAGGATAAGCTCCTGGACGCCTTTAGCAAAGTCTTTTCCAGTTTGGCACTCCAACTTCGTCAAGCTAACATACTAGCAGCAGCCAATCTCAGGCTGTGGAAGGAGCGAGCCGATTTCCTGCAGTGCATTCCTGCAGATAGGTTAGACTACTTAAAAGCAGGTTTGTCGGACGCCAAAGTGTTGGCACAGGATTTACTGAAAGCTACGCCACACCTTTTGGATACCTCTGCTTACGGCCTTATGGGCGGAGTTGACATCTCCCGCCAGCCGTGGCTCCATGCAACAAAGGTATCAAAGGAAGTACAGGACAAAGTGCTGGACCTTCCTTTTGATGGCAAGGAATTGTTCCATTCTTCTATGGATGAGGAACTCGCGAAGACTAGAGCGAGTACTCAAACTGCCAAATCTGTATCAGTCCTGGCGAAAGGCCAGCTAAGGCCTCTTATACACAGAGATCAGCGTCCCAAATTCAGTCCTTCCCCTGTATTAAGGCGGTTTCAGGATCACTGTCCTGAAGCTCCGGTTGCCAGGCCACGGCGAAAGCAACAACAGCAAGATTGTTTTTTTTTTTTTGGGACATCTGCCTTCTCTACAGGGAGAGGTAATCTACCTGCCGACAAATCCACAATTTATCATTTTTGTCAGTCGCACGAGACTCCGGAGGGAGGATGAATCTCGTCTCATCTGGAGGCATGGCAGACGATGAGTTTTGTCCATTGCTCGGGCGGGCTTCCGCTTGCCCCTCCCCCTGACTCGCCCTCCAAGCCTCCCTTCCAGCAGATCGGGCTGCCCTCCCTCAGAGCTGAGGTACAGAAACTTCTAGACCTCAGAGCAGTGGGTCCCGTTCCCCTCAGGGAGCAAGGGGAGGGCTTCTACTCCCGTCTGTTCAGTGCCCAAACCCAACCAGTCTGGCCTGCGCACTATCCTCTATCTTTCACAGTTCAATCTTTCTCTTCCCCAAGAGAATTTCAAGATCACGCCTTGCCAAAGAAAGCCCTCTCTTTGGAAGGGCAACTGGCTCAGTGTAGTGGACCTTCAAGACACATACATGCACATCCTGATAAGGAGCCTGCTTCGGAAATAGCTGCGGTTCTCCCTGGGAGAGGAACACATGGGCTGCGTGTCTTTATGAAGATGTCAGTCATCGCACCTTTCCTCAGGCTACAGGGAATTCATGTATATTTGGATAATTGGCTCCTGTGCAGTCTTTGCCCGCAGATGACATTAAGTAATCTCCAGTCTCTCCTCCAGCTCCTGTTCCACCTTGGGCTGTCGGTGAACTGGTGGAAATCTTCCATGACGGTCTCTCAAGACCTGATTTTCCTGGGTTTCTGTTGGAATACGGTCAGTACCAAGGTGTTTAGAACGGCGGACAGGATTGCAGATCTATCAACCACGTGTTGGCTCTTCCTCC
Organism: Ambystoma mexicanum; assembly: GCF_040938575.1. Classification (NCBI taxonomy): domain Eukaryota; kingdom Metazoa; phylum Chordata; class Amphibia; order Caudata; family Ambystomatidae; genus Ambystoma; species Ambystoma mexicanum. The sequence goes on along the minus strand of NC_090928.1, from coordinate 889,521,765 downwards.
AGTCTTCGCACATGACTGCTTGGTGGTTCCAAAGACTTCTGGACGTCATGGCTTCTTGCGTGCTTGCCCTTCCTCTTGCACATCTGAAGATGAGGTGTACTCGGCTGGCTCTTTGGAGCTCTTGGTCTCAGTTTTCGGACCCGGACTCAAAGATAATCCCAGTTCCATCCTGCATGATGTATGATCTACAATGGTGATCCTTGATCAGCAACCTTTCAGCGGGGGGGCCTCTTTTAGGAGCCCTGCCCACAAGTGACGGTTACCATGGACGACTCCCTTTTGGGGTGGGGCGCGACGATTTGTCATCTCCAAAGTATTCGACCTTTGGACACTTCAGGACAGGCAGTTTCATATCAATTATCTGGAACTCCTGGCTTTTTTTTTTACCGCTCAAAGCTTTTCAACCGTATATCACAAACAAGGTAGTCCATATTCGCACAGACAATTCTGTGGCGATGTTTTACATCAACAAGCAGGATGGCACTAAGTCACCTCTTTGGACCTACCCATACAGATTTGGGAATGGGTCATCCAACACAAGGTTTGGCTCCTGGCTGTACACATCCCGGGTCACATCAATGTTATTGCAGACTCACTCATCCGCCAGTTACGAGTGGGAATTGAACAGCAATACGTTCTCCAACATTTTTCACCAATGGGGCACTCCAGAAGTTGTTCTCTTTGCGACTTTTTCAAACCGGAAACTTCCTCTGTATGCATCCAGAGACTGCTTCAGGGTGTCCTCCCTGGGAGAGATTACATGGCACATGAAGGTTTATGCCTTTCCTCCACTGTCTCTGATTCATCGGTCAATCTTCAAGCTCAGGAATGTATCCAATTTCACTCTCCTTCATAGCTCCTTGGTGGCCAGCCCGATTCTGGTTTTCAGAACTTCAGTATCTGTTGGTTCTTCCTCCATCAGATTGCTGATGATTCCTGGCCTTCTTCACTAGAGCAATTACCAGCTGTGGAACCCCTCCACGCAATCGTTCAGCTTGGCAGCCTGGTGCCTGAATTTAGATCTTTAGCGTAGTTTAATTTGTCTGAGAACAACATGCGCATTATCCAAGCTGCCAGGAAACCATCTACGAGGACTCAATATAGGAGGAAATGGCTCAGTTTTTGCCACTGGTGCTTACCTAAACAACTTGACCCGAGCCACGCTACGGTTGACACTGTTCTATCATTTGTCTCACCTCGCAGCTTTGGGCATTCATGTCTTGTCTTGCAGGACCTATTTATCTGACATTGTGGCGTACCTGTTCACGGACAGCTGTTCCTTTTCATTGACTAATCCGGTCATTAAAAGGCATTTTGCGGGTCGTCTTCATCTCTTCCCGATGGTGCGTACCCCTTATCCCATGGGATTTGAATGTGGTCCTCACTGCTTTGTGCCATAAACCATTTGAACCCATGGGCACTATCGATCTTAAATAACTTGCTTGGAAGGTCGCTTTTCTGATCGCAGTGAAATCGACGAGGCGAGTAAGTGAACTCCAAGCTCTTTCTGTGGAACATCCGATCCTCACTTTCGTTAAGGATAAGGTTGTGCTTTGCACTCGTCCTTCCTTACTGCCTAAGTTGGTGATCGATTTTTATTATTATTTTTTTATTTTATTTTTTTCATTTCAACTAATCGATCTCCTTTACTGGTCTTTTTTTTCCTAATCTGGCATCGGATGCCAAGAGTCTTACACAACCTGGACGTCAGGCGAGCCCTGCAATTTCATCTATAGAACGAGTGAACTCGGGGGCTCCTCAAAACTCACATTCGGCAACCCGAAAGGAAAGCAGTCTTCCAAAGCGACGATCTCCTGATGGATTGTCTCATGTATTTCAGAGGCCTATAGCATTCAGGGCCTTCAAACTCTGAAAGGCATCCATGCTCATCTTGTACGTTGCAAAGCGGCTGCTGTTGCCTTCCAAAAGTATGCCCTTTGGGAAACCATCACCAAGTCGGCTATGTGGGCTTCTTCATCAGCTTTTTGTAAGCGTTACTGCTTGGACCTGAGCTCCAGGGCTGATGCCCAATTTGGCCAGGCTGTTCTTATGAACGTATTCCAGTAAATGGGGTTTTCCATCCGCCTGACCCAACTGTGGTGCATGCTTGGGAATCTCCCACAAGTATGGTGGAAAGGGGATGGACGTCGGAGTATAACAAAGTTGCTCACCGTAGTGACTACCTTACTCCTAGTCCATAGACCCCTTTCCTCCATACGCCTGCCTGCTGTCCCCTCTAAAAGGTATCCTCTATTATTGCTTAAATGGTCTCAGACCTGGCGATAGAAAAGGACTGAAGGGCGATGCGCGGGGCTCAGCACAGGAGGGCGGGGTCACTGTTACGCTCACCTGGTGTCCACGGGGGCGTCTATCTGAACTGGGCTGTTACCTCTTCCAGCGACACACGGGGCGCCGAAATGATGGACTGGACCGGACCACCCAGCTTAGCTTGTTTTGCCCGTATGAATATTCTTCTGGAATGGAGAAAAGGGAATTAGCCACCTGCGGCGACTGGGCGCCAACCCCACCTTCCCCCACTCCTGCGATCTCTTCCCACAAATTACTTCCGAACTCTTGCTATGTTCTCACCTGATAGTTTGGAAAGATGAGCTCTCCATCCTGCCTCGAGCGCAGGGCCGCGTAGATGACCAGTTAATACACTGGTATGGGATGTTGAACGGTATTGACTCCGTAAGGAAATAGTGTGAAAAAGAGTTAAAAAACATCTGGCCTTCACTCTGTCCAAATTCCCTAGGTTGCCTTAATAGTTCTTGAGAAGAGTTCCAAGTGGCAACCAGTAAGATGCAGGTAAGTGTTTAAGGATTCTGTTCAATTCGATAATGAGGACCTGGTCTAACCTGTGACCCTTTCCTTTTGCAGGCGCTGAATCGGTGGAGGTTCCGGTGATTGCGGCCTCAAGCAGTAACCAGGCAAGTCTGTAGCGGAATTCGGTTTCCTCTACTTGCGCTTTTGTGTTGCTTTTGTTTCCCCTTTGGGGCTGGGGTACGGCGGAGAAGCTGTAGAGGCCGCGCCGACCCGAGATGAGGTAAGTACACCCTGTGGTATAGGGTAAGTCCTGGGGATTGCCTTTATTGTCTGGGAATGCTTCCTTGCAAACCTTATTGTCTTTATTTCCACAGATTTTGGAAAGCGGCCGCTGGATGCTGAAAAGCGCGATGGAATGCGGAGGATTGCTTCGGTGAGTTCCCGCGCGGCGCTGCAGGATGCGAAGCGGCGCGCGTCTGATTTCTTCCTTCTAGGTCAGAGCCAAGAAGATTCAGGATTCAGGTAAGGATTGCAGGTAAAACTCGGGTTTTAACCTTCCCTCTGCTTTCTTTCAGGTTTTCAGGAGCTCCGGCATCCAGGCGGGCGTGGCTGAAGACTGGAAGCTGCTGCAGGCACGGTGAGCGTTACGCTGCAGGTGCAGAATAACGCAAAGCATCGGTTGCTGTCAGGGCGTGGTTTAAATAGCCTTGGAAGTAGTTCCAGGTAAGTATCCTTCCGCGGCCCCACCGGAGTAAAAAATAGTTCCTGGGGAAAAATAGTCCCTCCTAGGCCTCATTTGACTTCTGGTCACTGGCAGCATGGTCTGCCCCAGGTAAGTTGGAAGCCATGGCGCCAGGACTGATTCTGAAATTATGAGCCTGGCGCCATAGGCGCCAGGACTGCACCCATATAGCCCCTAATTGGGTTTCATGGGCTTGCATTAAATGGCATGATGCCTGCTTCCGGGGTAGCTGGGCCAAACCTGGTTTCCTGGGGGCAGGCATCGTGACAGCCACGGCCGCATACGGTACCCCGCATAAAAGGACAAAAAATCAAAAAATGTTGCTTTTTTACAAAAGTGCTCCGGTCCCGTCCCGAAGAACAGAATGTTCCATGTATGGAGGAAAGGGGACTATGGACTAGGAGAAGTAGTCACTTCGGTGAATAACTTGGTTAGTCTTGCAGTCTCTTGCCCTGCAGGCTGGCAGGGCCCGGCTGTCTGACCAGAATACACACTGTCCTGCCACAGTTGAACAGGGCTCACAGTGCGGACACGTGAATGATCTATATCAGCTGTGGCTTCTTTTAGTTATGTGAATTACTATCTACCAAACCCTAAACTCTGGTATGACTTTATGCTTAAAGATTAAACTGCTGTTAGAATAGTAATTACTCCTGACAGTGATTTTACAATAGTGGTCCAGACTTTAAATGCAGACTCTTTGCTGGAGTGACTTGGCTGTCACAGCAGCTGTCAAAAGGGCAACTGTGACCTCTGAACCTGCTCTGTGTAACTGGGGCACAGGTGCTGCAGATCATGACACCGATACAGCAGGGCACAGTGTCACTATGCTTTTGGCCTGGAGCCTATGAAAGTGGGTTCTGGTTAGTTCACCTTATTTGTGATCAAATTAACTTCAATCATTTTATAAATAAAAATAAGTCTGGGCTTCTACACCCTTGTCAGATGGCAATTTCTCAAACTTCAAGATTTGGGTGAGGTGCTGGATGCAGAGGTTGCCTTTAGACTGGTTAGTCCCTCCAGTCTGACGGATGTTTCAGGACTTCTAATCAATTCAAAGGCAGACACTTGGGTCAGTTATTGGCAAATGCTAGTTCCTGCAGCAGTCCGCTGGTTCTCTGGCATTTGTTCAGTGCTGGATGCTTGTGATCGACTCTCCAGACCCCCTCCTTTGATCCCAAATTCAGGCTGGGAGAGATCCCATTCCTCCATTTGCAGAAACCTGCAACATAACGGGTAGAGAGAGAGGTTGTTTAATCATGAACCATTAGCTATTTTTGAATCTGCTCAGCAGCCAAGCACAGCGATTTTGATTGTGACCAGACCGTTCCAATCCCTGTTTCTGATAATTTGAGGGATCCTGCCAACATTGATGGCCTATATATTGAGCATATAAGCAAAAAAGCAAGTTGGCCCAAAGAGCACTTTGAGCCTGAAAGACTATGCATTGTTCACCAAATGAAATGAGTGGAGCATGAGTAAGCGGCTTAAGAGACATTGTGCACCCCAAAAATCTCCCAATCCTTTGACTTCAAATGGACCCCACTGCATATCTGTTAATGTAGCAAAGATGTAAAAGGAGCAATCTCCTAACTGGTGTCAAGTACAGGAATCGCAAGCATGGCAGTGGCTGAGATTTTTAATATTTGAAAAAAAACGTTTACAGTGTCGTTGGAGTAGTTAACGTTGCTTTACAAAGCTGCATATTTTTATTTTGCGCTCCTACCATAAGGTCAGTTTGACGTTTTTTCCCCACACATATATAAATATCACACACATTTGTGTTTAGCCATGTGCTGTGTAGAAGTTATAAAGTTCTTGTGCCTCTGCATTCCATGCTCCAGTCATGGAATTACCTTTTCTCACACCATTTTAATGTGGTCCATAGTCCTACTAGTTCCATTGATTGGGACCAAGACTGCCATTCCCCAAACGTATCGTAAACTACTGGTCTGGTCTCCAAGATCTTTTAAACCTCAATAAATCATATAGCTACAAACAAGGCCCAAAATGTTCACTAGCCCATTAGCTAGTGAGAATTGATGCCTGGCAAATAAGCAATAACGTGCTGTATGTTTAGGGTTGAAGTGGCAAGTGACTTCTTATGACTGACTAACTTGCAACTTGAAATTATCCCTGACTGCCATTATCTAGAAATGAATTAAATCTGTTAATGTATATGAAATACTCATGCTTATACAACCCTCGTAATTAACTGATTTAAAACCACAATAGAAGGTCTTGTGTGTAAACATTTGGATATTTTCCTGATTTTTCCCTTTTTTTTAATGACAGTTACATTTTTCTGGGCTTACTTGTTTAACTTCACTGTGTCTTATCGACTCGCAGGAAAATAACTAAACTTTCCAGAAAGCTTGGAAAATAATTAAAGGGGAAGTGTGCTCAAACATGTTATTGTCCCAAAAGATGGGCAATAATCCCCCAAAAAAATCTCAAGAAAATATATATAAAACCATTTTAAAGAAAGTTCCTATGTAAAATTGTGAGCAAATGAGGCTCTAAGTGTTTACATGGGAGCATCCATTTTGTGATTTGAAGCAGCCGCCTCTGTGCATGTTAAGCTCTGCCCTGGTGGCACTAATCAAGCAGCAAAAGCCCCCTACTGTGAGCTTTTGCTTACTACAGGCAGAGCTTAACGTGGAGAGGAGTGTGCCTTCACTTATTTTACGTTTTCTGTGCTCTCCAAGCCCAGGGAAGCGCAGAAAACGTAAAATGAAAGGCAGAGCAATTATAAATACTTTGCCGGCTCTCAGCAGAGTTTCATAATTGCTGTGCCTTTTCTTTTCTAGTTTCCTGTGATGGGGAAACTATAAAAGAAAGTTGCATCAATTATGAATACCCTGCCGGATGCCGGCAAAGTATTCATAATTGCCTGGACTTGCCTACAAGAAAAGGCGCATCAATTATAAATATATCATTGTTGTATTTATGATTGCAGTGGCTTTCGCTTAAGTCTCGAGCCCTGGAGACTCATAGCGGAAGCCACCACAATCATAAATACGTGTTTTATTTATAAATGCTGTGGGTTTTCTTAAGATTCCCCGGCTCCCCCGGGCCAGGGGAGCCTGGGAAACTTAAAAAAGAAAACCCCAACGCCGGTACTTTCTCTGAGTCTCTGGGGAGCCAGGGAGACTGAAAGCAAAAGCCACTGCAATCATAAATACAACAATGTTGTATTTATAATTAGTGATTTTAGATCTAAATTAAAAAATCTAAAGCACTTACCAGCAGACGGGATCCTGACTGCTTCTCAGCTCTCCTGCAATAATGAAGCAAAAGCCACCTACTGGTAGCTTTTGTTTATTACAGCTGGCTGGCTTTTGCTTCATTATTGCCGCAAGGGCAGAGCTTAACACACAAGCACAGGAGGCGCATCCATTTCACAAAATGGATGCCTCCAAGTGCTTGAAATTTTTGAGTTTGATCCTAATTAGCTCAAAACTATTTTTAATATATATTTTTGATTACTGCCCATCTCTTGGACTTTCCCTTTAAGGTTAGCAGGCCTGGCCTACTTTCTGAGGTAAACTGCTAGCAACATGGAATACTCGTGCAAACAGTAATTTGTTTGCAAAACTGGTTAAAAACCAGTGTTCTCTGCAATCACAAAGCCAGACCTGCCAGCTTTGCCAGTGCTCGAATCACAGCATGTAGTTAGTGAATTAGTTGATGCCCATGGTGCATTAAGTTATCCTTGATTTGTTTTCCAGTGATGTATAAAGTGGATTAATATGTTGGTAGTTAGTAGGACAATGCAAAGGTGGCTTTTACAGTAGCTTGTACATGCTCAGAAAAGTTTGATAAGAACTGTCAGTTTACTTAAAACTATATTGTTTGGATTTCCTGTAATGATTGAGGTGCAGCGAAGGTCGCAACATAACATGGGAATTTCACAACAATGTAAAACAGTGATAAGGCGTGTTTTCATGGCCCACCTTTGAGGACCACATATTTTGGCAAATTATTTACATCGTCCTTACTGGTTTATACTTGTTAATTATTGAATAGGTAATACTCGCGTTCAATCTGTTGCCATGTGCCCATGTAAAATATCTTAACTGCCTCTAGTCTATTTGGCCTTTCGTTTAGTTGCCCCCTCGCTTGCTGGGTGGGTCTTTCATCACAGAATGTATACAACTGTACAATAAATTATTTGTGTTTTATTGCTCGCAGTACTCCGTGTTCTTTCGAGTCACATTCATTCGACAAATTACTTTAATTCTGGCGTTCAGACTTTTGAAATCCTGTTCAATTGCGGTTTTGTCACTGCCTGATTACGAGTGGAATTGGTACAGCAGATTGGCGCAAGTGTTTTCCTCTCCTTTTGCATGCGCTAGCCCACCATGTCTTGCTCCCTCTATTAGCCCCCTTCTTGTGCAGCGCTGTTTTTCTGGCTAAGTCTACACTATATAATTCCCATGTCTGCGTAACTGAAATATATTTTCGGGCTCAGAGCTGTTACTTTGTTTGAAATTGAGCCTTTCAAGTTTGATTGAACAGTACTGTGGTGATCCTAAAAGGATTGGAAACGATACACAATTCAGATACACATGTTAAACTAGAAATTAACAAGTGAATCTGACTTTAACATAAGTATGCCAGAGCATTTTTGCATCTGTTAAATATACATGTTTTTTTACATTTTGTTTCATTATAGACTGCAAAGGTTTGTTGTTGCCAAGTTGGTGGTGTTTTATCAAATTCAGTGCATTTGCCAATTTCATAGTTTTAAACAAAAAATCAGAATTATAAACCATGTTTTTTGTTTGTTTCAGATTTAATATTGAAAATGGGCGCATTTCTGGATAAACCAAAAACTGAGAAACACAATGCTCATGGAGCAGGAAATGGTTTGCAGTACGGTCTCAGCAGTATGCAGGGATGGAGAGTGGAAATGGAAGATGCTCATACTGCCGTTGTTGGTATTCCACATGGCCTGAAAGATTGGTCATTTTTTGCAGTCTATGATGGCCATGCAGGGTCCCGAGTGGCAAATTACTGCTCAACGCACTTATTAGACCACATCACTGACAACGAAGATTTTAGAGCAGCACAAAAGCCTGGATCTACTCTTGAACCATCTGTGGAGAACGTGAAGAGTGGAATTAGAACTGGCTTTCTAAAAATTGATGAATACATGCGCAACTTTTCGGACCTCAGAAACGGAATGGACCGAAGCGGCTCCACAGCAGTTGCAGTTATGATTTCGCCCGAACATATCTACTTCATTAACTGTGGTGATTCAAGGGCTGTTCTTTATAGGAATGGACAAGTCTGCTTTTCAACCCAGGATCATAAACCCTGCAACCCCAGGGAAAAAGAACGAATCCAGAATGCTGGGGGAAGTGTAATGATCCAGCGTGTTAATGGTTCATTAGCAGTTTCTCGAGCTCTGGGAGACTATGATTACAAATGTGTTGATGGCAAGGGTCCCACCGAACAGCTTGTTTCTCCAGAACCTGAAGTTTATGAAATATTAAGGGCAGAAGAAGATGAATTTATAATACTAGCTTGTGATGGAATTTGGGATGTAATGAGCAATGAGGAGCTATGTGAGTTTGTCAAGTCTAGGCTTGAAGTAAGTGATGATCTGGAAAAGGTGTGCAATTGGGTAGTGGATACCTGTTTACATAAGGTAAGAAACAATCAGTACTAATCTATATTGTATAAAATCATGGACTTGTGTTAAATGTAACCTTAATCTGCCCTTGTCATTTTGTATGAATTGCACCCTAGTAAAATGGCTATACCCCTTTCCAAAAATATTTTTTACTGTGAAAGTTACCAGGGGCTGGAATTTCCCTTTCTCATGAGAACTCCACCCTCCCTCACCTCCCCCCACCCACACTCCATAATTCTGAAATGAATCATTGCTCTTTATTTTCAGGCTATCGCAAGAAATGGTTGCCCAATCTGTTTTTAATTTTTTACGTAATCCTTACTTGGATTACTATTTTAAAACTGAAGCAGTGGAAAAATGGACAGGGTGTTGACAAGGCTGATATTTTTGTGAATAATGTATGTCTCAATGCGGAAGGAATTCATTTCTCTACCCAGCCTAACAAAAGTAATGGTCACCATGAGAGGACCTTTCTTTGTAAAGTGCTCCAAATCCGCTTTATGCATTGGTTTGTTGGTTTGAAAAGGGGCGGGATGGGGGGAGGGACTCCATTCGCTTGGCTTTTCGGGAACCTATTTTAAGCTCCTAGAGAGGGAAAGGGGAGGGAGACGGGTCGTCTATTTGTTTCAATATACTAGAAGGGATACGTTTTAAGTTATGAGCCAGACCTAAAGTTACTCGCCCACTCGGGTCTCCACATGCTCAGAGCCACACTTTCTCGCTCATGGTTGGCTAGCGGGGAGTGCAACATTTGAGACCTTTCCAGAATTTAATGGTCACATAACTGCCTATATACTCTCTCATTTTGTTGCATTGACACCTGCCTTCTGTAAATGTTGGATCTCCTACTACCATGTTTTTGAAGCAATGCCAGTGCAGTATTTGAGTTGCTGTGTAGGAGGCAAACCCCTTCTACACACTAAAAGTAATGCGTTAGGCAGTCTGATTCTGAGTGGGGCCTTTCCACGGTCACTAACGGCGTCTTGCCTGTTAACAAAATAAGTAAGACAATAAGTAAGGAACTTGTCAGTCTAAGAATATAGTGGCTGCCTTTCATGAATGATCTCATTTTAGAATTGTGATTTGAAATCTGTTTTTTGTGTTACGTACCTGGCTTCTTGTGGCCAGCGAAGTTGCAGATGGCATCCAAAATGACATGATTGCGGAGTAATAACCTTGCTAGTCCTAATTTGTTTGTCCAGTGACACAAGTCACCTTTAAACTCTGTGCTGGCATAATCTTAAATTTACTACAGCGTTCAAGAGCAATTCTCAGTTTTAAGAATGGCCTATCTTAGAATGGAATGAATGGTTGTGCTTCAAGTTCAAGAGATCTTTGTGAAAAATGTACAATCCATAAAAACCTGTAATATATTAAAACATAACCCTCAATATAATATGCAGCCAATAATGTAAACCTGTAAAGTAATAGAAGTGCCATGAATATAAAGGCCCTCGTACCCCACAGTACTCAACATTGCACACAAATATTTTTTATTCGCCAAGAGTTTTATCGCTCACCAATGGCGAGTATACATTTTGATGCCTGATGTAGCTTCCACAGGCCCATCCCAGCTACATTACAATAATATTTCTTGAGGAATTTCAGGTTAATAGGATTTTGTTTGCTAAATTGTTGGCTTATTTTTTTAATACATTTCGACCGTGCCAATCCAGATGGACTATATAGCACATCCTCCACTCATTATAATGCTTCACTGCGGATAAACCCTAAAAATAAATTGTAATAGTCATTGAAGGATTCTACTACGGGCTTTTGTTCAAATGTTTATTTTCACATAAATAATAGTGAAGTCTAGGAATGTCCAGAAAATGATCAAGAATGCTTAAACATAGAGTGAGAAGGATCCCACAAAATTAAATGGATATTTGGGATGTTGAGAACATGTATGTATTTGAATAACTATGAATAATATTGTAAGCATTTTAGCCTATCAGTCTTTTCCATTCTTCACCCACCAGTGCCTATAGCTGTGTTTGTACACAGGAAGTTGTAACTGGATAAAAACCAGGATGCAGGCAGCTTTGAATGTAAAATGAAAAAAATTACACTGCCATTTAATGGAAGCCGACAGTTCCTGACTCCACTCGTGCTCTGCACTGACAGTTATGGTAATTTTTTTTTTTGTTTACTGCCCATGTGAAGCAGCTTTGGGAGCTTTCCCACTGCATTATAGGCAATCTTTTTCAGGAGGGTTTTCACTTTGAATAATTTGACTTAAGTCAGCGTCCCTTTCTTTTAACTATATAGGTGGGACGTTTATAAAGTGAAGGAAGGTGTTCATTTCCCCCCCCAACCACCATTTCATTCCTTAGCTGGAAAGGTTCCACCTTTTAACATGTGCCTTGTGTGACAGCAAGTGGTCTGTAAATGATCATTCCCTGTTCATTAGCTGCCTCCTAGACAGGCCTACCATGGATGAATGTCCCAATTTCTTTACAAATGTTTTGGCGGTTGAATGATTGTGGGGGAGGTGAACTGAGAGCACAATGAGAAAGGGTGAAGATCCTCTGGATCTTTCTGAGGGCTCTTCCTCTAAAATGGCTCCAATGAGTGGTCCCTACTTCTACTAGATTGAATTCAGGCATGTTTTGATGTCCCTCAGGATGTCATCACAGCTATCTCCACCACCGCAAGAAGCAGTCTATGTCAAGGGATTCAAAGATCTTTTCTTCTAAAGTGAAACAGCCATGTGCTTGTAATCGCAGTCCAGTCCTCGGTATCTCCAGGTCTCAATTTGCACTAGCCCTTTGGCTGGTAATATTTGACTCCTTGCGAGTAAGAAATGGTGTGCTGTGTGTATGGGTAAAATTGAAGTGGCAAGTAATGTGGCTGGCAAGCAGCAGTTAATGTTAACCCTTGTAATGACATCAATCACAATGTCTAAAGGCTCAAACTCTGTAGAAGCATGGAAAATCACCGTCCGAAAAGAAATACAGAAGCCAAGGAAGCATTCACCCATTCCCACAAGACCAGTAGAGAATCCATTCTTACCTGCAATGCTTGCTTCACCACCTCAGAAGTTGCTTATGCCTCTGGACACTGACACCTTGGCGGTTCTGTCTGCTTTGTCTCCCCAATCACCTTACCTAAGAGGATGTTTCCAACTATGATATCCTAACCTTTCCTTATGTCTAAAAGAGGATGACTCTGAAGGTAAACCTCCCAAAGGCAGATACCTCAATTTTGAAGATGTATAATATAAGGAAACCACAAGTACTCTTAAATGTTTAGTCCAGGATCCTGCTGCCTATACTTCATACATTTACAGCCCACATTCAAATCGGGCACAGACGGGTGGGAGAAGACATCCAGGGCTCTGGAAACTGACCACCTTTTCCTCAGGAAAGATACTCCTGCAGACCTTTTAAAGCCAGCAGCCAGGAACAGCTTTTAATCTTCCCAGTCTTTGTTGTCCTCCTCGGCCGGATCAAGAGTAGAAGGAATGGATAGTACAGGCATAAATGTTAAACTGCAGCTAACACCAACAAGACAGCGAGTTCCTTGGCATTGCTAGGCCGGTACAGAAAGGACTTGTACAGCTCTGTGCAGAGGATGGCTGAATACTAATGGAAAGTATTAGGGTGCTATGTTTTCCACCCAGGTAATCAGTATGGCAAAGGATGTAGTGGAGCGTTCTACTAACTACTCCCCCCATCTTAACTGTGAGGATAGTCCTGGGCCGTCCTTGAAGTGGACTGTTGGTATGATTATCTGCCTCACATTCTCTGATTACACTCTGCTCTGTGCACATGCAGATGAAGAATTTAAGAGGATAAAGACTGAGTCAGATACCTTCCAATCGGTCAATCTGGATCCAAAAGAGGACTTCAGAACTGTGGTACTAATCTCAACTCTGTAGTTACTCCTTCATCACACTCCGACAGTAGTAGCAACATTCTATGTCTGCAAATTCCTCCTCAACAGAAATACCTACCAAATGAAGCAAGCAGCACACCTATGCAGCACTGGTAAACACTCTGCTGGACAACACCACACCCTCGGGTCTATCACCACTAATTGGCTTTCAGATGGAGGGAAGGATTTTATGCCATTTGCCCGCATGACAGAAAGCCTGCAAAGCTATTTGGCTGTTCAAAACTGTACAGAATGGTAATTTAAGATTCAGCAGCGCCCTGTAAGTGGTTTCAACCCAGCACTCCACCTAAGTCAATGCCTAGCGTGTGATGCCCAGCTGGAACCCTTAACTATATATTTTTATGTCTAAAGTTCTTTCATATCTGAATGATGTACCCTTATATCACATCCCTCTCTTTGAATCCCCTTGGTCTCACTGAACCAAGAAGAAGGTTGTTTTGCAAAGTTAAACGATTTATTTGATGGATTTGAACAAGATCTATATCACACTTTTTTATGAATTTGAACAATATCTAGATATATCACTATTAATATTTATACAATGATCAGCAATGGGTGATATTCCAATCAATCTTTAATCAATAGGAGTATGGATGAGAAGAATAATGTAGCATAGAATAACACTTTGTGTGGGTTAAGTCAATTGCAATGAGAGGAAATTAATGCAGCACAGAAATAAAACTTGAAATGAGTTCAATCAAATGCAAGGTAATCACTCTTTCCCCCTGCACACTACTCAATCCCCCCTAATATGCAATGTAGAGATGGAAGGAGAGAAAACAGGTTTCAGGAATAAACACACTACAAATGCAGTTTGAATCTCAATTCCCCCCAGCAAGCTTAGAGAGAAACAGGAATGATTTTAAACAAGTCGAATGCTTTAGAATATGGTTTTGAATGAATGGGAAAAATGCTAAAAATGAATTTAATTCTCTAAATTGATTCAAAACTAGCGGGAGCTGCTTTGGATATCTTCAGGTACACACTAGCAATGATGGCTCAATGACTAGCAGATTGGAAACTGAATTCAGAGGTTGGATGCAAGAAATAGCTATTTTACATGTGGTGAAATTGAGCCAAATGCAGATTCGCGGCAAACTTTTCAGCGCATGAGAAAAGGGATTACAGATAAAATATAAGGAGGTTCTAGATTCGTTTGAAAGCTGAGGATGTTAGCTTCAATCTGACACTTATAATTCGTTTCTAGCACGGTTCAGAAGTTATGAAGGTTTTAGTAGAGGTTGACTTTTCTCAAGAGTCAATATTTTCAAATGAAAGATGCGCTTTTGAATATTACAAAGATTTTTTACACTAGGGAGTCTATGAAGCCACAAGCTACACGACAGCACAGCCACCAATCCAGTGACGTCCCCGGATGGTTTCTGTCTGCCGAGACGCTTGCCTTTCTTCAGCAAATATATCAGCGCAAAGATGATTTTTATCACTACAATTAACAAAGGACTGGGAAAGATTCAGATAAGAGATTCTACAATGCAGTTATGGATATGCTAGAAGGGTTTGGGATTGGATTACCTAAAGCTAAGAGATTGGCTAAGGACAATTCTATGCCAAATACTCACAACTATGGTTTTGAAATAGGCCCGTCAGGATCTGGTCAAAGTGTTTGGACTGGAATTCTCCTAGCCCACCAAACAGGACTCTGGCACCCGGTTCTGCACGCAGCACGGCACTGGGTCTCTGCACGGCCTCCAAACTGGATCTGACGGATTGGTTCTGGAGTTTACAGCTATCTGGTTTCAGCTCTGCTCTACTGCTTTGGATCTCTGGGTTCTAGCAAGAGTTCTTGTCAAGAAGCAGAAAACAGCATGGACAGGCTGTTCAATTTTGAAGTTTGGTGGTGCAGGCAGCTACGGCCCCAGCAAAACGGGCGTCGTACCCTACCATCCCTCCTGATAAGGACAACAAGCGTTTTGATGGCTGGGTGAAGAAAGCGTTTTCTTCAGGGGGTATGGCTCTACAGGTAGCCAACTCCGTGTGTGCCTTAGCACGTTTCACTCACTCTGTGGCATTCTCTCTTTGGCGGCTGAACATATTCCCGAAGGGGAGGAACAGAATGGCTTTGTTGCTCTTATTCAGGATGGCAAGGATGCCATGTGTGAATCCGTTCAGTCTGGTCTGGACATGGCAGATTATGTCAGCCGGTCCATGGCGGTGAGCACCGTAATGCGCAGATTTGCGTGGTTGCGGAAGTCGGGGTTTGCTCCTGATGTGCAAGCCCGGCTTCTCAACATGCTCTTTGATGGTGAACATCTTTTTGGCAGCAAGGCTAACGAGAGCCTTGAGGTTGCAGACCTCCAAAGCTGCAGCAAAGTAGTTGAGCGCTGCAGTTCGCCAACCTTTGCCTTTTCGTCCTAGGGGACAGCAATGGAGGGGAGGTTCCTTTCGATACTACTCTTTGTTTGGTAGGTCGAGAGGGGTTGCAAGTCAAAGGGTCCACCATAAGAGTGCCAGAGGTGGAAAACAAGGTACTCGAGGTTCCAAGGCCGCCCGGGCAGTTGCCTTTTTACCCTCGGGCAATGCTGCAGCCGTTTCAGCTCAGTCATGAGGCCATGTCCCATGGTTCGCCGGTTGGGGGAAGGCTGACGCAGCATCTTGTAGAATGGCATGCCATTACTTCAGATGTGTGGGTTCTGGAGATCATAGCCCACGGCTACTGTCTTCCTTTCTGGCAGAGGCCTCATGACAATCCACTAGAATCTCTTTGAAAAGTCCGGATCCGCTCCTTGCGCAGGAAATCCAATCCCTGCTGGAGAAAGGCACCATAGAACTGGTGCCTGTAGTGGAGACGAACAAGGGATGGTATTCCCCTTATTTTTTGATCCCGAAGAAAGACTGGGGATTGAGACCCATCATGGACTTGCGCGGTTTGAACAAGCTCCTCAGGAAGGACAAGTTCAAGATGGTTACTCCCTCTCAAGTCCTCCAGACCCTTCAACTTCAGTACTGGTTGGTGTGTCTCAACCTCAAGGACGCTTATTTTCATGTGCCGATTCATTCCATGCACACGAAGTACCTGAGGTTCGCGGTTGGCCACTTGCATTTTCAGTTTCGGTTCCTGCCGTGACCTCCGCCTCGAGGGTCTTCACCAAGCTCATGGTGGTGGTGGCAGCGTATCTCAGGAAAGGGGGGATTCACGTCTACCCCCTAGCTGGACGATTGGTTGATAAGGGCACGCTCTCCCGAGCAAGTCCTGGATCATCTGTCCGTCACCTGCTACTCCCTTCACAGGCTGGGCTTCTCCCTCAACTTAAAGAAGTCCCACTTGACGCCAACACAGCAGCTCCAGTACATCGGAGCAGTGCTCTGTTAAGCGACTTCAATTAAGTACTCCAACTAAGTCAGTGTCTAGTCTGGGATGCCCAATGAAGCCCTTACTTATATATTTTTATGACAAGTTCATATATCTGGATGATAAACCCTTGTATAACGCCCCTCTCTTTGAATCCCCCTGACCTCACTGAGCCAAGAAGTAGGTTGGTTTTGCAAATTAAAAGATTTATTTGAAAAATTAAACAAGATATATATCACACTTTTATAAATAAATTAATATTTGATAGCACACTTATGAATATGACCGTGATCAACAATGGATAATATTACACTAGCACACTTTCTTAATTACTTAGGAGTTGGTCTAGAGAGGATAAAGTAGCTGAGAATGCTTTTATGGTTTCAAAGAAATGCAATGATGGAAAAGAATGCAGCACAGAAATAACTGAGATGGTTTCCACAAGAGATAATATGATCACTTTCTTTCTTTTGACAATTCAGCCCCAATACCCACACACCCCGCCCCTAATATGCAATATAAGGAGATGGAAGGAGAGCACACAATTTTCAGGAATACAATCAAATGCAATACCAATTCAGTTTATGCAATGCAAGCTTAGAGCTAAAGGGATGATTTTAAAACACAGGCAAAAATACTTTAAATGTGATTTGCAAAGAAGTGAAAATATGCTAAAAATGATTTTAATTCCCTATAGGAGATTCAGGGTCGGTGATGGTTCAGGTCAACACTATCAGTGATTCATGAGGGATTATCAGGTTGAAAACGGATTTCAGCAGTTGCAAGCAAAAGACAGCGATTTTGACAGGTGGCGAAATTTGATTCAAATTGCAATTCACTGCACTTTTTCCGAGTGCGTCGAGCAAAATTACGGATAAACTATGAGGGCTTGTTGGAAGGCTGAGGATCTTTGCTTTAAAATGAAGTCTCGTTCCTAGCACACGCGGTTCAAAAGATACAGACAATATAGTGGAGGTAGATTCTCAAAAATAAAGTAAAGCTCAGAATGACAAATAACACTTTCACAGGTCTGAAATCACAGAATGGACACACAATTTCTACGATGCAGTTTTAAATAGGTGGAAATGGTTTGAATTAGATTATTTTAAACTAAGTGATGACTATGCACAGTTCTGTGGGTACTCGCACTATAAATTTGAAATAGGCCGTCAAGATCTGGTCATGTTTGGGCTTCACTCGCCACGGACGGTCTCTGGTACTGGTTCTGCTCACAGCGATCTGGTCTGGATCTCTGGTTTTGGTAAAACTTCTGGCACTGCACAGTGGCCTGGTCTGGGTCTGGTCTTCTATCAGCACTGCACGGCGGTCTGGATACAGCTCTGCTTTCTGGTTTCTGGCACAGGGTTCTAGGCCAGAATCAAACCGCTCACCCGGCTGTTGAATAGTTTGGTTAGGTTTCTGGATTCTGAGGTCTCTGAAGGATTCAGCTTGTGGACTAGGCCTGTCTGCTACAAGTTCTGAAGTCTGGATTCTAAGTTCTGGTTCTGGAGTCTTCTGGCAAAGCGCTTCGCAGGAAATCAGTTTGAAGTTGGAAGTGAGTGTGTCTGCCTGGGTCTCAGTGGCTCTTTTTATGTCTTTTGAAAGTGGGTGGGAAGGCTGACTTTCTATGCCCAACCCTCTGAGGATCCTGATAGGCTATAAAATTCTTTGTCGCCTGACTGGGGAACAGAGTTGAGTCATCCGGCATCTTTTTTATGGCATGCAGAAAGAACACTCCCCTTGTCACTTTGCACACAAATCTATTTTTGACTTAAATGCATATTTATCTATGTACAATTTTTCTAATATTATATGTCCAGTTAACATATTTTCTGTAGCGCCAAACCATCCGATCCCTGTCTTTGTAAGATGCTGTGTTCACTTCTGACAGAATTCTGCCCTTTTCATCCAGAACACAACCTCTAAACTTTTCCAGAATTTACACAAATGTTGCCAAGGAATATGGGCATCAAATGAAGTGTCAGATTTTTAACATGCATACATTTGGAGTAATGCCCTATTTTCCGCTACTACCCCCACAACATACCACAGAGTCCTAACGCCTCTTAAAATGTGCACAGAAAATCACAGGAATCATGAGATTATTGATATAATTTTGACAATTATGTACTATGAATTATCCATCTTTCTAAAATTATGCTCTGGCCCAGAGGGGTGTGGTTTCCCAAAGATCATGGGGGGATTTCTGGTTTGTCCCCTTCCTCCAAGCTCAGCTGGCTCACAGAGGCAGCGCCCTTCCCATTTCCTTCCAAGAGGAAGCCATTTACGACCCTCTGATTTAGCATTTGCCTGAGCCAAGGAAAGTTCATTGTTCTGTTTCCTGCAGTCCCAGGTATTCCTCCCCTAATTCAATCAAAGAGGTGTGATCTCCTTTTGGTGGGAACAGCAGAAGGCAGCCAGGCCTGTGAATGCAGTTGCTGGGCAAGTTTCAACTCCTGTCGGGGGTAGTTGCCGGGCAGAATTCAATCTCTTTAAGCCAGGCTTCAGCCAAATGTCACTTTTGTTCCAGTTTTGCTTCATTCAAATCAAACTTACAATTTTGACACATGCAACTAGAACGCTGATTCTAAGTTCAAAACTATGACATTTAAACAGTTGCAACCTATGTGACACTCCAAAGTAAATCACTCATTTATTTTAAACATTTCGATTTTAGTGGCTTGAAGTCCAATTTCACTTAAGCTGCTGACATCCACAGCTCAGCCAGTTTTGTTATGAACATTATTTTAGGCTCTTCATCTTTCCAGATTTGGTATGCACCCAAGACTTCATTCTACCAGACGTCTGCTGGTGTTCAGTAAGATTTTTGAATATCTTGCAATGTTTGAAATAGGCATTTTGAGCCTGCATTTCAGAGAAACAAATGTGATTTCAAAGCGCTTTTTGAGCTAACGGGCACTGCTGTTTTTCTTTTGGCACCATGTTTCACTCATGGCGCTTCTGGCCCATCACGTTCGCATTGGTGGGTGGCAGGTCAGGTGACCATTTTGGTGTGCGCAAAAACTGCGCGGTTTTCCTGCATTCTGGCGCAAATGTGGGCTTCTCAGCCATCTTGGATTTTCTAAGCCCACAGCACCAAATGTTGCAGCATAATAACTTGAACGTGGGTCGATACACCCGACAGCTCAACACTTCTCTGGGGCTGTGTTTGCCTCCCCAGGTGAGGGCTCATCACATTCTGCAGATGGTGCAGAAGTTTCATCAGGCCCAGAGTCTCCCGGCGTTCGAGTTCTTGAAGTTGATCAGCCTCATGGCATCCTGCATTCTTCTGGTGCCAGAGGCACGGCTGCGGATGAGATCTCTGCAGTGGGCTCTCAAGATGCAGTGGTCAGTCCTCCGGCAGGATGTCAGATCCCTTTCAGATGCCGGCCTCGGTCGCCCAGGACCTTCTGTGGTGGGCCATCTATGGCAATCTGATAAAAGGGGCTCCATTTTGGCTACCCTGGCCGGAAGGGACGATCGTGACGGACGCATCCCTCACGGGGTGCGGGGCTCATGCCAGCCAGTTAACAGTCAGCGGTCGATGATCTCCGTCGAAGTCCAGACTCCATATCAATCTGTTGGATCTGGGGGCCGTCAGGCTTGCCCTGAAGGCTTTTCTGCCAACTGTGAGAGGGAAGAATGTTCTGATTCTGACGGACAACCGTGGCCATGCACAACTGAACAAAAAGGGGGGGGGCAGGGTCACTTCCTCTGTGAAGAGAAGCGATGCAGCTCTGGTTCTGGGCCATCAAGCAGGAAATTTCAATCTCGGCAGTTCATCTGGCCGGAGACTAAAACTAGATGGTGGACGTTCTGAGCATGCAGAGCAGGATCTCTCACGAGTGGGAGCTGGCTCAGGAAATTCTCCTGGAGATCTTCACCCTTTGGGGGACCCCACAAGTGGATCTCTTCGCTACCAGTGTCAACCGGAAGTGCGAAAGGTTCTGCTTGTGGAAATTTCCTCCAAGAGGAGCCTTGGGGGACGCGTTTGTGGTGGAGTGGTGTCCTTCCCACTGCTGTACACATTTCCTCCAGTCCCCGTCATTCCGCAAGTGCTGCGGAGGTTAAGGAGGTTTGGTTCCCGGATGATCCGCATTGCTCCGGCATGGGCCCAGAGAACGTGGTACCCAGACCTTCTCGACTTGTCCATCTGCCTTCCACGCAGTCTTCCCTACCGAGACGATATGCTCTCACGGGAGTGGGGTCTTGCTCTCCATCCAGAGGTCGATCCCTCAACCTTCACGCTTGGCTTCTGAAAGGTTGAGGTATAAGGATCAGGACCTCCCTGAAGACGTGATGGAGGTGTTGCTTTCAGCCAGTCGGCCTGCTGTACCGTTGTGGTTGCAGAGAGTTCTGCGACTGGTGCAGGGTTCAGAATGTGGATCCTTTTCCATGTGAAATTCCTGTGGTTCTGTCTTTTTTGCTTTCCTTAGCCCACAAGGGCCTGCAAGTGGGTACCATTAAAGGTTACCTGGCGGCGTTGTCCATATTTAAGCGCTCGTCTGAAGAGTGTTCTTATTTTAAGATTCCTTTAATTTCTCAGTTTCTGAAAGGGCTCACTAATGTTGCCACCGTCGCCTTTCCAGGTGCCTGGTTGGGATTTGAACCTGGTTCTAAATTAACTAATCGGTGCTCCATTTGAGCCTTTACATTCTTGTCCTTTAAGACTGTAAACCCTTAAAACTGTATTTTTAGTAGCGGTTACTTCCGCTCGCAGAGTGAGTGAGTTGCAGGCACTTTCTGTTAAGCCTCCCTTCACGGTGTTTCATAAGGACAGGGTTGTCCTTAGGGTTCGTCCTTCCTTTCTTCCGAAAGTTGTGTTGGAATTTCATTTATGCCAGAAAGTCATTCTTCCGGCGTTCTATCCTCCTCCGCATCCTGGTAAGGAAGAGGAGAGGCTCCATAGGTTGGATCCTAGGAGAGCTTTAAGTTTCTACATTTCACGCATGTCCCGGGTCAGAGAGGATGATCAGCTCTTTATAGTATATGCTGGAAGGCATTTGGGTCAAGCTGTTACTAAGCAGACTTTGTCTAGATGGATTATCTTGACAATTTCTGAATGTTGCCGCTTGACGGGTAAGGACCCTCCGGTAGGCTTACGGGCCCATTCTACTAGGGGTGCGGCTCCCTCTACTGCTCTGCAGAGGGGTGTTTCCATTCGTAACATTTGTGAAGCAGCCACATGGGCTTCGGTCTATACTTTTGTAAGACACTACTCCCTAGATTGTATCCATGGGCAGGATCTGGCCTTTGGCAAGGCGGTCCTTTATTCTGCAATTTAATTGGGCATTCCAAATTTCTATATTCGAAATTCTTTACCCTCCTCCATACGTTGGTACTGCTTTGGGAGTCTGTAATAGATATGGAATACGTCGGAGGAACCAATCCCCTCGAAGAGGAAGTTACTCTTACCTGGTAACGTTCTTTCGATGGGATTTTCCGACGACTTATTCCATATTGTACCCTCCCAGCCTGCTCCGCTACAGAATTTCTTATGCGATTGCAGCTTACGTTTTTTTCCGCAAGGCTTTCTGTGGTCATACTGGCAGAAGATTGGTGCCACACCTTCTGGGGAAAAAACTACAACTGAGGCTATGGGCGTCAAGCATCCTACTTGTAACATCTGGTGATGTCGGCTGACGGAGGCCCTTGGGCAGGGCAGACGCTGAAAACTTTCCGAAGCAGCACAGCTAAGGTGATTACCTGTCATAGATATGGGATACGTTGTCGGAACATACCGTCGAAAGAAAGTTACCAGGTAAGAAAGTAACTTGTTCATCTTTGCACCAGGGAGAGAAAGCTATTTTGATTTGGTGGTTGGGCATCTTTGTATGCTTTAATTTTAATTCAGAAGTTGTCGAGCATAAGTTGGATCCCCAGTGCCCCACCTTGGCCCATCCTGTGGTGGTACCCGAAACTGAACTAATTGTATGTGGAACCAAAATAAAATCTATTGTGCAGACATGACTTACTAACCAAGATGAACGTCACCGGAGCATTGTCGTTAAAGTTCACCCCCCCATGGCCCGCAATTCCCTTTTTATGCAAACCCCAATCTCCTTTCAAATGTAAGAGGCTATGTATTTGGTGATTGCGCAGAGGTGAAACTTACATTGTGCCAGGAAAAGGCAGTGCTACCCTACCTCCTATATCTGAAAAATCCAGTTTGCAGTTTTCTTCAGTTTGAGTAGATTTGTCAAAAACATACAAATAATCCATATGAAGGATTTCTAGTTGGTAATAACCGTGTGGGATTTAGGAAAGTGTACTAATTCTGCCCATATCCTTCCAGTCCCCTTTATGGAAGCCCAACTAAGGGAAATCGAGCACCCCTGCCCCCACACCAGTTCAAGCAATGCAAAAAGCACTTTACATGGAAAGGTCCTCTCATGGTGCCCATTAATTTGTTTAGGAGGGGTAGAGAAATGAATGCCCTCTGCACTAATGAACCATACATTTGCCACAAAAATGTCAGTTCTGTTAACACCCCTTCCCTTTTTCCTGAGGTTATCTCAGATTTTTACATCAAACTTCATTAATCTCATTTCTTTCTAAATTCCTTCTCTGGCGGAGAGAGAGAGCCTTTCACACAATTGATGGCAAGGGGACCTTTGATACTAGATTGATGAATGTCTGGAGGACCAACCAGCTGTCAACTATGGTTGTGTGCAGACTGGCGTTGCTGCTTCTAAACTGCCAATTTCCAGATGAGTCTTGTGCATTCTCCTGTTACCCGAAAGCAAACCAATTGTGCACAGGTATGTCTGGGGCCCATTCCACAGGAGGAAAGGTAGCGCCTGCTGCACGCCTGAGAAAAATCCGAGTTCTACTCGGCGCCTGTCTGGAAGTCTGTACACATTTTTAAGTTGTAAAGCCCCGGCTCAGATGCTTAAGAGGTTGCTCAAGTTGGCCAAGCATCTGAGCAATCTTTGCATTGGCACCATACAGAGTTATGTCGGGGTTGGAGCCCTACTTTTTATTATCTGCTTTTATTGTATGTTACATGGGCCTGGCAGGTCTGCTCCTCCTCTGATCTTCCTTTCTCCTTTCATTTTTTTTTGAGTTGTTGGCTCGCCTCTCTAGCCAAATAAGGAGAGGCGCTTGGTATTCTGTTAAGGGTTAAGACCTATTGATGAAGGAAAAGTTGCTTGTGAATAAAACATTTCATCCTCTATATCTTCATTGAATTCATGAACAACCTGAACACGGAGCATAATGGGGGGGGGGTTGATTTTGAACGGATAAGTTTCTAATTTGGTCAGCCGCACATCGCTGTGAGTGGTGAACTTGATGGGCTCCTGGAACTGCTGGCTGCCTTCAAGATGGCACTAGAATGTTTTCACTTTACTTACAAAGATGCCCATCTGTGTCTTGGTTTTAATGTTTAGGACTTCCTATTTAGTGACGCCTAATGTAAGCCCAGAGATGTATTCTGGCGAGGTGAAAGGTTATGATGACTTTCACATAGTTCTTTAAGAATGTTCTCCTTTTTAAGTATTACGAGATCCCATACATGGGCAGAGAAGCTCATTGTTTATGAACTAATTGAAGATAACTTGGAAGAAATGTATTTCCTTAGACCCAGATGGTGGGAGCAGCGTACAAGCTTAGGTGGCACTTACCTGGTGCAGAGTGTGTTCAGGGCGCATGCTAGGCCCCTGTCTTGATGCAGCACTTGAAGCCAGAAGCGGCTTCAGCGGCTGGGTCATCCCTGATGCGAATGTCCACAGTGCGCAGACCCACCTATGCTGCCACACGTGGCAATCGGAAGAAATCCCTGGTTCTGGGGATCTGCAGCAGTGGCAGTGGCCCACTAGCAAAGTATAAAAGACGCCGAGGCTGCTGCCACAAATATTAGGTGATTCAGTGCACAAACTACTAAAAGTAATCCTTAAACTACTTGACCGAACTTGGAGAGAAGCAATATTATAGAAAAAGTAGCCTCACTGGGCAGTAAACAAATATATAAAGGTTCATGCATAAATATGCAACAAATTAACAATGGTAAAAAAAACATGATACTGTAACATCATATCACGTAGTCCTGGTGGAAGGTAATGGTGAAAGCACAAATGTTTTCCACGTGGAGACTCACTTGATAAATAAGCATGCCTGAGAGCAATGCAGTCATTGGGGGCTAACTGCGCAACGTGGGCTGAAACAATTCACACCAGCACTTGCAAATCCGTACCACCAGTGTGCAAACCTCACGGTGGTCTAGAGCTTGACTGGGTTTGAACCATTGATGTGCTGCAGCTTGACAAAAAGGCAAACCGAGCAAAATACAGTATTATAACCTCAAAGGGCGATCACTTTGGATGCTACCCACATAGCAACACTCCAAAACATGGCTACCCAAGTTAAAAACAGGAACTGGATGTGAGGGTGCTAATGGTGGAGATGAAAGGCACACTCCACTGTCTGGATTTAAAGATGGATGCTCTGACTGACAAAATTGAAGCTCCAACACGCAAAATTGTGCAAATGTGCGGCCGCATGATAGCTGAAAACTGTTTCATTGACATGGAGGACGTGGTCCATAAGTTGGAAAAGTAGTGGAAGTCATCAAAGACATGGCAATCGTAAAGGATAAACTAGAGCAACTAGAATAGTGATCCTGGAGAAACATCTTCGTGTGCCAATTTGGAATGTGATTATCTCCAGTTAATAATAGAGCAAGCTCGCATATTCCCTGGAGCCTGCCCGCCCCCGACATTTCCACATCCTATTATAGCTTGCATATTTACGCAAGAAGGGCTCACTTACAATTGAAACCTCAAAAATAGCCATATTCTCAGACTTCAGACTGGCAGTTCAAGTGGCCAGAAAGAAATACCAGGATGTGCGAAAAGATTTCGGGATCATGGAAACGAGTACCAGATGTTGGTCCCTGCAAAATTTCTCCAACTGATGCATCTTCCTACCTGGACAGCCACTTCTGGCTTAAGCCATCAAGCCTCAAATCAAAACCACCATCGCAATAATGCATGGCTGACTGCACTAGTATAGTCGCTATGTAGCATCAAAGTTCCTAATGGCAAAGCAACCTAAATGCGAAATGGACTGTAGTAGTCACCAGACACAGTAAAAATATATAAAATCGACCTACTTGTTCCAAGACTGTTTTTCCAACATTTCACCCCCAAAAGCAAGTCTTCATGGTGGGACTGTAGTTAATATAATCATTATTTTAGTGTTATGTGCATGAATGTTTTACAAGAAATGTTTTGGGCGCAGAGTATGTCACTGGGAGTTAGGGTTGTCAGTGTGGGTGGAGGAGAGTAGAGGTAACGAACAAGGCATCATGTGTCGGATATCATCAAGTGGGTACTAAGAAATGTTAGCAGTCCAAGCGAATGACAAATGTGAGTGGAATAAGTACTGGGATCAAGTCCGCTTATAAGAATACAGATTAATCCTTGGGAATGAATAAGATACCAACCCATCATGTTGGCGTCACCACAATAACTTTGAACATTCAGGGGCTGAACAATCCAGTCATAGCTAGAAAGGTACTAGTCTATTCCAAGAGGCATAACGTCATCTGGATTATGCTACAGGAGACCCACCTTGGAAAAGATTCCTTACGCTAGTTTGGGGTAAAAAAGATTGTTTGACTTCTCAGTTGATGGGAGTGGCTGCTCTTCACCATAATTTGAAATTTATATGTAACCAGGTTATATCTGAGCCTGCTGGATGGTATTCAATTGTGTTGGGGCAACTGAGGGACAAGAAAGTGGCAATTGCAGAAGTATATGCCCCAACAAGGATTCAGCAGACGACTTTAATGCAATGCTAAGCAGTCGGAAGCTTTGTGTATCGCTGAATTATCATGGGGTTTGAATTTTAACACAAATGGGAATTTGGAACTGGACAGATCCACTAATACAGTTGGGTCCCTGGGCTCTGCAGCTAAAGCCCTATGGCACTTGAATTAGACGATGCATGGAGATGTCTGCGTGGGCACAACCGAGAAAATACATTTTAATCCTCTGTCCTAACAATCGATGGATGTTCTCTAAGCCCCTTGTAGGAATGACTAAACTGTACAACATACTCCCCAGTACAATACCTGATCATTCACCAGTTTTATTGGAAATAAGTTGGCGCAATGAATCAAGGAGGGTGTATAGATGGTGATTCAGACTAGATGCTATGAATGATTGAGCCTTCAAAAAGGGGCTGCAAAAATCCCCTGAGGATTTTATTTTAGCACAACCAGAGATCAATGAACGTTGTGGTATTGTGTATGAGTTGGAAACAGACAAGGTGTACACACGATGGGTATGCAAAGAATTGGAGGTGCTGAAATCAATACGGGAGAAAACTCCCCAACACACCATATTGGAGGAAATCAAAAGTAAAGTGGAACTATTTAGAGAGATGGCAGATGGGTTGGGGGGGGGGGGGGAGTGAAATTCTTGGAGAAGTGTAACGGCATGTAGGTACAGTGAAGTGCCCAGGTAAAATGCTAGCTAGAGTGATAAAAAATAACACCGAGCTATTTGGTGGATGAAATGGAAGGGCACACAATTGGGGATCAGTCAGGTAGTGTAGAAGCACTATATCACTATACTCCACCCATGTACACCAAACATGAACACATTGAGGCTTACCTAAATGAAGTGGCCATGGCATGAATAGTGGCACAAAATAGGGATACCCAGAGTGTGCCTATTACAGTTGTGGAGGTGCAATAAGCCATATAGAAATTGACCATTGGTAAATCTCCAGGACTTGGTGGGCTGGTAAAGGAGGATTATGAAGAATTTGGCGACCTGTTGGCCCCTGTACTTTTTGGAGGTGTACGTACAAAGAGGCCCTGGAGATGGGAATAAATCAGTTGTTCCTATGAGAAGCTGCTATTGTAATATTGCGCCAGACTGGCGAAAACTAGGACAAAATGCATCTCCTATTGGCCTCTCTACATCCCTATTTAAATCTTGACCACAAACCCCTGGACAAATTTGCTCTTGAGTTGAACCCCTAATCGATAAAATTATGCTTCAGGTTAGACAAGCAATCTACTGTATTTTTATCGCTATACTCTCAGCAATAAACACCAATACTAATGCAGTTTGTGTATAGGACGTGGCTTTGGGTGTGGACACACCTACCAGCCAAACGATATGGCGGAGCATTGTTTTTGGTGCTTCGCATGCTTCTCTGACTTTTCTTGGCATCAGAACCCCATGAATGTCTGTGGCCCGATAACTCGTGGGATGCCTGTGCAGTGTGCGGCACCCTCGGTCTGCATTCTTAGGAATCGCTTGTCTCGGTGGAAAGAGATCTTCAATAAGCCTCTGCCAGGGAATCTGAAAGACTTTGTGTCAAGATTTCGAGGCACGATTAGATAAGTTCCTTGTTCTCTAAGGCACCCCAGCAAGGCAACTCCTCCCTTGGGGAATCGTCAGCTAGGAGGGGTCTCTCTCCGGCTCTGATACTGGTGACCGGCCTGAGGCTCCTAGAGCTACCAGCTCAAACGCTGGAGGCGCAGCGGGCCTCCCGGGACTGGCACAGAGGGGCTAAACAGCTCTTCGACAGGGGCCTTCGGGCACTAATACCGGGAGTAAGCCTGAGGTGCCAGTACGCAGCAATAAGACTACCAGTCTTGGGGCTAAGGGCAGTGGGTTTACCAGAGCTCCCGCCGAGGTCTGATCCAGGTCTGGCCGTGAGAAACGGACTACAAGTTGTAAGACTGAGGGCGACAAGCTTAACATCGTTCCCTCTAGGTCGGTGCCAACTGTTGGAGTGAGCCACAAAAGACCAGTGAGCTCTACCCCAGCAAAGAATCCTGCACCCTACTCTAGCTTCCCACACATTCAAGACATGGTACTGGTCCACAAAATGGCAGCCAAACACATGACAGAGCGGATGTGGCTGGAGGACAACGCAGACAGGGAAGGTAGGCCACAAGCTTCACCTTCTCCATCCAAGTGGGCTACACAAGGGGGAGCAGCCCTCTCTCTTCCCCCCCAGGGGGTCTGAACGTCTACCGGCATCGGGTGACTGGTCATCCCAGGGATATTTGTACACCAGCCAACCATTGGGGTATGCTGTGCAGGTTCCAGATGCAGCGAACCGGTCAGAAGGCCTAGAGCCTCAGCATCTGCCGCATGATCCACGCCGGTGGCTTGCGAGGATAGCTTTTTCAAGCATTTCCTTACCCTGATGAAATCGCAACAAATGGCAGGGTACCTCAAGGACCTTATCAGGAATGTTGTACCTCAAATACTGATGCCCCGACTCTCCCCCACCCCCTCCATCCTCTCTGGGACTGCCACTGCAACCCCCATGGGTGCCAGGACCCTGTTGTCCCACCTCCTCCTCCACCACCTCCCCCTTCGGTGGCTCCAACCCCGGCACTGGTGCCGCAGGGTAGTGACCAACAGGGAGGAATACTGGGAGTGCAACCTGACACCCCAGATTCTCCACCCCTGTTGCAGGATGACATGGGGCGATAATATTGATGACAACGAGACTTCGGCCTCTGTCAAGCCATTTCATGACCGGTTGCAGGGCCTAGCTGACTTCCTTGGGATTCCACATCTAGAACAGGCCCAACTGGAGCCAGAGGTATTGGCGCAGGTACTGGCACTCCGATCTGCAAGCAGGTTGGTATCTCGATCCAAAAGGATGTTCTGGCGCTGGCAAAGGTCTGGGAGAAACAGAGGGCCAACTTTCAGCTTAATAAAGGATGGACGCCTGGTTTAGGCAACTGGAGAGTGAACAGGTGGTGTTGTAGGTGCATCCTCAGCCTCGCTCATCCATGGTGGCCTCAGCGTCTATATACTTTAAACTGTCCAGTTCCTCAGAGGGGGTGTCCGCGACCAGCTGTTTCTCTAAGGACGATAAGCTGCTGCAATCCTTCGGTAAGAGGGTTTGTTAACGCTGGCTGCAACTCCGACGGGCCAATGCCGACGCCATGCTGGTGGCGACAAACCAATGGTTGTGGAGGGAGATTTGCAACTTTTTCCAAGACTGCAGATGGCTTTTAAGGCTGTATTGGCAGAAGCTAGGAGATCTCCTGGGGTCCATGGTCTCGCACAGAGAAACTACCAGCAGGGGCATCTGCTTGGGGGGTAGATATGCAAAGAACAACTTGGATGCATGCAACCAGGTTCTCATCAGATGATCCGGATAGAATACTCACCCTTCCTTTTGAGGGGCAAGTTATTCCACACGTCCATGGACGACAAACTTACAAAGAAGAAAAAATCTATGCAAATGGCTAAGTCGTTGGCTATCTTGACCAAGTTGGGTACCAAGCCTTTCTCCCAGAATCGAGGCTGGTTGGATTGCAAGCCTATAGCTTTTGGTGGGTTCAATAGACTCCTGGATCGGAGGGCCCACCAACCGGACATGTCTCCTAGCTCCCACAGGAGGAAACCGTGCACCAAAAGGGTGATTTCCACTCCCCTGCCCCCAACCACCCACCCCCCCTCTTCCGCACCTGCCTCGGTTAACGAGAAGCAATGAGGTCCTGTTGGGGCTCGGCTGACTAATTTTCTGAACAGCCAGAACAGTTCTTTCGAGAGTCCCTGGATCCACAGGTCTTCCTCTTCCAACCCCAGCCCCTTCTCTGCTTCCACAGATCAGCTCTCCAACTTTGATGAGGGAGATATTGCAACTCTGGAGCTTCCAGGGAGTGGAGCCGGTGCCTCTTCAGGACAGAGGCTCTGGTTACTATTACATAATTTGCATTACCCACGAACTACCAGGTGTGGCTGAGGGTAGCTCTGGATCTTTCCTAAATCTCCCTCGAACAAAGATGGTAACGCCAGCTCGGATAGCAGTCGCTGGGCTTCCCAGACTGGAGGGCCATCACCTATACCCTTATCTCGACGACTGGCTGGTGAGGGCCAGTTCACTTAAGGGTACTCTGCATTCCTAACAGAGGCTAGTGGCAGTTCTTCAGCAGTTAGGCTTCTCTCTCAATCGGACGAAAACACAGCTTTGGCCTTTACAGGACCTTCTGTTCCTGGGTATCAGGTGGGACACAGTGGCACAAAACGACTACCCAATGGCATAGAGGTTGAAAGCTCTTAGACCAGTCCGTCACTTCCTAACCAATGCTGCGACATAAGTGTGGTGGATTCATCGATTGCTGGGGCTCATGGCCTCTTTTCTTGACCATCCAGCACGCCAGGCTCAAGATGAGACTCATCCAGCACTATCTGACTTTGCATTGCGACCAGGAGAGAGGACCTCAGTCGGCAAATGTTTTATTCCACCTTCACTACACCCCGATCTACAGTGGTGGCTCCTCGACCTCACCAATGCAGTGGGGGCTTCTTTAACACCTCCTGAGCCCTTGATTGTGGTCAACGGATTTGTCCCTCTAGGGATGGGGGCTACTCTTAACATCCTTTCCATTCATGGATCCTGGTCAAGCTGGAAGCCTGTTCTCACATACATTTGCTGGAAATCGGGGTTGTGGGCTCAACACGAAAAGCGGTGTTGGTCATAACTGACAATTCAACTATGTTTTACCTGAACAAACAAGGGGGAACCAGATCCCAGTTGCTCTGCATGGAGGCAGTCACCATCTGGGAATGGGGTCTGACACACAGCGTTTGGTTCAAGTCGGTACACCTCCCTGGAGACAGCAATGTCGATTCCGACAGACTAGGCAGATTGAGGTCCAATTCTTACGAGTGGGAATTGCACAACAGCTCCCTGTGCCCTCTTCCAGAGGTGGGGCAGACCAGCAATCAATCTATTTCCTTGCCAGGAGAACGCCACGTGCCACCGATTTGCGTTATGGTCGCGTCAGGGATCGTTTGGGGATGCGTATCAGATCTGTTGTAACTAATGCAGCTGTTATGCCTCCCCTCCCCTCCATTACTCCAGAGGCTTCTCCGCAAGTTCCGGAACTCGGCAGCTGGGTATTTCTTAAAAATATGGGGTTCGGGGGTGGGGGTGCATGTAAGGGGTAGGATGGGGTTGTGTATTGGAATAAATAATAGGGGAGGGTGGATTTGGGGGGGACAAAATAAAGATTCAATTCTTTTCGGCAAAAACATTTTAGCAAAAAGTGCTGCGCAAACAAATGGCTGAAGAATGAACATAGAACCGACAGCTGAATGCTAATTCTGATAGTGTCTCAGTGGCCCTTGAGGGTGTGGTTCCCCAATCTCATGCAGTGCACAGGCTGGCCCCTCTTCCAGGCCTTGGCCAGGGATTTCTTACGGAGCAACAGGGAACAGTTTAACAACCAGATCCAGGCCAGTTAGCGCTCTCAGCCTGGCTCCTGATCAGTTGGGATGAGTCTTTCTAGGTCTCGGCAAATAATTGGCGCAGTATCCAGGAGGCCAGGAACGCATCGACCAGGTCTCAATGTAAGAGTAAGTGGACCATGTTCTGTCATTAGTCCCTTGAGAAAGGGGAGGACCCCCTCACTTGCTCGTTAGAGGATGTCCTCTCGTTCTCAGCCCAACCCAACCTGCCCACTCATGGGTCCGTATGGACACTTGCCGCACGTACTTGGTAGCCATTGGTGCTTACATGAACTCTGAGGAAGGACCTTTCTCGATGGCAAAGCCGGCGGTCAAGGTGCACCACATGGACTTGTCTAGATTGTTTCCACCTGTGCACAAGCCCATCCCATCTGGGATCTGTATGTGGTACCATCGGAAATCAAGTGGGTTATGCTCAAGGTGGTTCTGCTAGTAGCACTACCATTCACGCGTAGAATTGGTGAGCTTCAAGCACTGTCCGCATGCAAACCTTTCAGTGTTGCACAACGATAAGGTGGTCCTCCAAACTCACCTGAAGTTGTTACACAAGGTGGCCTCCCCCTTTCATCTGAACCAGGAATTGTTTTCCAGTGTTTTCCCTAATCCACAATCCGAGGCAGAGTTTTTTGCACCTTTTGGGTCTGCAGAAGGTGCTCAAGTTTTACCTCTTGCGGTCAAGCAGCTTGAGGAAATCTGAGATGCTGTTTGTCACTATTGGTGGCACCCCCTGTGGGACTCGAGCGTCCAAGGCCTCCATTGCCAGGTGGATGGTGTCGGCCGTTTCCAAGGCTTATACAGCAATGCACAAAAAAGGTGCCTGCATGCTTATGCACATGCAGGTGTCTGCAGGTTCAAGCACATGAAGTGGCTTTCCAGAGACGTGCCTCCTGGGAAATTATCTGCAAGACGACAACATGGGCCACACCTTTTGGCTTTTTACAAGCACTTCTCCTTCGACATCAGCTCCACGAGGGACGCAGAGTTTGGACATGCAATTTCAAGAACATTTTTGCCTCTAGGTAAGTTCCAGTCCCCACCCTGTTGATGTGTTTTCAGTGGAATCGCCCACAAGGATGGAGGAAATGGGACAGGACGTATGAATAATAAGTTACTCCTCTTAGGACTGAGTACCCTGGTCACTAAGTCCCCTTTCCTCCATATGTCTCACCCTCTGCTGATCAGAATCTAAAAAGGTTTAGCCAGGGTTACTAGCGTCCAATGTGTGAAAAGGGGACTGAGGTGGGGCGCCAGTGGGTGGGGCTGGTAGGCGTATCCACGGCCAAAGCTGCGCCCCTGCACCCTATACTAAATTTCAAGGGGAAAGTCATTTTTTCGCTGTCACTGTTCCGCTACAGTCCCAGTATTCGGGGATATCCACAAGGATGGAGGAAAGGGAACTTGGTACTAAAAGTACTCTAATCCTGACGGTGAGTAACTTTATATTGCTGTACATCTTCTCTCATGTACCAATCCTGACTCCTCTAATATTCATTGTGCAATTAAGAATCTTTATTGAAACTTACTGGCACAGGAGGGCTGTGGGGGGCTGTTGAGCCTTTGTTGGAAAATTCGAATGTGCCAGTAGATGAAGGCCTGAGCGACCAGAATATGGAGCTCTACTACACTGCACAGATCAGCCATACAGTGGCTTGCTTCTAGCGGGCCTTGTATGTGCAGCAAGTATAAGTGGGGAGCACGCTGGTTGTATCAGTGAATCTAGGAAGTGCACTATTGGGTATGCCCAGGGTGGCAGGTACCTCCATTCATACATTAAATATGGCCCATGCATCGCTCCAAAATCTGCTTCAGAAAATAGGATAGGGCCCTCCGCTGACACTCTACATCTTTCTAGACAGGATATGGAGACATTCCTTTTAAAGTGGGAATAAGAAAAAAGCTAGTGAACATAGGGTTAGTTAAATTAGCTGACTTGTATTATGCTAATGGTGTTTTATTAGGATGAGCCTATGAAGAAACTTGGGGCGCAACAGCAAACCATAAACTCCTATATTTCCGAATACAGGGGGAGATGGCACAGCTTTTCCCAACATTTCCGAGGGGTCTGATTGAGCAACAAATGATAAAATCTTTGACAGCAAATGTGGATATGCACGCAATCTCAATTGATAAAATTTCTTACAAGCCAGTACATTTTAGGGAAAAAATAGGGTGGTAAATATGCCTGGCTAAGTCAGTTGATGTGTGGATAAAACTGACCAATAAAGTGGAAGATATCCCTGAATCACAAACATATACCTTCAAATTCTTGCACCAGGCCCATTACATAGCAGCAAAAGTTATGTGTTTCAACAGCGAATGCAAACTGCCTGAGATGCAATGACGAGAATGCAGCTTTTCTAAACCTGGCATGGGTCTGCCCAAAGGTCTCCAAATTAAGGAAGAAGGTAATTTAAAGTGTTTACAATAATTAGAGCGAGAGGTACCAAGTGACCGATTACAAGTTCAGTGGGAGACGTCTTTGCTTTCGAAAAGTGACACACAGATGGCTTTGGTACTAGCTAGGTAGTCATCCCAGTCCAGTGCAAGTAGCACTGGACTGGGATGACACCACACCCTCCAAGCATGCAAAGTTGGTATAAAAACATGGTTTGGTGCAATACCCAAGAGACTCAGAGCTCCATCCTCTGGGATCCAGACCTAGGGATGTTTTGCGGGTGCTCCATGGGTCATGGCAGAGTGAAAGAAGGCACCTGCCATAAAATGATAAATGAATGTTCCTGTGCTCCAGGAGTAAGGTGATGAAGCGGATAGCAACTAACTGCAAAATGTTGTAGGTACAATGTCTGTAACGGGCAAAAACTATTGTAAAATGTCCCGTAAAGCAAAAATACTGTCAACTTTGTAGGGCGATAAGATAAATGACACTGTATTTTAGATTTGTTCAATTACTTTTTTGTATTCTATCATCTGTATGCAGGGACCGAAATTGAGATTGGAAAAGCAGGAGCTCAAACCAGCTGCTGCTTATCCAGCATTAACCAGTGACCAGGAGCTACCACTGGAGAACCTGGAGCTACTGCATGGTGTTCTGCAAATCTAACTACCAAATAAGATGCAAACGTATCATTTTTGTCGCTTATGACCAATCATGCTTTAAATGTTGTATAAATGTGTCCTACTGTTTATTTTCGTTCCAAGTAAACCAAGTTAAATTCATATAGGTGTCTGTTCAGCGTCAGTTGGCCTGGGGAGCCAACAGTGACTCGTATGTGTTGGTGTGAAGCGAACCATGCTTTTCTAAGCTACAAGCAGCATCTGAATAGCTCCCAGCTACCCTCCGTTTCGAACCCAATTATATTAAAAATTGGCCGGCATCTCCCTCCCTAACCTGTCCCCCTGCGTGTAACCTTCTGTTTTACCTCTCTCCATGACCTTCCAATGGTACCCTTACTAGTCTTCTCTTATAACTATATCAATATTGTTCTACCCTATTATCGTATCTTCTTGTTGTACAGTGCTCCATTGCTTCACAGCTTGATTTGCACTACTGAAAACCATGAGCATACATTGCTCTGCCAACGTGTATCTTGGACATGTTTCGATCAATGCTAAGGATTATTTTGAGGCATATTTCCTAGAATTAAAATTGGCAGAAACAAAGGTGGTACACTTGGTAAAAATGCCTCTTCGCCCCTTCCCTGGGTTACAGAGGAGGAGAGGGACATCTTATTTTTTTTAAAACTTTATTTTTGGTATTTAATTCACGATACAACTTCACACCCACATTAGGGTGGACTTAAACTTTGCGCCTGGACCCAGAACCCTCCCATTGCCCCCTCCCCCCCGCCCCCCCTTAGCTCCGTCCCACTGAACCAGTGTCCTCTTTATTCGTGATAGTGCCCCCTCCAGCAGTCACTTCGAGTGTGTGGAAATAACCTGAGCCAGACTTCACCGGGGGGAGTCCTCCGAGTCTGAAGATGCAGCAGTGTGCTCAGCCGCTTCGGCCATCAAGAACAGGGTTAATGGCCCCCAGATGTCTGGAGGTCGGGCGTGCAGCGGGAGTAATTTAATAAAGTCCGATTCCACATCCTGGTAATATAGCAAGTCTTTGCGCCAGGCGAGAGCCGACGGGGGGGGGGGGGGGCTCTGCCCCATGCCATGGCCACCCTCCTGCGGGCCAGAGTCAACATTACCCCCGCCAGCTTCCTTATTGGCGCGGAGAGCAGCCTGGTCATGCCCAGCAGGGCCGCAGTGTGGCTTGGTTGTATTGGTTCTCCCACGACCGCCGCTGTCGTTTGTAGAACCTGCTTCCAGAAAGGCGAGAGTTCGGGGCACTCCCAAGCTAGATGAGTAAAGTTTGCAGAGATTAACCCGCATCTGCTGCATTTCGCTTCTGTGTCTGGGTGGTACTTGTTTGTTTTCGCCGGTGTGTGATATGTTTGATGGAGAAAGTTGAAGTGAATGAGTTTAAGGCGTGAGTTCAGCGCCACTTTTTGAGTTTGTTTCAGGCTATAGAGCCAGTCTTCATCCGAAATCTTAATCTGTAATGACTTCTCCCATCTAACCTTTGCACCTGATTTGGCGACGGATATGTGAGGGGGTGAGGGCCTTGTAGATCTGTGAAACCAGCCTGCCCTCGCCTTGTGCTTGGATGACGTTGTGTAGTAATTGCCACGTTGGTGGCTGACTAGGGAAGTCTGGCAGTAGAGTCTGCATGGCATAGCGAGTTCTGAAGTAGATGAATATGTCGAGGGCCGTGTTTCCTCCTTTACTTTTTGCCTGCTGTGGCGTTAGAAACCCCTCCTCTGTGAAGAGATCCCCCAGTGTTTGTATGTTCAATTTGTCGACCCATTTGTGAAACACCGTCTCCGAGGTCAGCGGGACTCCGGGAATAAACTTGATGGGTAGGAGTGGGGAGTACCGTGACTGCACCTCCAGTTTCTGGGCCAGCGTCTTCCAGGTTTTGTACGTTATGAGCATCACGTTCATCGTGGCGCTGGGAACCGGCAATTGACTAAGGACGATTGCTGTTAGGAAGTTAGGTGTTGCAAGGGCTCGCTCCACTTGTACATGAGGTCGGCTCGCTGGGGAGGCGTACCAATGGCTGAGGAACTGTGCCTGGGCCGCCCAATAGTATCTTTCCAAGACCGGCAGAGCCAAACCCCCCATGGTGACTGGAAGTGTTAGCGTGGAGTATGCCACTCTCGCTGGTTTACCCGCCCAGATTAATTCAAGGACCAGGCTTTTCAATTTTTTCCAGAAGGATTGTTGTAGCGCCATTGGGATGTTGTTGAAGAGGTATAATAGTTTGGGTAAAATCACCATCTTTACCAGGGAGACTCTGCCCCAGAGGGTCAGCGGAAGAGATTTCCAGCGAGAGATTTTGTCCTGAAGTGATTTGACCACCACTTCATAGTTGTCTCGGAACACTTCCTGCCTTTTTAGAGATAGCTGTATCCCGAGGTACCTAACTCCGGAGCACTTCCAAGTGAGGTTGAAGTCGTCTGGGAACTGTTTCGTGGCTGGTGTTAGGGGGAATACGATGGATTTTGAGTGGTTGATTTTCAATCCTGACGCTGCTCCGAATTTGATGACTTCCCTCATGACTGGGTTGAGATTCTCCTCCGGATTTCGGATGAATAGTGCTACGTCATCGGCGTAGAGCGAGATGATGAGCTTGTGAGGTCCTATAATGAGTCCCCTCTGCTGTCTCCGTTCCCGCAGGTTGGAGGCCAGAGGTTCCATCACCAGGGCAAACACCAGGGCCGACAGAGGGCAGCCTTGCCTCGTACCTCGTTGCAGAACTATTGGGGCTGACTTGGCTGTACCAACAATAATGTTGGCACAGGGCTTGGTATACAGGAGAGGGACCAGGTTAATAAATTGGGCACCCAGGCCCATTCTAGACAGCACCGTGAACAGAAAGGGCCATTCGACGGCGTCGAGAAGCACCGCCACAGCTTGCAGTGATGGATCTAGAGCGGCCATGACTCCGAATATTCTCCTAAGGCCAAACGTCGTGTTGCGGCCTGGAATGAAGCCGGCTTGGTCTGCCAGAACAAGGGCAGGCATTAATGGCATCAACCTCCTGGCCAGCACCTTGGCAAGTATTTTATTGTCTAGATTGAGGAGAGATATTGGTCGGTATGAAGAGCAGTCTTCTGGTGGTTTGCCAGGCTTGTGTAGTAGAATAACATTTGCTTCACAGGTGGTCGGGGGCAGATGTCCTTTTTCCAGCGCCTCCGCATATACTGCCTCTAGGAGGGGGGCCAAGGTTCCCGCGAAGGACTTGTAGAATTCCCCCGTCAGTCCGTCGGGTCCTGGCGCTTTGGAGCTGGGGAGGGACTTAATGGCCTCCAAGATCTCTCCTTGCGTGATCATTTCGTTTAGAGGTTCTCAGAGGGAATGCTCGACCCAGTAGAGTTCCGTGTCCTCCAGGTACTCCAGTGGAACCGCCGAAGACTTGTCGAGTTTAGCACTATACAGTTCTTGATAGAAGACTCTGAACTCCTCCGCTATCTGTTCATCGGTATAGACTGTCTCGCCCGTAGCGGTCCGAATCGACTCAATGTGAGCAAGTCTTTTGTCGGCCCTGAGTAAGTTTGCTAGAAGGGCCCCAGGCTTTTGGCCTTCTCCGTACTGACGAGCTTGGCTATTACGATTCAGGAATTTGACCTCACGGTCAGCTGCGAGGTTGAATTTTGTCAGTTCCTCCTTCAGAGCTGCTGATATTTTGGGATCCGCCCCGTTAATGGCTAGGCGCTCGAGGTTCTTTAGCTTCCCTTCGCTGTTTGTGAGCTCGCGTTTGAGCTTGTGGATGCCATTTTCCTTGGCGTGGCAGACTCCTCTAACAAAGCATTTCAGTGACTCCCATAGTGTGCCTGCGGATGGGACTGAGCCAGCGTTGGCGTCAAGAAACACCATGATCTCGTCTCTTAGTTCGGAAGCAAACACTTCATCCCTTAGCGCGCCGTTCTTGAAGCGCCATCTCTGCAACGGTGGTGTCGGAGTGGATGGTTTTAAGTTGAGGACGATAGGGGAATGATCGGAGAGAGTTCTTGGATGTATACAACATCGATCACCTGCCAGGGGGCCGTTTGCAGAAATGAAGAGATAGTCGATACGTGAGCTTGAGTTGTGTACAGGTGAATGAAATGTGAATTCCCGTGAGTCGCCATTGGAGACCCTCCAGATGTCTATCAGGCTGAAGGCGTTGCAGATCTCTTCTATTTGTAGGCCGGCTTTGGTGGAAGGCAGTGGTGAAGCTTTTGATCTGTCCTTTAGTGGGTCAAGTACAGTGTTCATGTCACCCCCCCAGATAATGGTCGCAGGGTCCTGCTTGGAGAGTTGGGTAAGTACCCATCCAAAATTGTCAGGGCCGTCTGTGTTTGGAGCGTAGGAGTTGACAAAGGTCACCCTCTGTCCGGCTACGATCCCGCTCACCATGACGGCTCTCCCCTCCGTGTCTTTTGCCATGCGTATTAGGCGGAAGCTCATCCTTCTGTGTATAAGTATGGCGACTCCTCTGGCGTAGGTAGAGTAAGAGGAGTAATATCTGTGACAGCCCCAACTTTTGGCCCACTGGTGCTCACTCTCCGGTAGAAGGTGGGTCTCTTGGATCATAGCCACGTCAATGTCGTGCCGTCTAAGGTATTGGAGAATTTTCCTGGTTTTAGCTGGAATATTGCCGCCTCTAATGTTCCATGTTAAAACGTTGAATGATTCGGGTAAGGCATTCTAATTGTCTGCTTTTCGTTTACTGCAGTTGGTTGTGGAGAGGCACCGTGGAGAGGTTTGTTGGCTCTGTTGCTTATAGCATTGTAACTTGCTTGAATAGGCGACACTGGAATCTGCCCAGGAGACGGGGCGCGAGGGGGGGGTTGAGAGCTGGTGGCGCAGAACTTTCCTGATGAACTTTGAGGGCACTGTACGTGGACAGTCCCCCACACACCCCTGGTGTTTCCCTCTTTCGGGTGGGCAACCCCCAACTGGCCCACAGAGAGATCCCACCTAAACCCTTTAAACCCAACAGCGTAACATTTGTAAACCATTCCGCTGTATAAACTGTACCCCCGAGGGACTCAGCCTAGGGACCTACTGGTAGCCGAGTGCACCCTGGGGGGTAAACTGGAGCTGTGCTAGGGGCGCCTGGGGCCTACCAAGCCTCCCTGCCCCGCATTAAATCACTATGTGTAGAGCCTGTTTCCGACGTATCTACTTGCGAGGTTTCACTTCGCCCCCGGTCACCCCGAGTTACGGCGGATTCCTGTTGTTTCTGTCTCTCTGGGGCCTGGGACGGTTGGGATTCAGGTCCGGGCAGCCCATCTGATCTAGGAACAAGCGTGCATCCTCAGGTGATTGGACCCTCTCCCCATGCTGCACTCTGAGCCGTGCGGGAAAGAGCATCGAGTAAGGTAATTGATTGGCCCGGAGCCTTTGTTTGATGGCGGTGAATGATTTCCTCTGGGTTTGTACCGTGGGCGAGAAATCAGGATAGACATGGATTTTGTCCCCATCATGAAGTAGCTCGTCTTTCTCCCTTGCCAGGCGGAGGATAGTGTCTCGGTCTTTGTAATTGAGCAGCCTGGCAATAATAGGTCTAGGCGGTACACCGGGGGCCGGCCGGATCGATGGGATCCTGTGCGCTCTCTCAACTATGAACATTGGAGACAGTGCATCTCTACCGAAGAGTGATGAGCAGAGCGACTCCACGAACTCCTCCATTCTACCTTGCGGCTGATGTTCCCTCACCCCGACGATTCTTATGTTATTCCTCCTTGAACGCCCTTCAAGGTCCTCGCATTTAGCTATTGTTGCCTTCATTTGGGCTTCGAGTTGCGAAACTTTGGTTGAGAGGGATGATGTGCCATCATCTAGATTTGACACTCGTTGCTCGACCTCGGTCAGGCGTTCTGCGTGAGTATCGATGCGGTGTTGCAGTAGGTCTACTTTGGAGGCGAGACCATCCATTTTGTTGTTCAGGTTACCAATGCCTGCCTTCAGGTCTAAAAGGAGTTTTTTTATTTCACATGGATTACCCTCTGGCTCTGTTGGGGGTGAACCACTAGGAGCGGGCATTTGGTCTTCCCGTTGGACGTGGGATCTTGGAGACGCGCCACCCTCAAAGGTTAATTTCCTCTGTGACTTGTCGCTTTTCCCCATTTCTGCTGTGGAGCCTGAGCACTTTGAGCGAGAGCCGCTGTATTTGTAAAGTCTGGGGTGGGTAGGAGTGTTGCTCGGCGCTGGGCGGATTGTAATTCAAAAAACAAATGGAGCCCCGCTTTTTGGATTGTGTTCTGTGAGCTCTCGGGGGCTGATCTGGTTTGATGTGGGTGACGACTAGTTATGGTGGCCGGTCCAGCCACCGGTGAACCCCCCCCCCCCGCGATAGTTCTGACACTGCGGTGGGGAGATAGAGGGTGAGGAGCCTTGTCAGGCTTGCTGTTGTAGCCTTCGTAGGTGGGAGAAGTAACTCTCCCGACTGGCAGTATGGTGGTTGACTGGGTGCCGGGGGGGTGCAGGGAAATAGCGCCACAGGAGTATTGGACAGTCCGCTAGAACCGCAGCACCGGATCGTGGCCTCCCGTGTCTGGGGCTAACTAGGTGAGGGGGTGGGACGGGCCGGCTCGGAGCCAACTTCAGCGCGGCGCGCGAACCCCCCCTCGTACCTGGTGTCTCTGCTGGTCTCTGGCCTCTCTCCTCCGAACTCCGGTGGAACGTCGGGGGGCTCCGCTGGGCGGGCGCCAGTGCAGGCCTCCGAGCCCCCGTCGCTCGTCCCCGCACGGGGGTGCCGCGCACCGGACCCGGCCCTCCAGCAGGGCTCGGTCCGCGCTTGGATGTGGTCTGCGGCGTCGTCTGCTTCGGTGGTTCAGCAGTGTAGGGCTCCCCGCCTCGCACCGGAGCCCCCGCTGGTCCTCCGGCCTCTCTTCCCCGAGCTCCGGTGGAACGCCGGGGGGGCTCCGCCGGGTTGGTGGGCGGGCGCCGATGTAGGCCGCGCGCCTGGGAGGCGGCTGTCCGACCCGCTCCGCTGAGCCTCCATTGCTCGCCGACGCCCGGGGGGCACCGCGCTCCGGATCCGGCTCTCCCTCGGGGGCGCGGCGCAGGTACCCACGGGCCGCCGGCTGGACGTGGGCTGCGGCGACTCCCGCTCCGGTGGGCTAGCTGTGTGGGGCACGGACCCAAGGCCCCAAGGGTCCCGAACAGGTCCAGAGAGGCCGTTTCTCGTCGGGAAACCACTGGCCGGCAGCTGGGTAGATCAGAGGGTCAGGCGACGAGGGGTTGGGGCTGTGCAGTGCAGGAAACAGCAGGATTGTTAAGGATTGATGCGGGGCATATGCGGAAGCTCAGGCCACAGCGGCCATCTTGGATGGCCCTCTAGCACCCTCTTTGAGAGGGA
This sequence comes from Ambystoma mexicanum, assembly GCF_040938575.1. Taxonomy (NCBI): domain Eukaryota; kingdom Metazoa; phylum Chordata; class Amphibia; order Caudata; family Ambystomatidae; genus Ambystoma; species Ambystoma mexicanum. Next base: position 889,479,807 of record NC_090928.1, on the reverse strand, counting down.
CATCTTAGGTGGCAGTTTAACACCTCAGGAGGTCAGCAACGCAATAACTCTGCTCCCGACAAATAAAACGCTGGGACCAGATGGGTTGGGGGGAACAGTTTCTACAAAACATTTCACACACAATTGATTGCACCACTCACTAAGCTCCTCGATACCATAAGGGAAAAGGGGGCTGTCACGCCTGATATGGGGAAGTCTACAACATTCAGTCCTCAAACTGGGGAAGCCCCAACTGCGCTAGTTATCGCCCCATAGCGCTGTTATACTCGGACGCAATGATATAGGCCAGAATACTAGCGGCCAGACTGGAAAAGATTCTCCCCTGTATTATACAGGTAGATCAAACTGGCTTTATTGCAGGGAGGCACACTCAGGATAACATCCGTAGAGCCATAAATATAATCAATCTAGGAACTAGAACGGGCCGGCGATTCTCGTGGCGGCACTAGACGATGATGTCCTGCTATTCATGAACGATACCCGAAGCGTTTTGCCCCATGTTATGCTAAAACTACAGGAGTTTGTTGAGGTGTCAGGGTTCACCAAAAATCAAACCAAGTCAAAAGCCCCAAACATATCGAAAGCGGATGAACCGATCACGGAATTGGGAAAGATATATCCCCTAGTGTGGGGAAAGAGAGTCCTTAGATTACCTGGGTATTCGTTTAACTACGGATCCGAGAAAACTGTTTGAAGCAAACATCAAACCCCTCTGGAAACCGCACCAGGACGACCTGCACAGATGGGATTCCCAGGAGTTATCTTGGTTTGCTAGAATCGCAGCAGTAAAGATGACCCTCTTCCCTGCCGACTTTATGTAGTCAGCTCTATTCCGGTACAAATACCCCCCATATGTGCAAAACCCTGCAGTCTGCAATTTTCACCTTTATATGGCAGGGGAAAAAAGCTAGGCTACAAAACAAACTCACGATGCGCCCTCCCCTACTCGGGCGGGGGGAGGGATTCCCAATGTCCAGCTATATTCTTGTGGCGCATACAACACCCATGCTACAATGGTCTGCTGATCATGATGGCAAAGCTAGATGGTGCCAGCTTCAACAGGAGGTTATGGGGAACCCCCTGAAAACACTGCACGCTCTCAATTCACTTGGCTGTAAAAGAGGGGGACACCTATTGGACGCCACTAAGGTTTCACTCGGTAGTTGGAACAGGGCACTGGGGAAAAGTACAATTCGGCAGGGCCTATCCCCCCACTCCACACTGATGTGTACGACCCTGAATACACCCCAGGGCTACACACAACATTCTGGGAGGGATGGACAGACCCAGAAAACTTCGTTTTGGCGGACATGTACCAGGGTGGGGAGCCCCTGACATTCAAGGAATGTAAACATAAATTTGGCATTTGGGGAGGAGGAGAGGTACAGGTACACGCAAATCCGGCACTGGATTTCTCAGCCTATGGTTAGAAGCTGGGGCACTAGAACCCTGATGGGTCTAGAACTCACGATGCAGGAATGGTATACTAAGGGAGGGATCTCGAGTATTTACAGGCTGCTGGATATGGCCCAAGTGGGAGATAAGCTTCCGTATAAAACTAATTGGGAGAACGATATAGGGGAAACAATCACAGAAGAAGAATGCACGCAGATATGGTCAAGACGCACAAATCCTCGAAGTGCACCATGGTTAAGGAAGCAGCATACAAGCTGTGCTACCGGTGGTACATGCCACCCTACCACCTGCACAATATAAACGCAAAACATTCCCCGGACTGCTGGAGATGTGGGGTAAAGGCGGACCTTTACCATATGTGGTGGACCTGCCCGAAGGCGGTCGTAATTTGGAAGGAGGTGCTGGGACATATAAAGGATATTACACAAGTGACCCTCCCTTATGAACCAAAGGTAATCTTGCTAGGAACGGTGGTCGAAAATATATATTCAGCGTCTGGGAACAGGGCTGCACTCATTACAGATCTTCCGTCAGCAGCAAGAAGGACTTTGGCCCAAGGGTGGAAACCTGAACTGGGTCCGATAATAGCCTGGTGGTGGATAAAAATATGGGGGACTATGGCAATGGAGACAATATGCGCCCTGAAGTCGGACAAATACCCAAGATTTCTGGAGATATGGGAACCCTTCAGAGAATTTGTCAAGGACAGAGAGGCTTTCTTCTACAGGCCCAAAATACTCAGGAACACCCTCGACAACTGATACCCGGAGGACACATTAAACGAAACGTTAGGACTCAACTGCAGGGTCCACGCAAACGAAGGACTTTGCAGATGGGGCAAGATGTGGGGAGGGGGCGGACGACGACGTTGTGAAGTGCTTTTAGTGAGATATAAGATCACTATGTAATGTATGCATCCTAAGAATAAGCATCTTGATTGTAGTGTTCTGTTAATTCTGTGGAATAAAACTTTGTTAAATAAAAGTGCCTCTTCGCTGGGTGCAATATGTTCACCTGCCATTTGCTAGTGGCTGACTCTTGGCAAGTAAGAAATAGTGTGCTGTCTGTATGAGTAGACATGAGGTGGCGAGTGTCTCTTGATGGATGGCTCGCTGGTTGCTTGCAACTTAAAATTTTCCCGACTGCTCTTTGTATATGTGGACCCTAAATGGAAGAGGTGAGTTGGTAAAACTGTTGATTATCTGTCCATAAACGTTTCTAAAAATGGGGCAAGGGGAAGCTCACAAATGAAGATTATAAAAGCCGTTCAAGGTGTAGAAGTGGCATTATCTTTTTTAAATGTTGTATTCATTTTTTTTAAACAAAAATAAAAAACTTGTCATATCCAGTCATTTCCAACATTGACACGAACAGTCGTATAAATGACATTTCAGGGTTTTTCCCCAATATCACATCAATACAAAATACCACCCCAACTGCTCCATCCAATCTACATGAACCAATCCCCATCATGCCCCTACTGTATCGAGAGCATTTTCAGTGTGTATGTGCCTTTGCAATAATAATTCTGGTGCCTTCCCATTATGCATTTTGTCAGTACAATTTCTATGACCTTAGGTGATGTGCCACCTCTCAGCGTACCAAATCCTTCCTGCAATCTATCGCCTGGGGATTTTAAATCGTTGACCATGCCAGTTTAAGTAATTGACCCCAATCCACCTCTGCCACCTCCTCCGGGTTTCTACCTTTCTTTAGATATTCCACTTCTTATATTCTCCATTGTAAACTTCTTGCAGCCTCTGCCTTATTGATGGACCTAAAGCACTCTTCCAGGATATTGCTACTCTGTTTGGCCAAGACCCTCAAAAAGCCACCAGGTTTTGTGCAACTTTTTTCCCCGGGAATAAAGCCCAACCAAATGTCGGGCAACATTCGTAAGTGCTGTTGAACAAGGAGTTTAGCCGATCCATCCCCCGCCCCTCCAATACCCATTGATCACCGGGCACTCCCGGATCATATGCCAAAAATTGAATTAAATGGAATTGTGCGTTACTCAAGAACTTCTGTTCCCATATCTGGGACCATTATTTCTCTGTAATGGAGTAGCCTAGGTTCTGTTCCCATTTATTTTTGAGAATTGAACTCCTTCGGTAATCTAACAGCTTGTAGGGCGGTGTACAGTCTGGTAATTCCCCTCCTCCAACGTTAACAATGTTTGCATCAGCAAACTCGTCTCTGGTACTTCTTGAATGCATTCCCATAGCTCGGCTAATCTTCTGCAGACTTGGGCATATTTAGGAAAATGCCCAGACAAAATACCATACATCTTCCATTGATCATCTACTGTCCCCATACAAATAAATCCCTGAGAGCCCTACAGTAGTACCACTCCAATGTAGCCAACCCTATAGATCTCCAAGATATCAGCATCTGTGTGTCGTGTCAAATCCTATCTTCCTCTTCTCAGGACATAATTAATATGTCCTTTGAGGAGCCCACACTCTTAATCGTCCCAGTACTTCCTACCTAACTGGTTTTAAGGAAACGGATAGGAACACTAGGCATGGTGTTGTAGAGGGTTGGTGAGGATGGTGGGTTAAGGTAAGGTGGGCCATGGGGATACTGCGTTCTCCCCAGGTAGTCACTAATCCCATAGGGGCTTAACCTCCCATGAGATCCACCCACTAAGTACCACTCCCAAAGGGACTATCGGGAGGTGGCCTGGCCTCATGTGAAGTGACGCCATTCAAGGATTCGTCACAGTTCTTGCACGTCCCAAGGAGTACTCCAGCCTGTGACTTATGAATGGAAACCAGGATTCACCTGATTGTTGCTCATGCTAAAATGTAAAAAAGCTTGCAGGCAACATGGATAGTTAAATACTGCAAATATTTTGGCTAAGGTCAAAGCCATGGGTAATACAGGTAAAGGGAATGTTTCCAATGTTTTACATTTCTTTAGTCTTCCCCTCGAAAGGGGAGTGCACATGAAGACTTGCTCTGATTAGAACCACGAGTATCAACTGCTGGACTGTGGAGGTAAAACCTTTTAAATCAGTTTACTGACTAGATTTGCTCAGATTAAAAATACTGTTTATCCATCCCAGAGTGATTTCAGGTCTCCTTTTATTTTGGTAACTCCTTGTATTTAAGATTTGGCTTGTAAAGATAAACAGAGCAGAGAATGTGGCCTACAATAATCTGAGGACTAAGACTTTCCAAAAGAGTTTAAGGCATTGTTAAAGAGCTGCTTGTTGGCTTGCACATTATGCTTAGTGCGATGTTTAAGAGCGCTTTTGCAACTTGAAATTAAATCTACATGTGCTAGAGAACATTTGGTTTGATAACACTTTGTCAGCTGTGACCATCCCAAACTGTCTTTTTAATAGTTATTGTTGGTCGGTGATTTATAGGGTCACCTCTATTCCCCTTCCTAAATATTGGAATTACCACCAATCGCTTCTAGGAAGGTCCCTGTGACTTAATGGTCATTGAAAAGGCTAATCGTATAGGTAACTGGCTTCTTGTGAATTTGATAGGCATAGTTGTATCGGTTGCAATGAGAGTTATGCACGGTATAAGTATCTAAGTTCCATAGATTACTCTGGCTTCTATGATTTGTCTTTGTAGACGTGTAATTGTCAACTTTGTTCCATTGCACTCTCTGTGTGATGACATAAGATTGTGTAGTAACATAATTACAGCACCTACCTTCAGTTTTAGCTCGTAAGGAGGCATTTGGCCTACAGCGTTTCTCTCTTTAGAGACTGCAATGTTGAACCAGTAATTAACTATTCATTGACACTGGAACCGCTGTGCCTGGTGTGAAGAGAGTGAAGTGCGTGGGAGGGCTGGGATAAGTAGCTTGAAATTATTCAGAATGTTTGCGATAGTGGAAGGTGAAGGTGACCGTGTAGAACCGTGCTCATTCTGTTTGTTGCAATGATTGCTGTTGTGGAAGTGAACACAGAGGTGCACTTTGCTGTTTGGAAAGCAGAGGAAAACCCAACACTGATGAATTGCATCAGCTGAGTACGGAAACATGCCTAAGCTTTTCATTTTTATATATATTTATAGAATACGTCGACAGGGCATGTTGGTCATACTATCCCTAGTGTGCCGTGTACTGGACCCATGGTCCTTCACACGTCAAGGTCCCTCAGATTGCTTCTTTCCGCCATCATGGTCAGTCGCAAGTTGGAGTTCCTGATACCTGTGATTAGTTGAAGTTCATTAGTACACTTTTCTTTCTTTTCTTATTTTCCGCTTTTTCCACATGGCCAGCAGACTGCTTGACGGCCTTTGACTGACAACTTGTCGACTACTTAACTGAATCGATGACCGGACACGGCCTTCACGGGCCCTTTTTGGACAACAGTAGGGAGAGGGGGGTTAGGCTCTTCATACTGACCTCTTTAGAGAATGCCTCTTCTGCCATCCCCTTTCCTTTTTCATCACCTAACTGCCCTTTCAATAAATAATGGACAAAACTACCCTTAGTTTTTGCCCTACCTTCCATCGAAATTCCTGTGGAAGGACACGCACAGTGTGTACATTTACTGTCTCCCTTGGGATCACCCCTGCATATTTTTTCAACCTAACACTCTAATAGATTGACGCACCGAACGCTGGGCCGCTCATGCAATGAAGCCTACATTGACGTTACTGAAAACTCCAGCAAGGCCAGTATCTGGGTCCTTGGTGACACCGAAGATTACTAGGATTTGTTGGAAACCCATGTGTGGGCCCCCGACTTCAATAAGCAGAACGGCTGCTCTGTGACAGAGACGACACCCGGCGGCCCTGGCACACACCAGTCCAAGAACAAACAACACATACCCCACGGCCGACTTTCGACAAAAGCATCAAGGCGCATGCAGTGTTTGGAAAAAGCCTCCGGTTCTTCCCTGTCGTCTGGGCCATCACGTACGCTTCCGCCTCACACCAGGACTCTGAAACCAGACCCCAGGGTCAATTTGGGCACTACACAAGTCTCCTTTCGCACGCTGAAAGGCGCATCAGCGGCTCCCAAACAAACACAGAAAATGCAGAAATTAATCAAACAGTGCTACCCTGTTAAAAGCAAAGTCACCAAAAATTTCAAAATCCTTGACGCCTTTGTCCTCCAAAAGCACTGACTGTACATTTTTCCTCCCCTGTAGATATGCTCTCAAGGGCTATACACAAGAACCAGACTCCCTCCCAAGCCACCCATACCATGCCAGGCTTCCCAACTTCGTGTGACTATACTCCTGAAAAATTTAATACAATTTTAAAAAGGATGTCGTGTTTCGTGGACTGTATGGACAGGAATTTAGAAGATCTTGCATCCTGTAGAGATGCCTCACAGCCAAGGGCCTCAACACAACAGTCCCCTGCCAAAAAACCTTGTCTTGAGCCACAGCCTAGAGCCTCTGCTGTAGGCCGCGTAGCCTCGACCTACCAAGACCCCTCTCAGGACATGTACAATGAGGATCTCACAGGGTCTCACGACCCTGGCTCTCAAGGGGGCCTTTATAGTCAGTATCAATACTAAGACGTCAATATCTAGGCCATCCAGTCTCCAGACCACCAAGACCAGCCGGTAGCAGATTCTCCCATTGATAACTAACTACAATATATAATTAACCGCTGCTGAAGGTTGCACCATATTTTAACATTGACGCTCAAGAGGCTCAAGTCGACAAGGACTTTGTGGAGGACATTCTGGGAGACAGTCTGCCACTTAGTTTATTCTGTTTCTACAGTCTGTTCAAATACGCTTACAGCCCTCCCTACTTGCACCTAGTCTCACAAGGGCAGTTAATCCCAGAACAGAGAGAATTTTCAGGCCAGCGCCCTCTGACCCCCTGTATATTCCTGATTCACTAGTGTCACCACTACTAGAAACAGGATGGGTACTCCCCTGGCATCGGCTGAGGCCACGCCAGACAAGGAAAGCAAGAAAATCTATACTTTTGTGAGAAAAGTTGCCTCCTCAGCGGCATACCAAGCCAGAATCGCAAACACTACGCTTCTAGCTAGTTACGGATGCCACAAATGAGATGACCTGGAACGTAAAATTGAAGCTGTCCCAGAACCCCCAAAGTTGCAATTGTCAAGTACTATTGCAGAGGGCAAGCAGTTATCAAACTGCATCTGCAAAAAATAATCTTGATGCAGCAGACCATGCAGGACGCATCAATGCAGAAGGCACTCTCGTCAAGCGCACGTGCCGGTGGAGTCGAATGTACTGTTCGGTAAACCTGTTGAAGATGCCCTCAAGAGTGCTAAGGAGGAATATGAGACTCTTAAATCCCTTGGCCGGTTGACGAGCCCTACGTACAGGAGGGCTCCTCAAACTCCAGAAAGTTTCAGGATCAGGGTGCTCAACGCTCTTCCGGCTATACTCTTGGAGGACAGTCTTCATCTTGGGGCCCATCGCAAGGACAAACTTCCTCTTCTGGTTTTAAAGAAGAAATAAAAGGGCCAGAGGAAGAGTTAGAACCTAACCTTGGAGACGCTCGACCCCCCACAAACGAGAACACACTGCTACAGGTCCCCTCCCATGCCACTCCAGTAGGAGGCCGTATTTCACACTTAACCCACGCATGGGAGGGGATAACGTCAGACAAGTGGGTGGTGTCCACGTTGGCAGGCGGGTATTATATCGAACTGTTACAAAAACCACCCAAACGCCCGCCAAGCCAGAGGAAAATGATGCCAGAAGACAAACGCGTACCATTGGAAGAAGTAAATGCACTGCTGGCAAAGGACGCCATAGAGATCGTCCAAGCAAATCGGGTAAACCAGGGCATTTATTCAACATACTTTGGTGTGCCAAATAAAGACCTTGGCATGCGCCCAGCACACAAATATGTCAAACCCCAAATGTTTTGTATGACCACGCTCCAAGAAGTAATCCTCCTCCTAAAACGGGGGGGGAACTACATGGCAAGATGGATATGAAAGATGCATACTTTCATATTTCAATGCTCCCTGCACACTGAAAATATCTGCGTTTCAAGATAGCAGGAGTTCAGTACCAGTTGAAGGTACTCTTCTTTGGCATCGCCTTAGTGCCAAGAGTATTCACAAAGTTGCATGCAGTAGTGGCAGCACAACTGTGCAGAAAGTCAATCCCAGTATACCCATATCTGGACGACTGGCTAATTACTGAGGAATCTTCTCAAATGTGCAAATAAAATACACGTTCCTTCACATCACGTGAAAACCTCTCCCATCAAAACAAAAACTATGACATGAACGCGACTCGTTTAATATTCACTAAACTAAGTTAAATAAAACTGTTCTCGATCTCAATACACAAATGCAAGACATTAATCACAGGGGCAACATGGTCTGCGCCAAAAAAAAAACTTTACAGATTTGCGCCAAAACAAGCAAGGATTTCCTTAGAGCACGTTATGCCCAACTTGTTTGGTCCAAATTCGTCCCGCGGTTTGGACTGTGCACAGGAGCAAACATTTGGCATTTTCCCTGTGGGAAAATAATCAAAGTGAATAACGCCCTTTTCTCTACTCTTTACATACATCTTTTGAACCAGAACGTGTTTCATTGTTTGGGGTTGAGGAATATCGGCTTGAGTTGCTCTGTACCCTCTTAATAATTAGGTTAAGCCATGTTGCATGTGCATGAAAGTAGACTGAGAATAGAGTCCCCCACTCTGTGATAGTTCAGTCAAAATAGTTTTCACACAAAAACACTGCGCTACTGTTTATACAAAGCAACCCTTCACAGGTTCTATTTGTTTAGATTCTTTGGTGGCCCTTTGTGAGGGACTTGTTTCGGCACGTCCTGTGCCTTTGTCAAATCAGGGCAATATATGTTTAACTTTTTCATATATTCCTTATTTTCTTCTTCTTAGCATGTCAAGTAAAGTCTTGAGTTCATAGTCTTCTGTCTGCCATAACTTCAGGGTTAAATCCCTCCTGAAAGTCCTAGTTCCTGGTCCCGCGCGTCAGTTCTCCGATATCACGCACTGATTTGAAGAAGGCACATGCCGAAACATGCGTCTCACAAAGGGCCACAAACTAATCTAAACAAAACCTGTGAAGGGTTGCTTTGTAGAAACAGTGGCACAGTGTTTTTGTGTGTGAGTTTTGTTTTGACTGATCTTTTGAACCATTGCACACATTTGCACGAAACCTTCAAGTCCGGGTTAATATAGGAATGTCAAATGCTGTGCTGATCTGTTCCACGACTCAAATGTTAACTATAGAATCTTTTGCTTTTCCCATTTATGATAGGTTTCACCTTAACTATAGGGCAGGTATTTCCGCACTATAATTAATATATATTATATTTTGGGGTGCCGAATGTGCAATAGACATTGGCTTGTGATACTTTACTGTTGGCGCGCAAGAAATGGTGTGGTGTGTGTATGTATAAAATTGAGGTGGTGAGTGACTTTTTGATGGCTAGCTGGTATATTTGCAACTTTAATTTCTAATGGATTGTGTTCACGCACGCATTCCATCTTTGATATTTCCTTTCCAGCTTTAGCTGCTCTGAAAATTGTTTTCCTGGACAGAGGGCGCTGTGCACCGGTCTCATCGACTCAATGTCCCTCAAGGACTTCCGTCTGGTCAAAGTCATGGTCAGGCTCCCACTAGTTGAGTACTTGGCAATTGACACCTGATCATGAATTTAATATGTACGATATGAACACTCCTAGCCCCGATGCATTGATGTTGCCACAATTTAATGTCTTTACAGCCTCACAACCTACCCCAGTGGCGATTACATGTATGATGAAACACAGACCTCCACCCCATTGCCTGACGCAATATATTGGCAGCCGAGTAATGAAAGTGCAAAGAAGTGCAAAGGCAGTTACTGGAATATTCCCCATTCGGTATCGAAAGTTATTAAAAGGCCAAACTGGTCTAAGGGGGAACAGGAGATGGAAAAAGGAGGGTGGGGCAGAAAAGGTACGACTTATATCACGGCCTGGGTTTAGATGCGGTGGAAGACCCATGCCACCCAGATCAATCGAATAAATGGTCCGCAGACATGAGCACAATGGCAAAAAAAACAACTAATGAGAGTTGCTGTGTGTGCTCCTCAATTCTCCATGCCTCGGGGACCCCCAGAGTTTTACTACCACGAGAAGTGCCTATTGCTGAGGCCGTGTGTCTTATTCATCTTCCAATGTGTAGAATGAAAAGCACCTACCAAGCGCGCACACTGTTTGATGACAATTGCTGCAAAATTAAAAATCCTGCCACAGCAAGCCACAAGGAGTAATGCGCGAAGGATCCTTATTTTGTCATCAAGGGGGCAATGTTCAGACAATATGAGCAAGTAATGTGCAAAGCAGAAGCCTTGCAAGGATTGGCGGATGAAAAGCTCCAATGGGTCGAAAAAACATGCACTCCAATTTCGTCACAGCACATCGCCAAACTAACGTGGGTAACAGCTTGAAAAGCCAATAAAGATCCAATGTAAAATACAGTACAAACTTTGCTTTCATGGTGAAGGGAAGATGCCCCTAGGTGCAAACAAACACTGCAACAAGACGCTCATTATGCCAGACATGACGAAAAGAACAGCTTTAATGGACACTTACTGGGTGTGCGGCAAACAGGTGTACTTGCACCTTCAGCCATCATGGAGGGGTACGTGTGCCCAGGCCACGCTGCACTCGGCCCTAATGATAATTCCTGAAAGCCATATCCAAGGGGAGAGGGTGCCAGCCGAGATGTCCCAGGCACCCCAGTCAACAACTGAAGAACCCCCTATGTATGATAAGCTGTCGGAAGAGCAGCTCTAAGACCGGGTGTCACGAAAACGGAGGGCATCAAATTACAACGCCAAAGAATCCTCAGAACTCTTGGAACAAGTACCTGACAAGTTTAAGCTGTTCAACTCAGCAGAGACATTTTTCCCATCACTCATACCAAGCATCCAGGCCCGAGCAAATGCCAAATGGTGGCAGAATTTCCGCTGGGAGCTGATCCAGTTGGCCAATGACACTGAAGAAGGGTTCAATGTCATCAAAGTGGAACCCTGGGCCCTGCGGCTGGTGACCATGCGAAACAGATGTGTTAGACCTGCTCACAGCAATGGATGGTGGTGTTTGCTGAAAAATCGGTAGTGCAGTTGCACATTCGTGCCTTCTGCTGACAATGGGACACTATCATATGTGATAGCAGCGGTATACAATCTTAGAGAAAGGATGAAGGAAGTGGGCGGCGTGCAGCCAAGTACATGGTTCGACAACCTATTTGAGTGGGTCCTATCGTGGCTAGGGACGGCCGTGAAGCTGCTGATACCAATCCTCGTCTTTTTGCTGCAAATATTGTGTGCGCCAGGTAGGAATCGGATGCTGTGAAAAGTCCATTCCTAACAGTGCAATGATGGTGACAATGTGCAACACAGCAAAGGTGCTTCAGGTTGCGCAAGATGCCAAAGTGCAAATCGGACAGGACCCAGAGGCCAAATATGGAATGACTGCAGCTTACAACACAGGAGACCGGGTAGATAACCTCCATCACACCTCGATCAAAGAACCCTATGAATTAGTGGTATGAGGAAGTATGGGTAGATCTAGTGTGGGATGGTGGCTGCAATTATATGACCTGTACTCCAGATGAATATGCATGGAGAGGTGAGTCTCCGATCTGTGTGCAGGGCTTGGGGAACCCCGGCCTGGGATGAAGCAGTGGCTGAGGCAGAAGAACTAAAACGTTTGAAAGCCTTCATATCTTCGTTACTTTAGTAATGAAAGGAGGGGAATGTAAGGGAGGAAGGGTCGTTTGGGCCCCCTACATTCGGGTAAAGGTGTACGTTATGTTCATACAATGGTTGGAGACGTTCCCTTGTCTGAGCCCCGCTGACCAGTGAGGAAGCCATTGAATGACACCTATCCAATGCACCTCAGGTTCCGGAAGCACCTCAAAACCTTTCTTTGCTTCTGCTTTTTATCCTCCTCTCCCCTGCTGACTTACCTGCTGAAACTGTACTGGTTACCTGGCCACCCTCCGAACCTGATGCCCAGGTCCCCTCCCCTGCCAGTCGCACACATGCACTACCTTCCTGGTAACCCCTGCACTTGGACTGTTTTCTGTATCCCTACAGTCCCACTGCCAGCACTTGACACCTGCTGGCCTTACTTTTACTTATTGTTATTTATTCTATTTTTCCCATGTACTGCACTGTCCCCTCCCCCTTCCGACACACTTGTGCGATCTGAATGGCACCTGGCCTAGTAGGATCGTTGTCTGTCTTCCCTCTGTTCCCCCTCTTTGCCTCGTCGCACCTTGAAACACTTGTGCATAGGCGCATTATAAATGCCATGTCATATTATATCACCTCGCACGACTCCAGAGACTCCATTTTGTATTAACCTCAACTCCATCTTTTGACTAGGATGTGCATGAAAGTGTGAGGCAAGCCTGCACTTGTCCAGCGCCGTGCACAGCCAGCCCAACAACCCACACCTCCTCTCCACTGTCCGTGCTGCGGCTGTCCTGTTCTCACGGAAGCTTGGGCGTGAATTGTTGCAAGCTGACACTGCATCTCTCTTCTTCCTCTGAGATCACTGCCCTGTGTGTGACCGGGCCAGAGCTTGGCCAATGGAAACCATTTGTCTTCACAAACCGTTAGGAGTTACTGTCTGCATGAACCTTAAACCCTTCATTCCTATGATGTAGCAGGGGTGGGACCCCTACCCATGGGCCACCCTTGATTGTCCCAGTATACCTAATCCTGACAAAAATACATTTTCCATGTGTAAACAAATTCCGACACCCTTGTTTGGTCCTCAAGGTACCTGATAAATGTGCCCAAAAGTACACGCCAAGATAAGGCACCTAGACCACCGCACCTCTGCCCCACTCTGGTCCAGGTCAAGAATGTATACCTATTGCTACAATTTATAAACTACAATGTGTTATGATGAGTCTTTTGTGTCATATTAAATCTTGCATGCCCATGATTACTGTGAAGCTTAGCTTAGTTAGAATTATAACTGTGTGGACACGGCTTGACCCTTAGCCCCTCCCTGATGAACCCAGCTGCCGCACATGTCTCAAGAAGCAAAAAGTTCAACGTCAGCCAATCCAGCACAACTATACAATTTATAATGTCTTGTTCAACTAAACCAGTGAAATGTGTTTGTGTAACCATTATAGTACACGTTTTGGACTTGTGATTTTTCTGTATTGTTGACAGAGCGCTCTAAGCAGTAGTCCTCTGCATGCCTATTCTTATTTTTATATAAAAAATATCCTTGACTCACTCGCAATCTGTCCTGGTCTCGAATTTCTTCTGGGGTGTGTCGAGGGGATTGGGTCCTCCGACGTATTCCATATCTATGACAGGTAATGTCGACAGCTGTGCTGCTTCGGAAAATTTCTGGTGTCTGCGTCCTGCGTCGATGCGCCGTCCCCGAGGACCTCCCCCGACGGCACCCGATGTGATAAGTAGGACGCACGACGCCCAGAGCCTCAGTTCTGTTTTTTCCGCGAAAGTGTTCGCTTCGTGAATCTCAGTACGCCTCGACTCGTTGGAGTTTGCTGTTTTCAATTCTCGGTTCGTTGAATCTGTTCGGTTTGTTGTGAAGACCTGTTCGTGGCGATGTCTTTCTCATCTTCAACCCCGCGTCCGGGCTTCAAGAACTGCGGGGACTGTGGGTCCAAGATGTCGGTCACGGACTCGCACAACGCCTGCCTCTGGTGCCTCGGGGAGGCCCACGATACGGACGACTGTGTCGACTGCCAGTCGCTCACGGCAAAGGCCTTGCGGGAACGCAAGAAGAAGCTGTCGGTAGGCCGGTGTCTAAGCCCTGGAAGTCGAGGTCTGCGGGGCTTTCGACTCGAGGGGTGACACTCCGCATCATCGTCGGAAGTCCAGTGGGTCTCCTTCCAGGAGTCGGTCTCGCCACTCCTCTGCCTCTTCGAGGCATTCCCAGAAGCGCCGGCATAGGTCGCCTTCCCCGTCCTCTTCCGAGGACTCCGCTCATCGGTGGGTCGTTTATCCCTCCATGCAAGCGACACCGGAGGAATGGACTTCCTTCGGGAAGCAGATGCTAGCGATTCTTGAATCGCAGGGCACCGGTCTGTCCGCGCCTCCGAGAGGGGGTCGGTCGGCACCGGTCAAGAGACACCACCCGTATACGCCTTCGGGCTCGGGTGGTCGGCACGGCTCGCGGGAGAGGTCCCGCTCGGACAAGGGTAGCCTTTCTTGCCATGCCCGTTCCAGGTCCCAGTCCTGGACGCGCTCGAGACCGCCTGATCCTGTGCCGTCTTCAAAGAAGTCGACGCCTTTGGCGCCGAGGTCGTCGACGATTTCTCTTGAGGCTCTGCCTCCGAGGGGGCCGTTGGCGCCTAGGTCGTCGAGAGACAAGCTCAGAGCTCTGGCTTCGAGGCCTGAGTCGACGCCGCCGATGCTGGCGGCGCTGCAGCTGACGTCAATGCCAATTTGCTCGACGTCAACGCCTTTTCTGTCGACGCCAGTGCCGACTCGTTCGGCGCCCTCGACGCCTTTCGAGGCGGTGGTGTCAGAGGGGCCCAGTGGCACGGGTTTGCCCCTAGGAAGGCTATGGCTAAGGTCAGGCACTGCTTTGGTCCACAGAGAGAGGTCTTCCTCTCCACGCCTGGAGGACATTTCAGAGGGTGATAAAGGCTCTGATGGGGGCTTGGTTCCGGTTCCAGATGACCTTATCTCGGGCCATAGCCAGTTTGATCTGCAGCAGTCGCTGCATGATGCCAGTGGACTGGACACCTCTCCGGAGGTGGAGTTTTGTAGGCCGGAGCCTGGCACTCATGCCGATTCTTCATATCGGGCCTTATGTCTCGGGTCACCGAGTACTTGGGTTGGTCAGCTCCCCCAGGGGAGTTCATTCAGGATGATCTCACGGACATCCTTGATCTCGGTCCCCCCACTGACCCGGTTTTGCCTTTTCATATGGCTTTGCAGAGAAGGGTGGCGGCGGCTTGGACTGCTCCGGAGAGTCTCCTGGCAGTGGGCAAGTCTTTGTCGCGAAAATACCGTCCAGCCAGTAGCGACCCCTGCTACTTGCCTTGGCACCCCGCTCCGGAGAGTTTGGTGGTGTAGGCGGCTACGGTCCCGGCAAAGCAGGCATCGTATCCTACCATCCCTCCGGATAGGGACGACAAACGTTTTGACGGCTGGGCGAAGAAATTGTTTTCTTCAGGGGGTATGGCGCTTCAGGCGGCCAACTCCATATGTGCCTTGTCTCGTTTCACACACTCTGTGGAACTGTGTTGCATTAGCGGCTGAACATATTCCCGAAGGGGACGAACGGGATGGTTTCCTTGCTATGGTCCAGGATGGTAAGGATGCTATGTGTGAGGCCGTTCAGTCGGGTTTGGACTTGGCAGATTGTGTAAGCCGGTCCATGGCGGTGAGCACCGTAATGCGCAGGTTTGCGTGGTTGCGGAAGTCTGGGTTCGCTCCTGATGTGCAGTCCCGGCTCCTCAACATGCCCTTCGACGGTGAACACCTCTTTGGCAGCAAGGCTGACGAGAGCCTTGAGAGGTTGCACACCTCCAAAGCTGCAGCGAAGTCGTTGGGCGCTGCAGTTCGCCAACCTCCACCTTTTCGTCCTAGGGGACAGCAATGGAGGGGAGGTTCATTTCACTATTACTCGCCCTTCAGTAAAGCGAGGGGAGCTAGCAGTCAAAGAGGCCATCGTAAGAGTGCCAGAGGTGGAAATAAAGGTACTCGAGATGCCAAGGCCGCTCGGGCAGTTGCCTCTTTACTCTCAGGCAACGCCGCTACCACTCAGTCATGAGGCCAGGTCCCATGGTTCGCCGGTTGGGGGAAGGCTGGCGCAGCATCTTGTAAAGTGGCAAGCCATTACATCGGATGTGTGGGTTCTGGAGATCATAACCCACGGCTACTGTCTTCCTTTTCGGCAGAGGCCACCCGACAATCCACCAGGGAACCTCTCTTTGAAGTGTCCGGATCCGCTCCTTGCGCGGGAAATTCAAGCCCTGCTGGAGAAAGGCACCATAGAACTGGTGCCTGTAGCGGAGAGGAACAAGGGATGATATTCCCCTTATTTTTTTATTTCAAAGAAAGACAGGGGATTGAGACCCATCATGGACTTGCGCGGTTTGAACAAACTCCTCAGGAAGGACAAGTTCAAGATGGTTACTCTCTCTCAAGTCCTCCAGGTCCTTCAGCTTCAGGACTGGTTGGTGTCTCTCGACCTCAAGGATGCTTACTTCCATGTGCCGATCCATCCCAAGCACAAGAAGTACCCGAGGTTCGCTGTTTCAGTTTCGGTTCCTGCCGTTCGGATTGACCTCCGCCCCGAGGGTTTTCACCAAGCTCATGGTGGTGGTGGCAGCGCATCTCAGGAAAGGGGGGGGATTCACGTCTACCCCTACCTGGATGATTGGTTGATCAGGGGGAGCTCTCCCGAGCAAATCCTGGATCATCTGTCTGTCACCTACCACTCCCTTCACAGGCTGGGCTTCTCCCTCAATTTAAAGAAGTTCCATTTGACACCAACGCAGCGGCTCCAGTGCATCGCAGCAGTGCTTGACACGTCCCTGGGGCAGTGTTTTCCTCCTCAGGTGAGGGCTCTTCACATTCAGCAGATGGTGCACAAGTTTCAGTTTGCCCAGATTCTCCCAGCGTCCGAGTTCTTGAGACTGCTCGGCCTCATGGCATCCTGCATTCTTCTGGTGCCAGAGGCTCGTCTGCGGATGAGATCTTTGAAGTGGGCACTCAAGCTCCAGTGGTCTCAGTCCTCCGGCAGGCTGTCGGACCCTGTTCAGGTGCCGCCCTCGGAGGCCCAGGACCTTCTGTGGTGGGCCGTCGAAGGCAATCTGATGAAGGGGGCCCCATTTTGGCTGCCGTGGCCGGAGGTGACGATCGTGACGGATGCATCCCTCACGGGATGGGGAGCTCATGCCAACGAGTTGACAGTCAGCGGTCGTTGGTCTCCGTCGGAGTCTAGACTCAATATCAATCTGTTGGAGCTGAGGGCCGTCAGGCTAGCCCTGAAGGTTTTCTGCCGACTGTGCGCGGAAAGAGTGTCCTGATTCTAATGGACAACACGGTGGCCATGCACTACCTCAATAAAAAGGGGGGTGGGCAGGGTCACTTCCGCTGTGCACGGAGGCGATGCAGCGCTGGTTCTGGGCCATCCAGCAGGAAGTTTCGATCTCGGCTGTTCAACTGGCCGGTGACAACGAGACGGCGGACGCTCTGAGCAGGCAGAGTTCGATCTCTCACGAGTGGGAGCTGACTCAGGAGATTCTCCTGGAGATCTTCGCCCTTTGGGGGACCCCTCAAGTGGATCTCTTCGCCTCCAGTGTCAACCGGAAGTGCGAAAGGTTTTGCTCCTGGGAATTTCCTCCAAAAGGAGCCTTAGGAGACGCGTTTGTGGTGGAGTGGTCATTCCCACTGCTGTACGCATTTCCTCCAGTCCCCGTCATCCCACAAGTGCTGCGGAGGTTACGGAGGTTCGGTTCCCGGATGATCCTCATTGCTCTGTCGTGGGCCCGGAGGACGTGGTACCCGGACCTTCTAGACTTGTACATCTGCCCTCCACGTCGTCTTCCCTACCGAGACAATCTGCTCTCATTGGAGGGGGGTCAGGTTCTCCATCCAGAGGTCAGATCGCTCAATCTTCACGCTTGGAATCTGAAAGGTTGAGGTATAAGGATTGGGACCTCCCTGTAGACGTAATGGAGGTGTTGCTCTCGGCCAGGCGGCCGGCAACTAAGTCTCTGTACCGTTGCCATTGGAGAAAGTTCTGCGACTGGTGCAGAGTTCAGAATGTGGATCCTTTTGAATGTGACATTCCCATGGTTCTGTCTTTTTTGCTTTCTTTGGCCAACAGGGGCTTGCAAGTGGAGACCATTAAAGGTTACCTGGTGGCGCTGTCCATCTTTAAGCGCTTGTCTGATGAGTGTTCCTATTTTAAGATTCCTTTGATTTCGCAGTTTTTGAAAGGGCTCACTAATGTGTTGCCTCCGTCACCTTTTCTGGTGCCCGGTTGGGATCTGAACCTTGTTCTTAAGTTTCTTATGGGTGCTCCGTTTGAGCCTTTACATTCTTGCCCTTTGAAGCTGTTGACTCTGAAAACTGTGTTTTTGGTTGCGGTTATTTCCGATCGCAGTGTGAGCGAGTTACACGCACTTTCAGTTAAGCCACCCTTCACTGTTTTTCAGAAGGACAGGGTTGTCCTTAGAGTTTCATCCTTCTTTTCTTCCGAAGGTGGTTTCGGAATTTCATTTGAGCCAGAAGGTTGCTCTTCCGGCGTTCTATCCTCCTCCACATCCTGTTAAGGAAGAGGAGAGGCTCCATAGGCTTGATCCTAGGAGGGCCTTGAGCTTTTATATTTCGCGCATGTCCCGAGTCAGAGTGGACGATCAACTTTTCATCGGTTACGCTGGAAAGCGTTTTGGACAAGCTGTGATGAAACCGACTTTGTCTTGTTGGATTATTTTAGCTATCTCCGAGTGTTACCGCTTGGCCGGGTAAGGACCCTCCGGCTGGCTTGCGCGCCCATTCTACCAGGAGAGTGTCTGCGTCTACTGCCCTGCAGAGGGGATTTCCTATTCGTCACATCTGTGATGCAGCCTCCTGGGCTTCAGTACATACTTTTGTAAGTCACTACTCCCTCGATTCCATCAGAGGGCAAGATCTGGCCTTTGGCAAGGCAGTTCTCTATTCCGCAATTTGATTGGGCATGCTAAATTTGTATTATAAATTCTTTCCCACCTCCTTGCTTGGTACTGCTTTGGGAGTCTGTCATAGATATGGAATACGTCGGAGGACCCAATCCCCTCGAAGAACAAGTTACTTTCTTACCTGGTAACGTTCTTTCGATGGGATGGTCCGACGACGTATTCCATTTCGCTCCTCCCTGCCTTCCCTGCTGCAGAATCTCTTTTGCGATTGCAGCTTGCGTCCCGCAAGGCCTTGTGTGTCTGACTGGCAGAAAACTGGTGGCACACGTTCTGGGAAAAAACTATAACTGAGGCTATGGCCGTTGTGCGTCCTACTTATCACATCGGGTGACGTCGGCCGTTGGAGGAGGTCCTCGGGGACGGCGCATTGACGCAGGACGCAGACGCCAAAGATTTTCCGAAGCAGCACAGCTGTGGACATTACCTGTCATAGATATGGAATATGCCGTCTGACCATCCCATCGAAAGAACGTTACCAGGTAAGAAAGTAACTTGTTCTTCTCTGATATATTTTAATTCTCATTTTGGGGAATGACCACTTTCAGTCATCACCAGTATATGTAGCACATGAAGCTCCTGCTGACTACAGTTCAGTTTTTCTGACGCAGCTTTTGGGAGAAACATGGCGCACTTCGGTTCTTCAACTTTGGTTCATCGAATTTAAATTTCGTCTTCATCGTCCGCTCCAATGATGCCAAAGGAAGGCTTAAAAAAATAAAAGCCAAGATTGTGGGGCAAAAATGTCAATCACTGACCCCCACCGCATATGTCTGTGGTGCCAATGTCTGTGGTGGCAATGCTGTGCATTGGAACATTGCACAGCAGAGTAATTCCTGTCAGGCAATGACCAACAAGGCTCTAATGGAGCATAAATGAAAATTAGCGGTGGGTGGGGGATCCCTTCAAAGTCCCCTCCTAATATTTTGAAAATTGAGTTGAGAGATTCTCTTCGAAGGAAGACATCAAAGTAAAGGCATTATTTAAAAGCTTATGTGCAATTATCTAAATTCTAAAATGTCCTCATCTACGTGTAATGCTGTTGTGCCATGATATTTGGCTTTCTATCCTGCCTTTTTCTTGTTTTAAAAAAATACTTAATTACATTAGTTTAGTCATAACATTTTAAGCACATAGAAAAGAAACAAAGAGCACAAGAAGAATGTGCAAAAGGAGAAATGAGGAAAAACTATTGCAATACATTTCATATTTAAAGATAATAAAAATCTGTTAATGTTCCAAATTGAGTGACTCTCAATGAAAATGTTTCACTGCTTTTTGCCAGGTATCGTAGGCAGCTGCAGTGATGACGGTGGATTCTGCTCCGAATAGAGGGGCCCAGAATTGATCTTGGGCAACGTCTGCGATATTAGTAACACATTTGCCATAACATTTTTTGTTAGCCTTCTTTGAGAAAAGGACAGTTTGTCAATAAGTGCTGTCCTGTCACCACTTGTGTGTCGGAGGCTATATATTCGCTTTTCCATTGGTATGCTTTTCCAGGAGCCGCTGTGCTCCATAGTGGGGAGAAGGTTTAGGCAAAGTCATATAATGAAGCATCTATGTTCCATAGTGCAGTATTTGGTTAGGTACGAGGAAAGTTTGTTGGTACGAAAGCTCTGTTGAGAGTATTCTGCATTCTATTCCCCTGCAATTTTTCAATGTTTTGACTAGGTCCTACTGTGGTGATTTAGTTTTAATTATCATTTCATAATTGGAGTTTATATTGATAAGGTCCTCTGCCAAATTTCATTCCTCAAGGTGAGCCTTGGCAGTGGACTTTAGTTTTTTTATGAGTGTTGTGGTGTTTCTTTAAATGTTTGTATTTCTTTCCTCCTTTGTTTTTCAAGATCAGGACAGAGGCGCAGAAATGCTCCAACGCCCTACCTAGGGCGATTACACAAACTCAGCGCCTCACTTCGAGACAGAAAGGCGAATTAACCAATCCACTAACCATTTCCTCCTCTGCTTACACCTCTGCGACTACCGGCCGCAAACACCCCAGGCCCAGCCAACGGACCCACCAGGCTGAGACTGCCAACAGCACATCACTGCTCTCTTGCACTTATCCAGCTTCCTCCCACTAACTCCCCTCCCTTTCCCCTCTTTCAGAGCCGCCAGAGCGCCAGGGGACCACTCCGGTGGTGATAGTGCGCGGTACAAATGTCCTTTAACATTAAAGTTCTTGATCGAGGAGTCGATCTCATCATTCTTCGTGTTTGGCACAGATGGAAAAGAACAGACATCACAGATCTCCTTGGACCTCAATTCCTCCACTGAGGATTACATGCCCACCCAAATCACTCACTGGCCAAGTGGGATGCGTTTTGGAGGGATATTATTTAAAATGTTTGCAAAGCCAGCCCCAACCCCCTCGAAAGACAAGACCATGCCCCTGTCGCTCTGCATAAAAACGACAAAGGGAAGTCGAAAGCTAAATCCTGTGAAACCTTAAGTCCGGGACACAAGCCAGATTCTCTTCGAGAGCCAGCAATGCCTCAAACTGATGAGAAATTGTCAAGGACTTTGATTCAAGAATCCAGCCTTTTAAAGGCTTTGTCAAAGAAGTCAACAAATTTGACAATAACAAGGTCTATTCCATCGACCAGCCACTCCCCACCGTCACTAACCCGCCCCTCCGCCCCCTCGGCCTCTGAGCCGTCAACACCTGTGTCGAAGTCAGCAACGCTAGAGTCACAAATTACGATGTCACTGGCTTAGAAACCATTATAGATTACTTTTTTTAAAATTTGTCAAAGCCCCCCCCCCCCAACAACAGATTTGTTAGCATTTACCGAAGAAGGATTTCTTCAAGTCTTTAATATCAATCTATGAAGACCATGAACCTTCTGGTGACGATACTCTGCAATATGGCCCTCCCAATGTACCAGATGCGTTAATATGAGAGGAGACCAGAAATAAAGATTTGTATGAATATCTTCAAACAGCCAGTGTTGTGGATATATCACCAGAGCTACAATTTTTTAAGCTAGACCCCTCTGATCATGCTGATGCCTCATGTAGGCAATTAATGAGCAAAGTAGTGGAATTTTTAAGATGGAGTAGACCTGCTTCTCCTTTTGAGCAGGATGATTTAACTGACGCCAAGGTCCACGGAGAAATTCCATCTTGCTGTTTCATGTTGCTCTCCAAAAAAGGGTTACAACACATTTTGAAACTCCAGAAATGTGCTGCAGTTACCAAAAACTTCTCTAAGAAATATAGGCTGTATAGCAGTGACCGGAATATCTGACTAAAAATACTACACCAGAAAAGTTAGAGGTCCAAATGGCGACGTCCACCAAACAGTGGGCATACACTACTATTCCACCGGTTGCTGGTTGCAAGTCGACGCTTGGGCACAGAAAATATATATATTTTTTTTTTAAAATATCTTTATTAATTTTATTCATATCAAACAATACCTACCAAACTTGCAGTGCAATTTATAACAATTCCAATAAACACATTTAGTTTTTAGTCACTGCTCTCCCAATCCCACCCCCCTAATGAGCCTGTTTGTTCTCTGCATTCAATATCTGCTCTGTGTGGCAGAGTTTTGCTGCCCTCGGATTCCGTTGAATCCGATACTCCTCCGAACATTTCCGCTATCAATGATTTCCATGCCATCAGGGAGCCCATTTCCTCCTCCCAACTCATGCTGCTCGTCTCCTGCCATACCATTGTTTCAGCCTCCGCCCATTTCTGTAATTCTTTCCACCACACCTCCACCCGTGGTTTGTGACACTTCTTCCACCCCATGGCTAGCCTTCGTTTGGCAAGCACATATGCCAAATCTTTCAATTTACCAACATGTTTAAGTTTCGGTGATCTGGGAAAACCACCCAACAAGCAGGCCCAGACTGTATCTATGACGAGCGTGACCCCTTTCTCTTCTAGTTTTTGTGCTACTTCACCCCAGAAGCATTCAATTACCGGGCAAGCCCAAAACATGTGTATCATTTCAGCGTTCTCTTCATCGCATTAGGACATGCCTGGCGCCCAACGTTTTTAAACTTAGATATCCTCAGAGGGGTCCTGTATGCCCTGTGCGTTATATATAACTGTATTTGTTTAAATCTGGCATTTCTTGACACTTTCTTGTGGTATCCCAAGGTGCGTTCCCACATCCCATCCTCCATAGGGGTTCCCGCTTCCGTTTCCCATTCCGATCTTAAGTGTACTAATTCCTTCCCGACCATAGACATCACCATTTCATATAATCTAGAGATCTCATGCCCCCCCTCCGATATGTCATATATTGCCCTAATAATAGCATCTGGTTCCTCTGTTAAAATTGTTTCAGGCCACGTTTTACGAATCTTCTGCACCATTCTGTGATACGTAACATATTGACCCATATGTAATCCCGCTGCTTCCCCAAGTTCTCCAAAATCCCTTATGATTCCTTCTTGCCAAATATCCCCCAACGTGACCAGCCCCACTGATTCCCAGTATGACCTGATAATCACCCTCAACTGCTTATCCCCCCGCCAGTGCAACCAACGGTATTTGCGGGGAGCATGGGACAGGGTCTCCATCATCCAGCAAGCTCTACACCACATTTTCCACCCAGATATCATAATCCCAGGGCGCTCTTTCATTTCTGACTCGGGCAACCAGATCATTTCCCTTAAGTAAAATGGAGTACAGTTCTGCCCAAACAACCTATGTTCAGGAGTCTCTTCATCAGAGAGCCACTTGGCCACATATTGCAGTTGACCCGCTACATAATAAGCCTCAAAGTTAGGTAGTTTAATACCACCTTTTTCATAGAAGTTCTGCAACTTCCATAACGCCCCTCTGTTCCGGGTGCCGTGCCACAGGAAGTCTCTACACATACTGTCCAGCTTAACAAAGAACTTCTTAGGTATCATATATGGAATATTACTAAAGTAATGTAAAAGCCTAGGTAGGACCACCATCTTAAGCATTGCTCCTCGTCCCATCATTGCTAGGGGCAATTTCTCCCAAAACCTCATACATTTCCTGATTTTCTCAATGGCTATCTCAGTGTTGCACTTATGTTCATCTTCCGCCGTGTGGTACACGTCTATCCCAAGGTAACAGAAACAACTCACCGCCCATGGTATTTGCAGCACCGGCAACCTTTCCACAGGGGTTCCCACATAGCCACCCAGTGGGAATATGCTGGATTTTTGGGGGTTCACCGCTATGCCGGATAGCCTGGCATGCCTCTCCATCACTTCCAATATGTATTGGAGATTTTCTTCCGGGTATTTTAGATATAATAACAAATCATCTGCATACAAGGATATTAGATGTCGCTCTCCTCCCACCTCAATGCCTATCGTATCATATTGTTGCCTGAGGTATATTGCTAGGGGCACCAGGGCTAGAATGTAAAGCATCGGGGACCAGGGGCACCCCTGTCTAGTGCCTCTGCTAAGTTGCCATCTCTCGGATATTACTGATCCCTTTCGAACTCTGGCCAACGGTTCACTGTATATGCATCTTAGCCCATTTAATATAACCCAGCCCTACTCCATATCCCCCTAGTGCCACCAACAGCCATGGCCACTTAACCGAGTCGAAAGCTTTAACTGCGTCTAGTGACACAATCGCCATTTCGCCTTCGCTGCTACACCCCCATTCAACCACCCGATGGAGTCTTCTGTGGTTGTGAGTTATGTTCCTACTCGGGACATAGCCCGTTTGATATGGATGAATTAATTTGCCAATCACTCTCCGCAATCTGTTCGCTAAGACGGCTGTCAGTATCTTACTGTCCTGGTTCAGCATCGATAAGGGCCTGTAGGAGCCACAACTGTGCCCTGGTTTGTTGGGCTTGGGGAGCGGTACTATAATCACTTCTCTGAGCGACTCCGGCAACCGTCCTACCTCAAATGCTTCGTTAAGCATTTCTAGCATAGAGGGGAGCACTTCCACCCTATATACTTTATAGAATTCACTAGGGAACCCATCTGCACCTGGAGTTTTGCTAGTGGGCAACTGCTTCACTACCTCTTCCAATTCCTCCAGAGTAATTGGTGCATCCAGCTCTTCCCTCTCTTCTTCACTTATCTTGGGCAGTCCTACATCTTCCAGTGTTTCAGCTATCTCTTCCGGGCTGCTCCTCTCACTATCCTCATACAGCGCCTTATAATAGTCCGCAAATTCCTTGTTGACTCCTTCTTGAGTATCTGCTTCCTCGCCATCCTCTCTAGTTATAGTCCTGATCGGGGGTCTAGGGGTTTCATTCTTGTATAACCAAGCTAGGAGCCGGCCCGTTTTATCACCCCCTGCATGCTGTCTTTCTATGTAATTTGGATAATTGAGATTGCAGAACCTTTCCCAGAGTTCCGCGCACTACTGCTGTAATTTAAGTACTAGCTCCATATCTGCATCGCCTCTTCCCAGTGCTTTTTCCAATTCCTCCTCTGCTTTATATAAGTCAGCTATTACTCCACACTGCAATCACCTTGACTTGGATATGTCAACCCCTCGCATCACCACCTTAAAGGCCTCCCATAGTGTTCCTGCCAGTATTCACCTCAAAATAGTTAACAATCTCATCTCTTATGTCCTCCCTAAAGATTGGATCCCTAAGTGCCTCTGCACGGAGGCGCAACGTTGGAATCCGCGCTCTCGGGGGGGGGGAGGCAATATTGCCAACCGAGGATCAAGGGCGAGTGATCCGAGAGGACCCTCGCTTTATATTCTATAAGGTTGCTCTGTCATCACATCTGGAGTGGCAAAGACCTAGTCGAGTCTTGTGTGCAGCTGCTGCGGGGCCGAGTAGTGTGAGTATTGTCTATCATTGGGATGTTTTATTCTCCAAACGTCTACTAGGCTGAAATCATCTAGCAGCGGCCGCAATATTCTGGCCGCCGGGGTGGGCCTATCAACCCTATCATCCGACCTGTCTATGTTAGGATTTTTTACACAATTGAAATCCCCACCCCAAATCACCGCACTACCCACACACGCACCCATGGTGGTGCAGAGAGTTCTGAAGTATGCCGCCGTATTTTGGTTGGGGGCATACGTATTCACAATACATATTTCTTTATTCTCTATTAACTCCTTCAATATGACCATCCTCCCGTCTGTCTCCACCACTTCCCCGATTAGCTTAAAAGGGACATGCGGCGCCACCCAAACAAGCACTCCCCTAGCATAGGCAGAGTATGATGAGCCCACCACAATACCTTTCAATTTTTTCCCAATTAGCTCTACTTTCTCTCGTGTCAGATGCGTTTCTTGTAGCAGTGCAATATCTATCTTTTGCCATCTCAAATACAGCATGACCTTATTCCTCTTCAAATAACTGTTAAGTCCTCTGACATTCCACGTTATTATTTTAAGCTCCCCCATTGTTCATTAATACTCCCCCTTCTTTCATCAGGCCAGTCCTCCCTGCTCACACAAACAGTCCCCTCTCAGTAGTCCACATAGGCTCATAAAACTTAAACTCCCCATAACTATATACACCCTCAACTCCCCGCCTCCCTCCCCTCGCCCCATCCGTCCCTTCCCTTCCAACACCCTCCCCAACTGCTGCCCAGCTCCATTCCTGGATCTCAGGCACCCGCACATCTAGCCCTGCCTAGCACACACTTCTACACAGGGCTCAGTAGGGTGAAGCCGCCCTAACGGTCTCTAAACTAATAATATATTGGGGTGGATTGCTTCTGTCTTGATGCTCCTATTTCTAAATTATGCGCTTAATGTTGATGCCGTACTGTTACCAATTACATTTGCACCCACTATATTCCAGTCCGTGCCGAGCACCAGGCTCGAATGTTACTCCGCGTTCATTCTGTCCCACATTTCCAGTATATTTAGGATCACCCTCCCACTTACCCCCTCAGTGTCCGTGTTACAAGTTCTTTATTCGTCATGTTCCTGCTGGTCACGATCTGCTTCATGTTCCGGGCAACCCTGCAGGTCCAGCCATTTCACAGCGTCCTCAGGAGTCTCGAAAAAAAATTGCTTTTTCTTTGTAAAACACTTTCAATCTTGCCGGGTACAGAAGCATGTACTTCATGCCTGCTCCTCTCAACCTCCTTTTGACAGCCACGTAACAGTATCTTCGCCTCTGCGCCAGCATCGTATAGTCCGGGTATGCTATGATGTTGGTGGATGCTCTCTCTATCGTACCGCCCTTGAGAAAATATTCCAATATATTTTCCCTGTCTCTATAGTTCAGGATCCTTGCGATGATGGGTCTCGGCGGGGCCTCAGGTCGAGGTTTTCTCATAAGGGCACGATGTGCCTGCTCCACCGTGAACCCCTGCTAAAGTTTGTCTGCTCCAATCCCCTGAAGGAACATGTTCTCCACGTAGTTTGTGGGGTCCTGGCCTTCCTCTGCTTCCGGCAGGCCGACCACTCAGATGTTATTCCTTCTCGCCCTTCTGTCCGCTTCTTCCACCCGATTTTCCAGGTTAGCGACCTGCTGTTTTAGCACATGAACTTCCTTTGCATTGTTCGTGCTGACTTCTGTGTTAATCTTCACCTCACTTTCGAGACCACTAGTTCTCTCAGCCAGCGCCCTGACATCTTGTTGTAACAGGGTAAGTTCTGTTAATTTTGTTTTCTAGGGCTGTTCGTAGGTCCGCCATTGCCAAGCTCCATTGAGTGCTCAGTGCCGTTATAGCATCTAGGATTTGCTGTTTATCTCCCTCTGGGGCTTCTTCCACAGGGGTCCCAGCCCCGCCTTGTGCCGATGTTGTAGGGGTCCTCTGCGTTTTCGCAAAGACCTCCATTGTGGATTGTTTGGTCTTAGCCCTCAGTCCTTTTACTGACATAATGCCACCCTTCGCCCTTATCTGCCTCCGGCCCGGTGTGGTTGTTGCGACTTTTCCAGTACTTCGGTCGTCGGGATCTCCGCTTTCCGTAGCTATGGCACGTTAGATTGTCATTCAAGTGGGTTGTATCCTCCCACGTATCACTTCCATCCGTAGGTCTTGTCGGCCCCTAGAATTCGTAGCTACCTCCTGCAATCCAGTTGCCTAGGTGCATGGAGGACACGCTAGGTTGGGCGCCCCCTCTAGGTTGTTACAAGCGCTCTTTATTTATTGCAGTTTAATTCGCCCTCAGTGTCACCCAGTGCCGTTTAAGGCATGCACTAAAATTGCACCACCTTGGCATCCCATATCTTCCAAGCCGTTTTCCATACAGTTTTAGGGTGCATCCACAACCAATGTCAGTGACAATCTGCTGTACTGCTCCTTGCAGATTTTTCTGTATGACCGTCTGTTGAGCCTGGTGCCTTTATAATCCACCTGCTGCAGCACTGCGGTTGTCGTGGTCTGCGGCGCCTTCCCCCAAGCCCATCCGACCTGCACTTTAATCGTAGCGTGTGTCTGACTGCGGTGGCTCAAGCGCTGCCAAGCCCCACAGTCTTCGATGTCTTCGGCGCCGTCTGACGCCTGCCCAGCTCGCAATGGTGGAAATCCCACCGTCAGCGTTGCAAGGGCTGCCTGCCCATGAGCACTCTGTTTGTTCAGCCCCGCTGTCCTTTCTCCTTGAATGGCTCTTATGTGCTGGCACAAGTTATTTGGGATGCAGTTGAGTGCCGATCCGTGCATAGAAAGAGGTTATATCGCCCGTCGGCGGTCCATGAATGCTGCTTCACTTGAGCGGGACTCGGCTGCTTTCGCTTGTAATTGCGAGCCGTCACGATTCGCCAAGCTTGTTGCAACGAACTTGCAACAGTATCAAGCTGCTCCTGCCTTCCAGTCCGGGAGTGGCAGATTAGTAACACGGTCTCTTCGGGGAACACAATACAGTCGTCCGCAGTCCGTGCAATTCTGTGGAGTCAGTTTAATTTCCCGTCTTAACCAGCCTTCTCTTTGCTTGCCGCCATCTTAGCAACAAAGTGACCCCACGGCCGCGCCAGTTAAAGTCTGCAGATCTCGCTTTCCACAGACCCGATGGACTCCTACATCAGGATTATCACAGCCTTCATCTTCCGACGCTTGACCCTTAAGTTTCAAGAAGTAACTGCAGCAAAATGAAGTCGGATCATCAGGAGCTCGTCAAGAATCGCTTCCTATTCCATGGCTAGTTGGCCACGCCCCCGGGCACAGAAAATATTTACTGCAGGAAGCAAGCCCTTGAAGTCCGCAAGCCTTCACGTTTACCTGGTGGGATTGCGTAGCGATGTGGGCTGACCACATTCTCGAAGGAGAGGAAAGAGACGGATTCCTGGCAATCAGCAAAGATGAAAGAGGCAATGTGTGAGTGCCTTCAGTCGGGTCTGGATACTGCAGATAGCATTAGTAGATACATGGTGACTAGTACTGCTATACACAGGTTTGCACGGTTGAGAATGTTGGGGTTTGCACCGGCCATGTAATCCAGGCCTCTCAATATGCCTTTTGACGGCTCCCGACTGTTAGGCAGCAAGGCTGATGAGTCTGGAAAGCTGCAGACCCCTAAAGCGGCAGCAAAGCCTCTCAGTGCCGCAATTGGACAGCCTCCACATTCTTACCCCAGTTCATCATCTTGGTGCGGTAGGTCCTTTCATTTCTACTCCTCAGTTGGAAGAGTGAGAGGACAGGCTAGTCATAGAGGCCAGAAAAGATTCCTCGTGATCAACAAGGGAGAGGTACTGGGTCCGCCCAAGCACAGGCTACTTTGCCCTCAGCCCCCTCAAAACCTCTGATGCCTTAGCCCACAAGACTCTGGTGGGAGGCAGCCTCTCAGATCATTTGAAAGAATGGCGGGCATTACTTCGGATGTGTGAGCATTATAAACTGTAGGCCAGGGTTAATGTCTTCCCTTTCAAAAAAGGCCTCTGGATCATCCACTGGGGAACAATTCATTCAGAATTCCAGATCCGTTCCTTCTGCAGGACATTTTGACCCTGCTAGAGAAAGGTGCTATAGAACCGGTACCTGTAGCGAAGAGCAACAAGGGTTGACATTCCCCTTACTTCCTAATCCCCAAGAATGATGGAGGATTGAGACCATCTTGGACCCGATCCAATTCCTCAGGAAGGACAATTTCAAGATGGTTGCCCTTTCTCGGATCCTTCAGGCCCTCCAATTCTAAACCGGATAGTGCCATTGGACCTTCAGGATGGATAATTTCATGTGCTTATCCATCACAAGCACAGAAAGTACCCGAAATTTGAGATTACTGATTCTCATTTTCAATTTGTTGTTCTGCCATTCAGGCTGACCTATGCCTGAGGGTTTTCGCCAAGTTGATGGCAGTTGTGGCAGCGAGTCTCAGGAGGGTGGGGGGATTCACGTCTACCCCTACCTGGATGATCGGCTGATCAGGGCTCATTCTCCTGAACATACTGGGATTCTCCCTCAATTACAAGAGGTCCCACATGATACTTTCTCATAGGCTCCAAATCATCACAGAGGCCCTGGATGCATCCTCAGGAGGTGGTTGAGGGGGGGCTCACCAGCCGAGGTGAGGGCTTGAAACATTCTGCAAACAGGCACCAAATTCCAGAGTGCCCAGCATCGTCCTGCCTTTGATTATTTTTGAGATTGCTCAACCTCGTGGCATCCTGCATTTACCTGGTGCCAGAGCTTCGCTTGAGAATGAGATCCCTCCATTGAGCTCTCAGGACTCAATGGTCCCAATTCAAAGGCAGGATGTCAGACCACCTTCAGGTTCCGAGCAGTTGCACAGGATGTTATGTGGTGGGCCTGCGAGCACAACATTCTGAAGGGAGAACTCTTTTGGCAACCATGGCCAGAGACCGTAGTGACGGACGCCTCACTTGCGGTGTGGAGGGAGCCCACGCCAACGATCTGACAATCAGCGGTTGTTGGTCTCCATCAGAGTCCAAACTACACATCAATCTTTTGGAACAGAGGGCTATCCGACGAGCTCTGAAAGCCTTTCTGCCCTCTGTACGGAGAAATGTCCTGATAATGACAGACAGCTCAGTGACCTTGTACTACCTCAACAGGAGAGGAGACGTAGGGTCACTACCTCTGCAGAGAAGCAATGCAGCTCTGGTTCAAGACAATTCCAGAAGAAATCTCCTTATCAGCATTTCACCTTGCCTGAGAAGAGAACACAGTGGCGGACGCACTGAGCAGGCAGAGCACGGTCTCCCACGAGTGAGAACTTGCTCAAGAAGTTAGTTCAGGAAGTCCTTCAAGAGATCTTCACCCTTTGGGGAACCCCTCAAGTGGACCTTTTCACGACCATGGTAGCTGTTCTGCTCCAGGTAACATTTTTGTAGTGGACTGGGAGTTTCCACTAAGTACGCATTCCCTCCTGTCCCAGTCATTCCTCACGTGATCCCGAGGTTGAGAAAGTTTGGGAAATCCATGATCCTAATTGCTCCGGATTGGGCAGGAGGATGCCGTACCCAGACCTTCTGCACATGTCCATCTGCCCTCCAATTCGGCTTTCACAAGAGAGGACCTCCTCTCTCTAGAGAGTGGATGGTAATTTTCTCCATCCAGAGTTCAAGACTCTCCACCTTCATGCATGGTTTCTTAGAGGTTGAGATAGGAGGATTGGGACATCCCAAATGATGTAATGGGAGACTTTGCTTTCGGCCAGAAGACCAGCAAAAAAGCCATTGTACCGCTGCTGCTGGAACATCTTCAGCAGCTGGAGTAGGGATAAGAATGTGGCTCTGTTTCAATGCGGTACACCGATGGTGTTATCTTTTTTTGTTACACTTAGCAAATCTGGGGCACCGGATTGGAACAATAAAGGGGTATCTGGCAGAGCTTTCAGTTTTCAAGTGCTCTTCAGAAGAAACCTTGTACTTTCAAATCCCTCTAATCATTAATTTGCTTAAGGGACTCGCTAATGTCTTTCCACCTACTCCCTTTCAAGTCCATGTATGGGATTTAAATCTTGTACTGACATTTCTAACATGTATTCCGTTTGAACCAGTACATTCATGTTCATTAAGACTATTAAAATTAAAGACCATTTTACTAGTTGCAATAACGTCAGCCCGCAGGGTGAGCGAGTTACGGGCACTTTACTTCCATTCACTATTTTATATAAGGACAAAGTTGTTCTTTAAGTGAAACCTTCTTTTATGCCAAAAATAGTCTCTGACTTCCATTTGTCTCAAAATATTTTGATAAGTAATTTATTGGCTACACAGGTCATAAATTGGGCTTGGCAGTAACTAAACAAACCCTATCCAGATAGATTATTCGAATGGATTGTGTCCTCCAACCTATGACACATCTTTGACATATAATGTCCACAGCTGTGTACTTCGGAAACTTTTTCGGCAGAGGGCTTCCTGCGTCGATGGCATCTGGTCGATGTTCCTCAAAGGCCTCCGTTGAGGGCAACGTCACCAGATTTTATAAATAGGACACGCAGCGCCTGTAGCCTCAGATCAGTTTTTTCTGCAAACGTGTTTGCTTCGGAGACTCGGCGCGCCTTGTGTATTCCGTGTGAATGTCTTCTTCCGCCTCTCTGACTCCGCGATCTGGCTTCAAGACTTGCCGGGACTGCAAGTCTAAGATGTCGATTGCCGACCGACATCGCATTTGTTTGTGGTGCATGGGCGAGAGTCACGACACCAATGACTTGTTCCAAATGCCAGTCGCTGACTGCTAAGGCCTTGAGGCAGCGTAAGGGAAAGCTTCAGGTAGGTAGGGGTTCTAAACCCAGTAAGTCCGGTAAATCGAAGTCCAAGGGCATGTCCACCGACGATTCGAGGGGCGACTTTCCGTGTCGGAAGGAGTCCCGGGGGTCTCTGTCCCAGAGTGGTTCCCGCCATTTGTCCTCATCTTGGCATTCTAGGAAGCGCTGTCACTGGTTGCCTTACCCATCGCCCTCGTAGGATGGAGCTGCAAGGAAAGTGGCTTGTCCAACAAAGTCCTCGACTCCGGAAGAATGGGCTGCCTTCAGGGAGAAGATGTTGGCAATTTTCCAATCGCAGGGCACAGTTCCGTCTGTGCCTTCTAACGAAGCCGGCAAGGAACGGTCTTGATCCGTGATTCGTGCGCCTTCTGGCTCGGGTCCTCGGCGCGATCCTCATCGGGAACCTTTGCGGTCCCGTTCGGACAAGGCCGAGGATGGTTGCAAGAGACGTGCTTCCTGGTCTTGGTCCTCGTCCCCAGCAAGACTGCAGAAACCTGCTAAGGGCTTGAGGTCGGTGTCGATGCCGTGTCCGTCGTATACGGATGTCGAAGCTTTGCTTTCGTACCAGCCCTTGGCGCCGTGACGCCTTCAAGGCCTTTTGTCCGGGATTTGCCGTCGGAGGTCCCTGGTACGGTGGATTCTTCAAGGAAGGCTACTTCCAAGTCTCTAAGGCCTGTTAAGGACTCAGACCCTCGGCTGTTCCGAGACAGGACTTTTATCTCCCTCTGCATGACATCTATGAGGAGGAGGAGGAGGAGGAGAGGTCCGATTTCGATTTTGACCCTGATGTGGCTCCTGTGTTTTCATGTGATAGTCAGTTGGAAGAGTTAAGGCAATCTCTTCATGATGGAAAGATGAAGGGGAAGAAAGGATGGGTTTCTTGCTCTTATGCAAAATGGGAAGTATGCCATGTGTGAATCCCTTCAGTCGGGTTTGGACACAGCCGACAGGGTTAGCCGGTCCATGGCTGCGAGCACCGTTATACGCAGATTAGCGTGGTTGCGGAAGTCTGGTTTTGCTCCTGATGTGCAAGCCTGTCTTTTGAACATGCCCTTTAATGGCGTGCATTTGTTTGGCAGCACGGCTGATGAGAGCCTTGAGAGGTTGCAGACCTCAAAAGCTGTGCCGAAATTTTTAAGCGCAGCTGTGCGTCAACCTCCTCCTTTTCGTCCTAGGGGACAGCAGTGGAGGGGAGGTTCTTTCCGTTACTACTCCTCCTTTGGTAGAACGAGTGGAGCCGCCAGTCGAAGGGGTCAGCATAAAAAAGTGGTCAGGGGGGGAATAGAGCTGCCAAAGCCGCTCAGGCAGGTGCCATTTTGCTTTCAGGCGCAGCCGCTCCAAAAAGGTCATGAGGCCATGTCCCATGGTTTGCCGGTTGGGGGCAGATTGTCTCAGCATCTCGAAGAATCGCGAGCCATTACTTCGGATGCATAGGTTCTGGATACCATAGCCCACGGCTACTGCCTTCCCTTCCTACAGCGGCCTCAAGACAATTCACCGGGGAATCTCTCTTTGAAGCTTCCAGATCCACTCCTTGTGCAGGAAATCCTGACCTGCTAGAGAAAGGCGCTATAGAACTGGTGCCTGTAGTAGAGGGGAACAAGGGGTGGTATTCCCCATATTTTTTTGATTCCAAAGAAAGACTGGGGATTGAGACCCATTCTGGATTTGCGTTGGTTTGACAACCTTCTCAGGAAGGTCAAGTTCAAAATGGTCACTCTTTCTCAAGTCCTCCAGGCCCTTCAACTTCAGGATTGGTTGGTGTCTCTGGACCTACAGGTTGCTTACTTTCATGTGCCGATTCATCCCAAGCACAGAAAGTACCTGAGGTCTGCGGCTGTCGACTCGCACTTTCAGTTTAATGTCCTGCCCTTTGGATTGACCTCCGCCGGAGGGTCTTCACCAAGCTCGTGGTGGTGGCAGCGTATCTCTGGCGAGGGGGGGGATTCACTTCTACCACTACCTGGACGACTGGCTGATCCGTGTGCGTTCTCCTGAGCAAGCATTGGATCACCTTGGTCTCACCTGCCGCTCCCTCAATTTCAAGAAGTCGCATCTGACACCTTCCCAACAGCTGCAGAACATCGGCGCTGTGTTGGACACGTCCTTGGGGAAGTGTTTGCCTCCCAAGATGAGGACTCCTCACATTGTGCAGATGGTGGACACGTTTCAAACTGCCCAGAGTCTCCCAGCTTTCGTATTCTTAAGGTTGCTTGGCCTCATGGCATCCTGCATTTTTCTGGTGCCAGAGGCCAGGCTGAGGATGAGATCCCTACAATGGGTCCTCAAGGTGCAGTGGTCGCAGTTTTCAAGCAAGCTGTCGGATCCCGTTCAGATTCCAATCTCGGTCTCCCAGGATCTTCTGTGGTGGCCAATGAGGGGAACCTGATGAAGGGGGAGCCGTTTTGGCCATCGTGGCCGGAGGTGATTGTAGTGCCGGACACTTACCTCACAGGATGGGGAGCTCATTCCGAAGACTTAATCGCCAGCAGAGTCCAAACTCCACATCAACCGGTTAGAGCTGAGGGCCATCAGGCTGGCCCTGAAGGCTTTTCTGCTGTCTGTGCAGGTGAAGAGTGTCCTGATCATGACGGACAACACAGTGGTCATGCATTACCTTAACCAAAAAGGGGATGGGGGAGGGGCCACTCCTATTGAGCAGAGAGACAATGCAGCTCTGGTTCTGGGTAATCCAGCAAGGAATTTCACTCTCGGCAGTCCATCCAGAGGTCAGGACTCTCAACCTTCACGCTTGGTATCTGAAAGGTATAAGGATTGGGACCGCCCGGATGTGATGGAGGTGTTGTTTTTTTCGGCCTGGAGGCCACCAACAAAATCCCTGTATAGTTGGTGTAAGTTTTGCGACTGGTGCAGAGGACAAAATGTTGATCCTTTTCAGTGTTCTATTCCTGTGGTTTTGTCTTTTTTTACTTTCTTTGGCACACAGGGGCCTTCAAGTGGGTACCATTTAAAGGTTACCTGGTGGGGCTGTCTATCTTCAAGCGCTCGTGTGAAGAATGTTCTTACTTTAAGATTAGTTTGATTTTCCAATTTCTTAAAGGGCTCACTAATGTGTTCCCACCGTCCCCTTTCCAGGGCATGTTTGGGATCTGAATTTGGTTTTGAAATTCCTGATGGGTGCTCCGTTTGAACCTTTGCACTTTCGCCCTTTGAGACGGTCTTTCAAGACAGTGTTCTTGGTTGCGGTTACTTCCGCTTGCAGTGTGAGTGAATTGCAGGCACTTTCATCTAAGCCACCCTTTACTGTGTTTCACAAGGATAGGCTTGTACTGAGGGTATGTCCTTCCTTTCTACTTACGGTAGTGTCTGAATTTCATTTAAGCCAGAAAGTGGTTCTTCCATCTTTCTATCCTCCTCATCCTGGTAAGGAAGAGGAGCGACTCCATCGGTTGGACCCAAGGAGAGCTCTGAGCTTTTATATTTCTAGGATGTCCAGGGTCAGAGTGGACGATCACCTCTTTGTAGGATATACTGGACACCGATTGGGCCAGGCTATTACCAAACAGACCTTGTCCAGGTGGATTATCCTCACCATTACTGAATGTTAATGATTGGCAGGTAAGGACCCTCCAGAAGGTTTGCGAGCTCATTCCAGTAGGGGCGTGGCTACTTCCATATCCCTACAATGGGGAGTTCCTATTAGGAATATTTGTTATGCAGCCATGTGGGCTTATATCCACCCCTTTCTTAAACATTACCTGGATTCGATCCATGGTCAAGATATGGCCTTTGGTAAGGCGGTTCTTTATTCTGCCATCTGATTGGGTACTCCAAATTCTTTTCCCTCCTGCATTTTCTGGTACTGCTTTGGGAGTCTTGTCAAAGATGTGGAATACGTTGGAGGAACATCCAATCGAATGAATGTTACCAGTTGGCAAGTAATTGTTCTGGCTATTGGGGAATGCTATAGACTGACTGGTAAAGACTCTTTTGAGGGTATACACACATTTCGTCGAAGTATTTTTCAACGTGGGACATTTCATCGCCAACATTTTCATCGACCAAAACTCGTTTTAAAAAAAATATATTTTTTGGTGGGTGTTTTGTTGCGGTTGGGGTATGATTATTTAATTAAGGGGGAGTATGGGGGGAACCCCCCCATAAATAAAATGTAAAAAAAAGTTTTGGTGGATGAAAACGTGGCGATGAAAAGTCCCACGTTGAAAAATTCTTCGGCGAAATCACGTAGAACCCTTTTGAGGGCCTGTTCTATTTGCAGCATGGGGTGCCAATTAAGGACATCTGTGCGGAAGCCACTTTGCCTACCTTCCACACTTTGTCTGGACTCAACTTCCACTTGGGAAGGAGGATTTGATAAAAGCTGTCCTTAATTCTGTCCATGGTAACCTTTAAGAACAAGTCAATTCGTACTCCCACCGACCAAAACAAATACTGCTTTGGGAGTCTATCAAAGATGAGAAGTAGGTGGGAGGACACAATCCATTCGATGAACAAGTTACTTGGCCCTGGTAACATTCTTTCGATTTGATGTTCCTCACACGTATTCCTCATCGCCCCTCCCAGCTTACCCCACTGTAGAAAGTTTGTGCGTTTACACTTTACGCTCCTTTAGAGTACACTAAGGTCTATGCTGTTGCTAGTAATTGCTCTAAAGAGAGGGGAGAAACAGAACTGAAGCCAACGGGCACTGCACATGCTGCATATACTGGTGATGACGTTGACTGTTGGACCGAGGCCCTCGAGGGACATTCAGTCGACGAGACCAGTGCACAGCACCCTCTGTCAAGGGGGGATGGGGGGGGGGAATCTGAAGCTGGAAAGGAATTTCAAAGATTAGTAATACGTGGGAGGATCATTCAATCAGAAGGTTACCACGTGTAAGTAACTGGGAGGATCATTCAATCAGAAGGTTACCACGGGTAAGTAACTTGTATATAATCCATTGGAGTCAAGTCATGCATGCCACAAGGCCACTTGGTAACCATCGCTGGAAGTACACCTAGCGTGCAGAGCCAAGCATTGTGGGTATGTAAATTAGACAAAATGGTTTATGGAAATGTTTTTTTCAAGCCTTTTTAAACTCACCATAACTTTGCTGATGTTTGATAGACATATATTCGTACCTGTTTTAACAATGTTGCAGTGTTTTAAATGTACTGTGGGTCTCTTAAAGAACCCCCCCAATTCGAGGAAAATATCCTCCCATTTCCCCCCAACCCTTCATTTTTAACCTTAAAAGG
This sequence comes from Ambystoma mexicanum, assembly GCF_040938575.1. Lineage (NCBI taxonomy): Eukaryota > Metazoa > Chordata > Amphibia > Caudata > Ambystomatidae > Ambystoma > Ambystoma mexicanum. The sequence continues at coordinate 889,441,971 of NC_090928.1, read as the reverse complement.
GTCACATGAGTAGTCTCCACCTTTCACTCCGAGTGTCGATTCTGTATCTGCTAAGACATTTTCAACATCACGAAGTCTATACAGGATACATGACCCAATGAAACTAAGCTACAAGAGTAAATTTTACTTGCTACAAATGAAGTACTCGTCTAAATCATTTTTTTTAAGCAGAGACAATAACTCAATTGAACTAATTAATTTCCCTTTTTTTTGTTGTGCAGGGGAGTCGCGATAACATGAGTATTGTATTGGTTTGTTTTTCAAATGCCCCAAAGGTTTTGGAAGAGGCAGTGAAAAAAGATGCAGAATTGGATAAACATTTGGAATCAAGAGTTGAAGGTAAGCCTTTAATTATTATTTGATGCCTTGGGTGTATCTGCTAGGTTTTTCAGTGCGGTCATTAATTACACCAGAGAAGAAACTTCAGAGAGGACTTTTATAGCAGATTATGTGTGACCTTGTGGGGCGGGAGGCATACCTGCTTTTGATCTTTGCCTTTGATGTTGCATCTGGGGCTTTCAAGCTCTCAATAAATTTCCAATGCTTGAAGACGTTTGTCGACTTGCGCTGGAGTTGGACCAAGACAACAAGAGTTCTTCTCAAAAGCTACCACAAGCCTCACCAGCTTGTCACTTTCAAGAAACTTTGGTTGGAATAGTGTTAGGAAAGGTTTCTCTTTACATCACCTTTCCCTCCATTTGCATACACCCTTTTGTTTTTAGTTTTGAATCTGAGCCATCAGCTTCACTACACTGGCTTCTGCTAATTTGTCATGGGGAAAAATTTTGTTTTCTTCAGGCGGTCAATACTGGGAAGCATTGTTTCCCTTAGTCTTGTTACATTGGTGACTTTTTATCATTGCACTGCATTGTAAGATGCATTGCACAATGGCGTACACTTTTTATTTTACCCTAGAGTAACACTCAGTGGATTTTTAGTTAATCAGGTGTGCCTAAGAGACAAGTTGGTGGCAGCAGTTACCTTTTGCTATTTTTTGGTGTATTTTACTTTAGCCATACCGTGTTTGGCTACCAACTGTGGCAAGTGTTCAAACAGTGCCACAAGGTTTTTCTTTTGTCTTTTGGCCATCTTGTCACTTATCTTTCTTCCTGACCTGTGAGGCAAGGAAAATCCTTGTATGGACTTTTACTGCCTGGGAAAACAGTGGCTTTTCGCTGGCTACTGCAGGGCCATGTGTTTCTGCTGCCAGGTAGTGGGCTGTGACTGTCTGGTCCCAATCCACAAACTGGGTTCAGTGTGTCTGAATTCTATTCATGAGTTGTGCCACCAGTGGTCCCGATTGGCCCACTGCTGGGGTCCCTGTGGGCCTGTTATGCGCTCAGGTTCCCGGAATGGGACACGTATTTTTCGTGTCCCCACAAAGAACACGGTACTCAATCGGGTTTCACGTTATGGGTCACAGAAAGGAAGATCCCGATCTACGGGCCTGCGAGGTGGCTGGAGGTTACCATGGAGACTTAGTGATACGTTGCTAAGAAGACGCAACGTACGCTTCGGTTCACGGCGGTGGTCACGTGACACTGGATATATAACTCCGCTCCTTGGCTTGCTCAGTGCTTCTGATTTAGTTTTCTCGGAGCTACGTCTTGTTTCTCTTGCATCTAGTTTATCTAATTACCTGAACCTTTGCCTTCATAACGACCTTGCTTGTGGATTGTCCTAGTCTGTTTTGGAATTCAGTGATCTCCCGGTATTTTGACCCGTGCCTTCTGATTTTGGAATTGGTTTTCGTATTTTCCTTGTGTTTAACTTTGCTCGCTTGGATTGACCCGGACTGTTAAAAGGACTGCTTTTGGTAATCATAGACTGCGCCGAGGGACAGCCTCCGCTGCACCGCGGGACTGCTTCATCCTCGCCGCGGGACAGCCTCCGCTGCATCGCGGGACAGCATCGGCTGCGCCGCGGGACAGCCTCCGCTGCACCGCGGGACTGCTTCATCCTCACCGCGGGACAGCCTCCGCTGCATCGCGGGACAGCATCGGCTGTGCCATTTTCTTACATCACGAACATTTTCCACGAAGAGCTAAACCCTGGATTCCTTCTGGTAAGAGTCTTTGTGTCTTTTCTACTTATCCAATTGCTCATTGTAGAGAAAAGAAAAGGATTAAGTAACTAGAGAGGTTTATCTTTTGCAGAATACTTCCATTGTCTCCCGAAGCCTGCGAGATTGAGGCCAATCAACTCGATATCTGGTATATCGCTAAACAGCTACGTGGTCTCTGAGGGAATTCCAAATATCCTTGAAAACGTCTTTCAATTAATTGATCCCTCTGTATGTGAGTTATTACCGTTCAGAGGGATACATTGGTGGGAAGAATTCTTCTTCTACACTACGGGGTCAACCAGTGAAGAGGAATTCTGACATAATCAGAAGCCTTTAAACATGGACCCCAATGAGACCCTAGCTAACCTCCTCCAGTTAGTAGCGGATTTAAGATCGGATATGGCTACCGCTCATGCCGCCACTCAACAACAAATACTAGAGCTCCAGACAGCCATACAACCCTTGTCTCATGCAGCACCGGTTTTACCAACACCTCCGGTCGTTGAACCTGCACAGACGGGGGTCAGTCCGGTGTATGTTACTTCCCAGTTTCCATTGGCTCCCCCGGAAAGATTCCATGGGGATCCGAAACAGTTCAGAACGTTTCTGAATCAATGTCGTTTACATTTCTTATGTCGGCCAGGCTCTTTTCCTGATTCTGCTACTAAAGCAGCCTTCTTGTTGTCCCATCTGGGGGGTACAGCCTCTGCTTGGGCTAATCCTCTTTTGGAGGAGGGTAGTCCCTTATTGTTCGATTGTGACGCTTTGATTGAAGCCATGGGGAAGGTGTTTGATACTCGATATAAAGCCCAGGTCATGGAACTGGAGTTACTAAGTTTGCAACAAGGGGATATGACACTGTTGGCTTATATAGCCAAATTCAATCAGTTAGCCGCTGAGACGGCTTGGCCTGATGATAAGAAGGCTTCATTGTTCTATAAGGGCCTGTCTGAATCCCTCAAAGATACCCTTGCTATAGTACCTGTAGTACCTACGTCATTTCCGGAACTACTGGAACTAGTTCTTCAGATAGATGCTCGGAAAGCTGCTAGAAAAGGGGAGAAACGTGGTCTAACTCCGGAAGTTCAAGTCAACCCTTTACCTTCTCCCAGTACATCCGAACCGATGCAAATTGGGGCAGCTATTCGCGGTCCTCTTTCACCAGAAGAAAGAGAGTATCGAAAGAAGAACAACCTATGTTTCTATTGTGGATCTTCGGAACACTTGTTGAGAGTTTGTTCTAAGAAACCTTCCAAGAAACAGGGAAACGCGAGAGCTCGGCAATGAAAGGAGTCCAGTTGCCGAGCAATTACGTATCCAAGGATTCCATAGCTATTCAACCAATTGAAATAGCGGTAATCTTCAGGTTACCACATGACAAGATAGTTCAAGCCACAGCAATCATAGATTCTGGCGCTACAGGTAACTACATCGATTCTTTATACGCCAAGAATCTGGGTCTTCCTACCATTGATAAAGCAAATCCCGTTTTGGTTAATGCTGTTGATGGTTCTTCCTTGGTTTCTGGAATGGTCATCCACCAGACAGAGAATCTGAAAATGGAAACCTTAAAGGGGCATTCCGAAATCATCTTTTTTGATCTTATCTCTGCACCTCAGTTCCGGCTCATATTGGGTCTTCCTTGGTTACGGTTGCACAACCCTATCATTGATTGGCACTCGGGCAATATAGAACTTATGTCAGAGTTCTGCGAGAGCCGATGTTGGAAGGACAAACTCCCAGTGAGTAGTCCGTGTCGTTCTCTTTTTGATATCGCTCCTACTGTCGGAGCAGTTCTCACCAGTGTATTGCCTAATGAATATTCAACATACAAAGATGTGTTTGACGAAGGAGGTGCTTTGGTTTTGCCTCCACACAGACCATACGACTGTCCTATTGATTTGGTTCCGGGGGGTAAACTACCCTCCGGTAGAATATATTCATTAACCCATAAGGAAGACCTCATTCTAAAGGATTACATTGATCAGGCGTTGAAAACTGGGTTCATTCGCCCTTCTCGTTCACCTGCGGCCTCTCCTTTATTCTTTGTGCCTAAAAAAGAAGGGGATCTCCGGCCGTGTATTGATTATAGGGCTCTCAATTCCATTACTGTTCGGAACCAATATCCTATTCCTCTCATCTCAGTGCTTCTGGATCAGTTGGGTTCTTCTGTTATATTCACCAAATTAGACCTACGCGGTGCTTACAACTTAGTAAGAATTCGTAGTGGAGACGAGTGGAAAACAGCCTTTAAAACCAGGTATGGCTTGTTTGAATACAGAGTCATGCCGTTTGGGCTTTGTAACGCTCCCGCCACATTTCAATATTTCATCAACGATGTTTTTCATGACATGATGGACCAGTTCCTTATAGTCTACTTGGACGACATATTAATATACTCCGAATCCTACGAATTACATGTTAAACACGTTTCCCGTGTATTACACAGATTGCGTGAGAACAATCTGTTTGCTAAGCTAGAGAAGTGTGTTTTCCATGCTTCGGAAGTGGAATTTTTGGGTTATGAGATAACCAGCAAAGGAATCCAAATGAGCCAGTCCAAGGTCAAGGTAGTCCTGGAATGGCCTTCGCCCAACTCTTTGAAAGCCTTGCAATCTTTCTTGGGTTTTGCAAACTTTTACAGGCGGTTTGTTAAGGATTTCTCCACTCTGGTCGCTCCTTTGACATCTTTGACGAGCAGCAAAATGGCTTTCATTTGGGACCATGTGTGTGAACAGGCTTTTCGGACTCTCAAGACAGCTTTCACCAGTGCTCCGGTACTTCAACACCCAAATCCCAATCTGCCTTTCATAGTAGAGGCCGACGCTTCAGACATTGCTCTTGGTGCCATATTGTCTCAGGAGTGTCCTGAAACCAAGGGGTTGCATCCGGTAGCTTTTCATTCAAGGAAATTGACTTCCTATGAGCGGAATTATACCATAACGGAAAGAGAGTTGTTAGCAGTTCGGGATTCTTTTTTGACCTGGCGTCATCACTTATTGGGTACAGCATTCCCTGTTCAGGTTTATTCCGACCATAAGAATCTAATGGCTTTACAGTCCGTTAAGTGTTCCACTGCTCGGCATGCTAGGTGGCATGAATTCTTTTCTATGTTTAATTTCACCATTACCTACCGGCCGGGTTCGTTAAACACGAAGGCAGATGCACTTTCACGCATTCATGGCGAGTCGTCTTCTCCAAGTACTGATGGTCGTCCGCTATTACCTCACCAAGTGATATGCGCTTGTACGTTACAACCCACCTTGAGGGGTGGATTACAAGATTGGGCGAGAGATAATCCTGGGGAAATCACTAGACTCGACATTGAAGTCATACAAGGGTTACCTCATATCAAGGGTCTTCTGTTTCTTCCAGACGAGGATATGCGTACGAAGGCCATCAAGTGGTGTCATGATTCGATGCTATCAGCACACCCGGGTATTACGAAAACCATCGATCTATTACAGTGGTGGTGCTGGTGGCCCTCTATGGCTAAAGATGTTACTAAACATGTTGCTTGTTGTTACGTTTGTGCACAATGTAAAAGTCCTCGTTCCAAACCTGTCGGCTTACTTCAGTCTATGCCTGTTCCTGATTATCCATGGCATATGATTTCCATGGATTTCGTGGTGGATTTGCCCCCTGTCTCGGGCTTTAATACCATTTGGGTGGTCATTGACTACTTTACTAAACTGGCTTTGTTTGTACCTTGTCAAGGACTTCCTACTGCTCCTATATTGGCGGATCTGTTTCTTAAACATGTGTTTCGCTCCTTTGGTCTCCCTTTCATTATCATTACTGATAGGGGCTCGCAATTCACTTCTCGTTTTTGGAAATCTCTTACTGCTTCTTTTGGTATTGATGATCGGTACTCCAGCTCGTACCATCCTCAAACGGACGGACAGACAGAACGCCTCAACTCAACAATGGAACAGTTCCTTAGATGTCTTACTCATCAGTACCAGGACACCTGGTTATCCTTGCTTCCTATGGCAGAGTTCGCATATAATAATTCTCTCCATACCTCTACATGTTCTTCGCCGTTTTTTGCTTTATACGGCAGACACCCCAGGTCAATGCCTCTTTCTCCGGTCTTACCTGCTCGCCACCCTGCAGCCTCCTCTTGCATTCGGCAACTTGCTTCGATACAGTCACAGGTTAAGTTACACTTGAACAATGCTCACTCTACTGCCAAACAATACGCTGATGCCCGTCGCTCTACGTCTCCTAAGTATGTGGTTGGGGGTCATGTTTGGCTCTCTACTAAGAATTTGCGTATCCCTGGTAGACGTGCTCTTCTCCCGCGGTACGTCGGTCCTTTCGTTATCACAGCAGTAATAAACCCTGTCGTTGTACGACTGTCTCTCCCTGCCAAATGGAGAGTACACCCTGTTTTCCATGTGTCCCTTCTCAAGGCCTTTCATCCTGGTACCTCGCTCCCTTCCCGTCCGCCTCCCCTGTCTGTGCAAGGTGAGGAGGAGTATGAAGTCCACAGGATCCTGGACACCAAGGTTTCCAGGGGTGTCAGGATGTATTATGTAGACTGGAAAGGTTATGGTCCGGAGGATAGGACATGGGAACCTGTTGGTCATATCCATGCTCCTCAGTTGATATCTGAGTTTTGGGCCTCGAGAAGACGGGGCCCATCTTTGGGAGAGGGTACTGTTATGCGCTCAGGTTCCCGGAATGGGACACGTATTTTTCGTGTCCCCACAAAGAACACGGTACTCAATCGGGTTTCACGTTATGGGTCACAGAAAGGAAGATCCCGATCTACGGGCCTCCGAGGTGGCTGGAGGTTACCATGGAGACTTAGTGATACGTTGCTAAGAAGACGCAACGTACGCTTCGGTTCACGGCGGTGATCACGTGACACTGGATATATAACTCCGCTCCTTGGCTTGCTCAGTGCTTCTGATTTAGTTTTCTCGGAGCTACGTCTTGTTTCTCTTGCATCTAGTTTATCTAATTACCTGAACCTTTGCCTTCATAACGACCTTGCTTGTGGATTGTCCTAGTCTGTTTTGGAATTCAGTGATCTCCCGGTATTTTGACCCGTGCCTTCTGATTTTGGAATTGGTTTTCGTATTTTCCTTGTGTTTAACTTTGCTCGCTTGGATTGACCCGGACTGTTAAAAGGACTGCTTTTGGTAATCATAGACTGCGCCGAGGGACAGCCTCCGCTGCACCGCGGGACTGCTTCATCCTCGCCGCGGGACAGCCTCCGCTGCATCGCGGGACAGCATCGGCTGCGCCGCGGGACAGCCTCCGCTGCACCGCGGGACTGCTTCATCCTCACCGCGGGACAGCCTCCGCTGCATCGCGGGACAGCATCGGCTGTGCCGTTTTCTTACATCACGAACATTTTCCACGAAGAGCTAAACCCTGGATTCCTTCTGGTAAGAGTCTTTGTGTCTTTTCTACTTATCCGATTGTTCATTGTAGAGAAAAGAAAAGGATTAAGTAACTAGAGAGGTTTATCTTTTGCAGAATACTTCCATTGTCTCCCGAAGCCTGCGAGATTGAGGCCAATCAACTCGATATCTGGTATATCGCTAAACAGCTACGTGGTCTCTGAGGGAATTCCAAATATCCTTGAAAACGTCTTTCAATTAATTGATCCCTCTGTATGTGAGTTATTACCGTTCAGAGGGATACATTGGTGGGAAGAATTCTTCTTCTACACTACGGGGTCAACCAGTGAAGAGGAATTCTGACAGGGCCAGATTGTTGAGTGGCTAGTGAGAGTTTTGGCTCTTACCTGTCTTTCTGGATAACATACCACCTGCACCCATTGCAGAGAGATCCTGGGAGAAACCAAAGGAGCAAAGTATCCTGTCCAGCTGCAAGACTTGCAAGGAGACTGTGGACCTGCTGGAAGAAAGCCTGGCGACCATCTTCAGCTGTCCTGATTGAGCCATGTCTTGTTGAAGATCTCCAGCAGTCCTGCGAAGGAGCTGTGACCCTTGGAGTGGAGTGAACATCCATTCTTGATGTCAGCTTGGAGTCCTGCGAATGAGAGCCTTCGGAAGGGCCCCTGGACCACCCAGTGGCTGACGAGCTCAGAGTTTGGGCGACTGTGCTGCAGGCGTCGGTGTTCCACCTTGAGGCCTGGAACTTGGGGGATTGGCGGCTTATTCTACAAGACTCACCTCTGCCATATTTTGTGGTTTCAGCATCAAGGGGACCCTGGTTAAGAGGCAAAGTCTGACTGCGGTAAGTGTCACCCTGCATAGCCGTGCATTGGTGGCCGTCGTGCTAAACAGTTTCTTGCATACAGTACCCTGTACAGAGGAGTTCTGCATTTGCCAACCTGAGGACCTTGCACCAGCATTTTTCACCGACTGTAGAAGTGCTCGAACCTGCAACCCCAAAGGCATCAAATGCTGAAGCTGACATCTGCAATAGCAACCTCAGAACCTCTTCAGCAGACCTGCCAAGTCCTACGCAAAATCTGAGTACAGGGGAGAGTTGTAACTATACTTACCTGAAACCCTATTTCCCCTTTTAAAAGTTTGGTAACTTTTAGAAACTTTGACAGCAGTTTGATGTTGCCATTGCTTGCTCTCGCAAGCACTCAAAGTTGTGGACACTTTGGTTAGTTAGAATAACTTGTCCTCTTCATTGAACCCCAAGAGCCCTACACTAATTGTTTCCTGTGTGAAAAAAAACTGTGAAACTTGGGTGAACTTTGGGGCACAAGGCCCTATGCATTTTAGGGATGAACCTCTAAAGTTAGTGTTTTATCTCTGTGGAGCTGTAGTGCTGCATACTAATACTTCCTTTCCAGGGGTTTGCTATGTATTTTCCCCTACTCCAGTGATTGGTTATATGTATTCATATAGTGTTGTGTGATATGAGATATTATTTATGGCCATATAACACTATGAAAAATTAGTATTTTTATAACTGATTGTCTAAGTGGGTTCCCTGGCTTTTCGCTGTGTGAACTTATTGTGGACCCCTTACAAGCTCACCACCTCTTGAGACTTGTCCCGGTCACTGAGCAATGTTTGTCTTCTATATATGTCCACCAGGCCAGAGTATAGAAAATCAGTCCTAACAAATAGTGTTCCATTTTCCAAACTATCCCTTAGTAATTGCCTCTATATTCCACCAGTCTTTGCTAGAAGGCCAATATTGCAACCATTGCGATTTGGCTGCCTTTGGTCTCATGACTGGTCAAAATTCTCAAGCTGTAAGCAGTATTTCTGTAACCACACAGGTTGTGGAATTCTCATATTCAGTTTCAGCACTAGGTAACAAACCTACCAACTTGACCGTAAAGCTCAATGCGCCTCTTCGTCACTCCTCCCGCACCCACTGAAGTGAGAATGAAATCGCCTAATTTCTATCAATTGCAGATGAGTGCATGGATGTGCTAGAAAGTTTGATCTGGTTACTTTATTTTAATAAGCTTTGCTAAAACAATGAATTTTCTATATTCTTCAGCATAGCTTAAAAACTACATTGTGCTATCCAAGTAATATATGCATTTATCTTGCCTCTGATATGCCCTACTTTATTGTTACCTATATAGACACACAGTTCAGTAAAGGTTCTAGTTCTGTCTGAACATGCTGTGTTGCTTTAATGTCTAAGCATCTATGTATTTTTTACAGATGGCATGCTGCCGGAGTGCCATATCTAATGAATGTAGGTCACGAGTAGATTTAGTTTTACTGGGCAAGTATATTTCTCTAATCTCTTATCCCTGGACATGTAGACTTAAAAAGAATATATATATATATATATATATATATATATATATATATATATATATATATTTCTGATGTTTGTTAATCTGCTTAGAATCACATGCTGTGCATAGGTCCGACATCCAGTGGTCACTGCGGAGTATTGCATTTTGTTTTTCGTAGTCGAAAAGGGGACGTCGACAAGGCGTGTCTGTAACACTATCCCTATAGTGACGTGTGTTGTACCCACAATCCCTCACGCGTCGAGGTCCCTCAGATTGTTTTTTTCCGCCCAGCTACTGGTCGCCTTTACGCAGAGCTCCTCGAGAGACATTGCAGATTTCATCTCCTCGACCTTTGGTCGTTTTCCTATATTAATATAGAACATATCGACCCCCCCCCCCCCCCCCCTCGACGCTGTTGTGAAGCTGTCTCCGCCGAGCAAGATCTTTGACGGAGGGGACGAGCCGAGGAGATCCTTCGGCGTTGCCGAACATGTGGCCTGGCCTCGCAGGCCATATACAGTAGGGAGAGTGGGGGTCGTGGGACATCTCTAATTCTTTTCTGAGAATGCCTTTCCTTTTCCCCTTCCTTTCCCTTGGGGTGGTTATCACGTTTTATTGCCTCGGCTATGGAGAGGACACCCTTTAGGTTTTGCCCGCTTTGCAAGGGCAAGTTTACTTGGAAGGACAAGCATTCACGGTGTAACCGCTGCTTGCCCCTCGATCACAAGGAGGAAGGTTGCACGGCTTGTCGGCTTCTTAAGCCGAAGACTCTAAAAGACCGTAGGGTCAAAAGGTGGGCGGCCTACGCTATGTCGAAGGCCGACGCTCCACCCACCGTCGCTACCTCCAACAGTGACGAGGAACGTGATACCACGACCTCCGCTACGGAAGTCGTAAACCCCCCTAGAGAGCGCACACGCGCTTCGTCGTCTGTCCCCGGCCCCGACGGGCTCGGCTCACGCCCTGCTTATGGGGATGAACACCCCGGCGACACTGACGCATACAAGACCACACATAAGCACACAACCCATGGCTCGTCTTTGCCGAAGGCAAAGAGAGCATCGGCGCCCAAGGAGTCGCAGGTTTCACCGGCGGCCTCCTCGGACCGTTCGGGTTCGAAGCCCCTCTCGCAACCGCAGCCGCGACCAGCGACTGGGCTTTCGGCAAATAAGGGCGCCGCCCCCAAATCATCGGCCGGAGCGCATCAGCAGAAGGCGCATGCCGCCGTAGAGCGTTCGACACCAGTAACGTCGAAACCACAGCTTTCCGCTGACAAACGAGTCGCTGAGAGCTTGGCGAGGATCGTGGTAGCCGACGCCCACAAGCGTACGCCGAAAGACACGTCGAGCGCTACGCAAAGGTCGAAAGACACGCCGAAAACACAGGGACGATCTCCTTCAGTCGAAGGGATTCCTAGCACACCTGAAGGCTTTTCGGAGGGCGACTGGACACTTTCCTCGACGTTATGGGAGAGGTCGAGTCGTTTTCAGCTACAAGACACCAATTTTCCCCCACTAGACCGCTCAGGGGTACCCCATGAAACCATGGAAAGGCTCCATCTCTGCATGGAAAGAATGGAGAGGTTTATGAATGCCCAAAACCCTCCCACTCCAAAGAGAATAAGAGAAGGGCCTCAGGAGGACCCCAGGGCCAAAATTCCAAGATTAGTCAATCCTCACCAGGACACAGCCTCAGACTTCCACAGTGTGTATGACCTCACTGGGGAAGAACATTATCTTGAGGAAGAGGATGATTTTATGGACGAGGAAGACGGACTGAACCAGGAGGAAGGTCTGGAAGACAGCCCAGACTTGGTAGGAGAAGGCTTCGGGGAAAATCCAGAAGAAGGACCTTCTCACCCCTGGCAATCACCATCAATATATTCAGACACTGATGTCCTAAACCTAAATCCTCCTGACATTTCACCTGTTAGAAATACGTCTCCCATTGACGATCAACCCACATTTAATGCCCTGTTGCGCAGAGCAGCAGCACACTTCGAACTGGACACTGGGGAGCTCTCCCCTGAATTAGACTTTGTAGAAAGGGTAATTAAGGAGAAACCCCCGGTCAGTCAGACAATTCCCCTCCTCGCTTCGGTGAAGAGAAGAATCATCCCTTCGCTGTCCACACCCGCACTAATCAGAGGGGTCAATCCTAGAATTGAAAAACTTTTCACTCCTTCACCCTCAGACCCGCTGTACATCAGGGGACATTCCATTCCGGATTCCCTGGTAGTAACCAACACAAGAAAGAGGGCAGGGGTACCACTTTCCACCAGTGAGGCGCCACCTGACAAGGAGGGCAAGCAGCTATATGCCCTTGCAAAAAGAATTACATCCTCGGCCGCCTTTTCGGCAAGAATTGCCAACAACAATTCTTTGCTCGCTAGCTATGCGGTCGCGCAGTGGGCCAAACTGCGCAAAGACGCCGAAGAAGCGCCGGAACCATTACGTACACGCCTGCTTTCAACTATTGGCGAAGGAACCCAGGTCAACCAGAGTATTGTAAAGAGCTCTCTGGATGCGGCAGAAACTGCGGGACGTTCCCTAGTTCAGGGAATAGTCCTAAAACGACACGTATGGCTGCGCAACTCGGGGTTCAAACCGGAGACACAGGCGTCTTTAATAAATAAACCTGTTGAAGACTCAAACCTCTTCGGGAAAGCGGTGGATGAGGCTCTGGAGATGGCTAAAAAAGAGTTCGATACGATCAAAACTCTTGACCAAATCTCTAAGCCCGCTACCAGGCGCGGCTATGGCAATAAACGCTTTTTTCGTGGCCAAAGCCAACAACAAAACCAGCAGCAACAGTACCCTGCCACCAATTTCCAGACCAATAGTGGCCAGTACAGCCAAAGAGGACAGCACCGGGGCAAAGGAAGAGGGCGAGGGTCCACCCCCAGAGGTTCCCAAGCCCCTAACAACACCAAGTGACGCGAAGATTTGCGTCCCCTCCCATGCAACACCGGTCGGGGGCCGGATAACTTCCTTTCTTCCAGCATGGGAGGGTATAACGTCAGACCGCTGGGTACTTTCCACCGTAGCCCACGGATACTGCATCGAATTCAACAGTTCCCCAACATACAAACCCCCGAGGGGACGACGCATGTCACCGGAACATCTTGCCATAATTCTGCAAGAAGTACAACAACTGCTGGAAAAAGGAGCCATAGAGGTCGTGCCTCTATCTCAGGTAACGGAAGGTATTTATTCAGTGTACTTCCTTGTACCCAAAAAGGACCTAACCATGCGCCCTGTATTAGATCTGCGCCCAGCGAACAAGTTCATCAAACCCCAAAAGTTTCGTATGGTGACCCTACAGGAAGTAATCCCACTGCTATCACAGGGAGATTACATGACCACATTGGACATGAAAGATGCATACTTTCATATTTTAATGTTGCCAGCGCACAGAAAATACCTCCGGTTCATGATAGAGGGCAAACACTACCAGTTCAGAGTGCTACCCTTCGGGATAGCATCAGCACCGAGGGTATTCACGAAGGTACTGGCAGTGGCAGCGGCCCACCTGCGCAGGTTGTCCATCCCAGTTTACCCTTACCTCGACGACTGGCTCATAACAGGGGATTCTTACGAAACATGCTTCTCCAATACCCAGAAGACTGTAGACCTTTTGTTCCAGTTGGGCTTCTCCATCAACGAAAAGAAATCCAGCCTAGACCCCAGCCAAATCAAACAATTCCTAGGGGCTCTAATTCAAATAAAGGACGGCCTCATCTTCCCCTCCAAAGAGAGGGTCCAAAACATGTTGTTTCAGATCCCTCAATATGTGGCCGGTCGAGAGGTGACTGTACGCAAAGCAATGCGCTTGCTAGGCATGATGGCGTTGTGTATTTATTTGGTACCTCACGCGTGCCTGCGCATGCGCCCAATGCAGGAGTGGCTCAACAGCCAGTGGTGTCAGGCCAGCGGACTATGGGACGACCTAGTAGTGGTCTCGCAGGCCTTAGTTCTCTCGCTACGGTGGTGGACAAAGGAAAACCTAGAAAAAGGGAAACCTTTTGCCACACCCGCGGCGGAAGCCACTCTAACCACAGACGCATCCCTCACAGGATGGGGGGCTCACCTATCCCATCAAACTGCTCACGGGGAGTGGACTCCGAACGTAGCATCCAAACACATCAATTACCTGGAGCTACTAGCGGTGTTCAAGGCGCTAAAAGCCTTCAAGGAACACCTACAGGGCAGGACAGTGATGGTCCTTACAGACAGCACCACAGCCATGTATTACATCAACAAACAGGGGGGAACCCACTCTCCAGGACTGTCCAAACTGGCCCAAAACATATGGAAGTGGGCTCTCAAACAGAATATGTTCCTTCTATCACAACATGTACCAGGGGAACTCAATCTGCTGGCAGACAAACTCAGCAGAGATTTCCCCCTGCCCGAAGAGTACGAATGGCGACTGCACGAAGACATCGTCTTCGACGTCTTCACGCAATGGGGGTTCCCAGAAATAGACCTGTTCGTAACCCTGGAGAACTCACAATGCCAAAGTTACGCCTCCAGGTACCCCCGAACCAATCCAAGGGGAACGGTCTGTCGATTCAATGGTCAGGGAGATTTGTTTACGCTTTTCCCCCCGACTCCCCTTCTCAACAAGGTAGTACACAAGATGCACCAGGAACAAGTAACCATGATACTGGTGGCTCCTATGTGGGCCCGGCAGCCATGGTTCGCTCACTTGATGGAGATGTCTCTATCTCCCCCAGTGAAACTCCCCTGCCCGTACAACATGCTGTCACAAGACAGGGGCAGGACTCTGCATCCATGCCCCCAGAACATGAACTTAGCAGCCTGGCTCCTGAGATCATAGAATTTGGACATCTACAGCTCCCGCAGAGATGCATGGACATCCTCAGGGAGGCCAGAAAACCTAACACTCGCCACTGCTATTCTAGCAAATGGTAGAGATTTGTCATTTGGTGCAGAGGAAAGAGCATCAACCCAATTGACTGCTCTCCCACACATATTATTCTATACCTGACCCACTTATTGGATTCAGGTCTAGTGTTCAATTCCATTAAAGTCCACCTAGCGGCACTTTCTGCATACACCACTTCCCAACTCAGTGTCGTGGTGGAAGATCCCTGTTATAAAGGCCTTCATGGAGGGAATAAAGAGAATTCACCCCCCGATAGCTGACCCAGCTCCCGGATGGGACCTTAACGTGGTACTTACCAAACTCATGGGCTCACCATTTGAACCCATGCACAAAGCATCTCTTAAAGACCTCACTCTTAAGACTGCTTTTCTAATAGCTATCACCTCCATCAGGAGAGTAAGTGAACTACAGGCTCTTTCTGTTCTAGACCCCTTTGTTACAGTTCACAAAGATAGTGGTTCTACGCACTCACCCAAGGTTTGCCCCAAAATTCATCTCAAAATTCCACGTAAACCAGTCGATAGAACTACCAGCGTTCTTTCAAAACCCTTCCAACTTGGGAGAGAGGACTCTGCACACACTAGATGTCCGCAGGGCGGTCATGTTCTACATGGAAAGAACCAGACCACTGAGGAAGACTAATCAGTTCTTCGTCTCGGTGGCAGCAGGAAGAGAAGGGGATGCAGTTTCAAAGTCCACTATTTCTAGATGGATTGTTCAATGCATCACTCTCTGCTATACTCTTGCTAAGAGAGAACTGCCCTTTAGGCCAAGAGCACATTCTACTCGAGGCACGGGGGCGTCCATAGCATTCATTGCAAATGTTCCCCTTGAGTCCATCTGCAAAGCGGCTACCTGGAGTTCTGTGCACACCTTTACAAAACACTACTGTCTAGATGCACACTCTAGATCTGACTCCCAGGTGGGGCAGGCAGTATTAAGACATCTTTTCTCTACTGTTCCTTCTCATAACCCACCGCCAACTCCGGGTACTGCTCGCTAGTCTATGCACAGCATGTGATTCTAAGCAGATTAACAAACATCAGAAGACAATGCATTACTTACCGTAAAAGCATTTCTGATGTTTGTATCTGCTTAGATTCACATGCGCCCACCCTTCCTCCCCGCTTGGATGGAAGGAACATAGACATCTTTCTATATTTCTCTCTTTTCTGTACTCACTCACGTCTAGAAGGCTCCCTCAGGGCAGAAAGATACAAACAGAGGGACCTCGACGCGTGAGGGATTGTGGGTACAACACACGTCACTATAGGGATAGTGTTACAGACACGCCTTGTCGACATCCCCTTTTCGATTACGAAAAACAAAATGCAATACTCCGCAGTGACCACTGGACATGTGCTTCTTAGATGTTCCGGTGCCCGAGGCACCTGCTCTGCAGGAGGGCGTGCTTTCTGGGGCGTTCACCCTGTCTCCTTTGGAGCGTACCGGCCTGTTCTTGCAGAAGGACGTTCTGGCCGAGGTCCACAGGGCCTGGGAAAAGCCACACTCTGGACGTTTTGTCAATAAGAAAATTGACGCGAGATACAGGCTGCATTCTTCAGAAGAGGTGGCCCTGTCGTCTTGTCCGCCCCCCTCCTCCACAGTGGTGGCCACAGCCACTTTCAGCGTCCTCTTCCTTGACGGCTACTCAGGTTCTGGGAAAGGAGGACAAGCTCCTTGACTCCCTTCGGAGGAAAATGTTTGCCAACTCGGCCTTGCAGCTCAGGCAGGCCATTGCCGAACTGGTGTTAGCGAGAGCTAATATGCGGATGTGGAAAGGTCTGTCGGAGTTTGAGGAGTTTATCCCGGTCGAGAAGCTGGAAGACTTTAAAGGGGTTTTATCCGACGCCAGGGTCTTGGCCCAGGATCTCCAGGAGGCTGCGGCTCATCAGGTAGACACCTCGGCTCGGGGGCCTTATGCTCGGGGTTGATCCCTCATGGCAGGCGTGGTTGCATGCAACTAAATTCTCAAAAGAAGTGCAGGACAAGGTGTTGGACCTTCCGTTCGATGGTAAGGAGCTCTTTCATTCTAGGCCGGTCAAGTGGCACAGCGAGTAGAGCGCTCGCTTTGACATCCGTGCAGAGCCTGTTAACGCAGGTTCGAATCCCGGCGGGGCCAAACTCAGCCTTTCATCCTTCCGAAGTCGATAAATGAGCACCCCACACCGTGGGTAACAATAAGCCGCGCTCAGAAACCTGAGGGTTCGTAGCGCTATATAAATGCCTAATTATTATTATTATTATTATTATTATTACAACAGATGTAGAGCTCACCAAGACGAAGGATAGCACTCAGACGGCTAAGTCCTTGTCGGTCCTTGTTAAGACTCCTTTCAAAACCCAGAGACCGTTGTCGCAAAGTCGACCTTCCTCTGGCTTTAGGGGCTTCCTTGACCGAAAATCTCGCAGAGTGGATACCCCTGCGGAGAGCAATCGCCGTAGGCAACAGATGCAGTTTTTTTCCCGCTCCTCAGCCTCCTCAGGTTCAGGTGGCAACACCACCGAAAAACCTACTAAATGAGGGTTCTCCGCGCCCGCCGAGACCCCGGTGGGAGGACGCATTGCGTCTCATTGGGAGGCGTGGCAGACCATCACTGAAGACAGATGAGTCTTGTCAGTCGCTCGGGCGGGCTTCGGTTTACCACTACCCCTTACCCCACCCGTCAACCCTCCTTTTCAGCTATGGGGCTCGCCCTCCCTCAAAGCCGAGGTTCAGAAACTTCTGGACCTCAGAGCTGTGGAACCTGTTCCTCTCGGGGAACGAGGGGAGGGCTTCTACTCCCAGCTGTTTACGGTGTCCATACCCAACCAGGCTGGCCTGCGCACCATCCTAGACCTTTCTCTTGGGGTAGGAAAAGATTGAACTGGGAAATTCAAGATGATCACGCTCAGCCAGATTCGGTCCTCCTTGCAGATGGGCGATTAGCTCAGTGTGGTGGATCTTCAGGATGCGTACATGCATATTCTGATTTGGAACCCACACAGGAGATATCTCCGTTTCTCTGTGGGAGAGGAACACTTCCAGTTTCGAGTGCTTCCTTTTGGCTTCAGCTCGGCGCTGCGTGTCTTCACGAAGATGATGGTGATTGCGGCCTATCTTTGTCTCCAGGGTATCCAGGTGTATCCATATTTGGACGACTTGCTCTCACGCATCACTTGTCCACTGGAAGCAGCGGGCAATCGCCAGTCTATCCTTCAGCTACTGTTCCATCTTGGGCTGTCAGTGAACTTGCAGAAATCTTCCATGACGGTCTCGCAGGACCTGATTTTCCTGGGTTTTCGCTGGAACACGATCGATTGTAGAGTGTACCTGACCAGGGACAGAATGGCGGATCTGTTAGCCACGTGTCAGATGTTTGCGCCTTCGGAGAGCATGTCGGTCTGGTGGTTCCAGAGGCTTCTGGGCCTCATGGCCTCGTGTGTGCTGGCTCTTCCTCTTGCTCGTCTCAAGATGAGACGGACCCAGATGGCTCTTCAGAGTTCTTGGCGTCAGGCTGCAGACCCGGATTCCAAGCTGATAATGATTCCGGCTTCCATGAGAGTGGACCTGGAATGGTGGTCATCTCTCGACAACCTGTCGGTGGGTCCGGGGTTTCAGGACCCAGCTCCTAAGGTGACGATCACGACAGACTCCTACCTCCTGCGGTGGGGTGCAACGTTGAATCTTGTCCAGGTCTCGGACCTCTGGTCGCCTGAGGACAAGCTCCTTCACATAAATCTGGAGCTTCTGGCGATCTTCCTAGCGCTCAGGGCATTCAGACCGATCATTGCCAACAAGGTGGTCCGCATACGCATGGACAATGTGGTGTTGATGTATTACATCAACAAGCAAGGGAGAAACGAAGTCTCCCCCGCCACCCAAACCCATCCCCCCCGCTCTCCCCCCTGGGGTGGTGGACCAGTCCATCCAGATTTGCGAGTGGGCCGTGCTTCATGGTGTCTGGCTGCTTGCAGTGCACATCCCGGGCCAGCTGAATGTTACAGTGGATGCCATCAGCCAGCGGACAGTGGTCTGCTACGAGTGGGAGTTGAAGGCGCATGTCGTCTCATGGATCTTCTTGTGTTGGGGCATATCGGAGGTGGATCTCTTCGCTACCGCGGTGAACAAGAAGCTTCCTCATTATGCCTCCAGAGGGGGGGCTGGGAGCCTCCTCTCTGGGGGATGCTCTTGAGATTCCATGGCACAACATGAGAGCTTATGCCTTCCCGCCTCTGCCTCTAGTCCATAAAGCAATTTAGAAGCTGAAGAACTCGGTGAACTGTTCCCTTCTACTCATAGCCCCCCTGGTAGCCGGCTAGGTTTTGGTTCTCATAACTTCAACACCTGTCGGTGTATCCGCAGATCACGTTACCAGTGACCCCTGATCTTCACAGCAGATGTGGCACCCCTCCCCACAATCGCTCAGCTTGGCAGCATGGTGCCCGAGTTCAGGTCTTTAGAGCATTTTAACTTGTCTGTGGATAACATGCATATTATCCAGGCAGCCAGGAAACCCTCAACCAGATCCCAATACAGGAGTAAATGGCTCAGGTTCTGTCATTGGTATTTGGGAAAGCAGTTGGACAAAAGGGTGGCTACGATTGACACTGTGCTGTCCTTCGTATCCTTCCTAGCGGAGTCGGATGTTCACATTCTGTCATGCAGAACTTTCCTTTCAGCAGTCTCTGCTTATCTGTCTACAGACCAATGTTCCTACTCTCTGTGTAATCCAGTGGTTAAGAGGCATTTTGCAGGCATAACACGCCTTTACCCTCCAGTTCTTAGTCCGCACCTGCTGTGGGATCTAAATGTAGTCCTGACGGCACTGTGCCATAGGCCTTTTGAACCCATGGCCACGGTGGACCTCAAGTACCTATCCTGGTAAGTGTCCTTTCTGGTCGCCGTTACCTCAGCAAGGCGGGTGTGTGAGCTCCAGGCCTTGTCGGTGGAGCATCCCTTCTTGGTCTTTCACAAGGATAAGTTAGTCCTACGGACAAATCCTGTCTTCCTACCGAAGGTGGTAACTGAATTCCATATGAATCAGTCGATCTCCCTGTCGGTCTTTTTTCCGAACCCTACCTCGGAGGCAGAAAGGGTTCTGCATTGTCTCGATGTCAGAAGGGCTCTTAAGTTCTATCTTGACAGCACTTCCGAGCTTAGGAGTTCTCAACTTTTTGTGACTTTCGGTAACTATCAGGGTAAGCAGGCATCTAAGGCGACTATTTCTCGGTGGATCGCCGCCTGCATTAGTCTTTCATTGTCCAAGGGCTGAAACCTCCTAAGGGTATTCATGCACACCTGGTGCGGGGCAAGGAAGCCGCGGTTGCTTTACAGAAATGTCCCCTGGGAGTCCATCGCTAGGGCAGCTACTTGGGCCTCCCCATCTGCTTTTTGTAAGCATTATTGTCGAGCTGATGCTCAGTTTGGTCAGGCTGTGCTGAAGAACCTTTTTCAATAAGGGGTATTTCCATCCACCCGTAGTTCCTGTTATGGGAGATTGCCAAGCACTCCTAAGTATGGAGGAAAGGGGACGGGACGTAGGAGTATAACCAGGTTATTCACCGTAGGGACCACCTTACTCGTAGCCCATAGTCCCCTTTTCTCCATACACCCGCCCGCCGTCCCCTCTAATAAGGTTCCTCTGTTATTGCTAATAGGTCTCTGACCTGGCGATAGAAAAGGACTGATGGGCGATACGCGGGGCGGAGCCAAGGTGGGCGGGGTTACGGTTCCGTGCCAGGCCACGCGCAGAAGGAGAGAAAGGACACATTTTTTAAAACATTTTTTTGGATGCTTTTTACAAAGTGCTCCGGTCCCATCCCACAGGACGGAGAGATGTCCCATAAGTATGGAGGAAAGGGGACTATGGACTAGGAGTAAGGTGGTCACTACGGTGAGTAACCTGGTTAAAATCTAAATTGTCAATAGGAGGCCACCCTTTAGAGTGAAAAGAGCGGGACTTGGGGTGAGACAAAAAAGACAAAGATGTGTTAGAAACAGATCCTAATGGTCCCTTAACAATTGGGGAAACCACGGTTCTCTCTGTCTTACCCTTTTAAGGTGTAGACTCCCATGTGGGATGGTCCTAGGTAGAAACATGCATGGTCGATATGGTATTTCTTATTCCATGTCATGTGCACAGGCATGCATTCCTTAAGAATCTGTAAGAAAGGACAGATGTCTGTTTTATTACTTCGGAAGCTGTCAAGGAATCGCATGGGATCATAAATATAACAAAGTGGGCTAGCTATTTTGAAAAAGGTCAACTCAAGGAAGAGTTTAGACCTTGTGATTCACATCGGACTTGAGGGGTGCTGTCCCTGACGTGACAGTGAGACTATCATGAATATTTTGGTAATTATTTCGATAAACATTTGCACATTTGTAAACGGTGCCAGGGAACTATGGTTAGAGTTCCTGGTGGTCTGTGTGTTTTGAGGCAATATAGGAGGGAGAGAGCGAAAAATGCAGCATACTGGGGAAAAATGCCAAAGTATGCCTCCATTTCAAGCTCGATCACATAGAAAATGCACATATAGAGGTAAAGTGGCAACTAAGATCGTATACCAAATGCAGTGCAGGAAATGCTCGGCATTTGTCGGGTGGGGAGGTGCTGAATGCCCTTTGCAGCCACAATTCCTAAAAGCGATGTGCTTTGCATCAAAACGAAAATTTGTTTAGGGATAAATTAGAAATGAAGATGAAAATGAAAGAATCGCACGCTCACCTCCAGTGTGGTGTTAGATGCCTCGCTGTCGGAACATTTCTGTCTCAGTTGTGTTGTCTCTAACGCTATTATTGTGCTGTAATCACGTGTCAAACCACGTGTTGGCCGTAATGTGTGCCATTGACACTATAGCGGGACCGTAAAGTGTGTGAATAGATAGTGAAAAAGCGGCGTCCATCTTGGTGTAGTGTCTCAGGGTAGTAAGTCATACAAGACATGGAAGACTAAAATAGAATGGTCCTAACTGTATTCGAAGACCAAACAAGCTATAGACGGCTGGGAAAATACCCTACTGTGGAAATCCAGAACTTGATCCTACCAGTTCTTGAGGAAGCCATATCCAAAGGCCACATCAGCCTGAAAGAATGAGTTCTTAAGCCCCAAAACACTGAGGAAACCAGCATTTTATGCATTACCAAAAATTCACAAAGGAAGAACACCAATCCCAGGAACACCAATAGTATCAGGTATAGGATCCATCCTGGAACCTCTCTCAGAATTCGTAGACTATTTCCTCAGACCAAGAGTATGTAAAATGCGATCCTACTTGAAGGACACAACAGCGGCTCTCCTTCTCAAAGATCGGCCCTTCAACCCAGAAACCAACATATTAGTAACATTGGACATTGAGTCACTGTATACACGAATTCCACAGATGGCTACCCTACAAGTTGTTGAAAGAACCTTGAGAAATCTAGATCCACCATTAGACACTCCAGTGAACCTAATCATGCAGCTAGCAGAAATAGCTCTCACCAATAACTATTTCCTGTTTGAGAAAACTTTTTTGAACAAACATCTGGTACCGCCATGAGCGCGCAATGCTTTCATTTTCATCTTCATTTCTCATTTATCCCTAAACAAATTTACGTTTTGATGCAAAGCACATCGCTTTTAGGAATTGTGGCTGCAAAGGGCATTCAGCACAGCCCCACCCGGCGAATACCAGGCATTTCCTGCACTGCATTTGGTATACAATCTTAGTTGCCACGTTACCTCTATATGTGCATTTTCTATGTGATTGAGCTTGAAATGGAGGCATACTTCTTTGGCATTTTGCCCCAGTACGCCGCATTTTCTCTCTCCCTCCTATATTGCCTCAAAGCACATGGACCACCAGGAACTCTAACCATAGTTCCCTGGCACCGTTTACAAATGTGCAAATGTTTATCGAAATAATTAGCCAGCCCACTTACTTTTTTATATTTATGATCCCACGTGCCAATAGGCATGCGATTCCTTGATACCTCCCTTGGGAATAAAACAGAAATCTGTCCTTTCTTACAGATTCTTAAGGAATGCACGCCTGTGCACATGACATGGAATATGAAATAACATATCGACCATGCATGTTTCTACCTAGGATCATCCCACATGGGAGTCTATGCTG
The DNA here is from genome assembly GCF_040938575.1 of Ambystoma mexicanum. NCBI lineage: Eukaryota > Metazoa > Chordata > Amphibia > Caudata > Ambystomatidae > Ambystoma > Ambystoma mexicanum. Next base: position 889,419,193 of record NC_090928.1, on the reverse strand, counting down.
CAAAAGGGTAAGAGGGAGAGAGATGCATGGTTTCCCCAATTGTTAAGGGACCATTAGGATCTGTTTCTAACACATCTGTCTTTTTTGTCTTCCCCCTCACCCTATGTCCCGCTCTTTTCACTCTACAGGGTGGCCTCCTATTGACAATTTAGATTTGTCTCTATTCTCTGTCAGCCCTGATGAAAGTGGTCCTAGTAACTCTTACCATTGAAACCGGTAGGCTCACTGCATGTGTTGACTATATGAAGATGGAGAAATGAAACCCACAAGTCAGACTGCATTTTCTTTCCTGTTCGTAAAAAAATTGAGGGATTATGGATTAAAAACTGAGGATCGGAGCTACAAGAAGACCTAGATCTCTTAACCCCAAAGAATAGTTGTTTTTTGATCAACCTTGGTCCAATACGCCAATTTTTATTTTTAAAACATTCCGTGTAAATATACACGTGAATCAAGTTTTTGTTTCTCGACTTCTCACTTCCCAGCCGAGATACATCTCTACTACCATCTTTGTTTTAACAAGTTGCATTCCATGAAACAAATAAAATCGATACTCCACGTGGAAAACAACTACGAAATATACTTGGTACACAGCATATCCCAAGAAAAGTATTACAGGAAAACAAAAAATGATTAAATCAGAACAAAAAGCAATATTCAAATAGAAATAACTTGAATCCAATTGTGCTAAAAAGACTACTATGGGAAGATTCAAGTTTTAGATCCCTTGATAAGATTCTCTAACTGTGGATACCTGGATTATAATGCTCTCATACAAATTAAGATGTTGGAGAGGTTTTGGAAGTGGAAATATTTTGTGAAGGAATTTGATTTTCAAGCTTTGTATTGCAGTAGGTTCAAAGTATTGAGGGGCCACTTATTTTGTATTTATTTTCTGTTTTAAGAGCTAATTGGACCCATTGGGATTCCTCAATGACTTTTATTTTGTAAGTCATATCTACCATTTTTGTGCTCCTTTCTATAAAGGTTCTGTGACAACACACATACTTGGTTTGGTACTTCAGCAGATGTGCTTTTAAAAGTTGCTCTTTCTTTTTTGTATGTTTATTAGAAGGTTGGCGTTTGTAAGGTTTTGGCTAATGTCGTCTAAAGTTACTGAATTTTCAAAGTCCTTCATTTACAAAATATTTATTTTGGATGTGTTCAGTTTGTTGGAGTTATTAGGCTGTCCCATGTAGGAGAATGTTATTAAAATGTTGCAGTTGTAAAGCAGGCCCTTTTGCATAGTACATTCTCTGCAGAAGAGTCCTTATAATGGAATGAACATTTTGAGGTGGTGGAAGGTGCTTTTGCAAGCAGGTCTCGAAATGCAGGCTAATGAAAGTCCTCGCAGTCCAGTGTAGTTGCGCACTGTCCAGAAGTCTATGCTTTGAGAGAAAAAAAAAATCAAATTTTGTCTTTTACTTTCACATAGTTATTGAGGAATTGTCATAAAGATTTGACGGATTGTTGCCGTATGTTACACATTGAGCTGCATGTCTATTTGTAGACTAGACAGATTGGTTGGGTGAAAGGAATAGTTGATTGCAAGTGTTAAGCGGCTTCACTTCAACACTACAGCTAAGTCAATGCCTAGTCTGGGATGCTGAGGGAAACCCTTATTGATATATTTTTAGGTCCAGTTCATGTACTCTGGATGACAACCCTTATATAACACCCCTCTCTTAGAATCCCCCTGACCCCACTGAGCCAAGAAGTAGGTCTGTTTAGCAAATTTAAAAGATTTATTTGAGAAATATAACTATATATATATATATATATATATATATATATATATATATATCACACTTCTATAAATAAATTGATTGGATATTACACGTGTGAATATGGGCAGTAATCAGCAAGAGGTAACTTATGAATAGAAACAGAAGAATAAGGTGGGAAAGAATGCTTTATATGGTTCAAGGAAACACAATGATGAATGAAATGCAGTACAGAAAATAACTTGATATGGCTTCAACAAAAGACAATGTAATCACTTTTCCTTGACAATTCACTCCCCCCCCTATGCAATGTAAGAAATGGAAGGAGAGCAGTCTTCAAGAATCCCAACAAAATGCAGTACGAAATGCAGTTCCCCCCAGCAAGCTTAGAGGAAAACAGTTAGAGGTTTGAAATACAGGCCCAAAATGCTTTGAATGTGATGACAATGAAGTGAGAAATGTGCTAAAAATGCTTTTAAATCCCTCTAGAAGTTCAGGGTAGGTGATGGCTACTTTATATTAGTTCAGGCTCACTTTAGCAATGCTCTGTGTAACCAGCAGGTCAAAACGAATTTTAGCAAAGGAAAGCAAAAAGCTGCTGATTTTTACACGTGGCTGAAATTGTGCAAAATGTCAAATCGCGGCAAATTTACTCGCGCGCGTCGAGCGTAATTACGGAGGCGCTGTAAGGAGTAGGAAGTCGGTTCTAGGTTCGTTGGAAAGCTTAGAATCTTAGCTTTAAGATAAAATCTCGTTCCTAGCACAAACGGTTCTGGAGATACGGACAATTTTGTGAAAGTATTTTTTCGGATTTGAAATTTTAAAGCTCAGAATGACAGATGACAGTTTTCAGTTTTAAAGATGACAGAATGACACGATTCTAGGAGGCAGTTCTAATAGGCTAAAATAATTTGGATTAGGTTATTTTAAACTAAGAGATTGGTTTTGGCACAGTGAGTATTCACACTATATTTTTGAAATAAGCCGTCAAGGTCTGGTCAGGTTGGACGGAACTTCCGGCGGGTGGTTCTGAAGTCCCGGCTATCTGGGTCAGCTCTGCTCTCTGGGTCTGTCAAGCACCGGTTCTGCTCACAAGGGTCTGGTTTGTGGTTCTCTCTGGTTCCGGATACAGCACTGCGTTCTGGATACTGCTACAGGTTCTCGCAAAAGTTCTTGGCAAAAAAATGCAAACGGCTCGCCCGGCTGTTGAATAGTTTGGTTGGTTTTGAGGCCTGCTGAAGAGGATTCAGCTTGTGGATTCAGGCCCCTCTGCTACAAATTCTGGAGTTAATTTCTGCTACAGGTTCTGGAGATTGATGGATTTGAAGTCTGGATCTCTGGATGTGAAGTCTGAAGTCTCCTGGCAAAGCGTCCCGCAAGATAGTGGAAAGTGAATGTCTCTACCTGTCCCAGCAGTCTCTTTTTATGTGTTTTGAAAATGGGTGTGCGCCTGGGCCTAGCTAAGCCTGCCCCTCTCTACTTGTCATTGGCCCAATTCTCCTCTCTCCCATGATTGGGGGAAGGAAATGGATTGTCATCATGATGAGGTCTGTTTATGGGTCAGAGGATCCTCCCCTGGTCAATTTGCCCACAAATATATGTTTGATTCAAATACATATTTCCCAGATACACAAGTGGTTGACATTACATGTACACATTGTATATTCCTTATGGTCCATGCTTGTCCGCCTCTGATCTTCCTGGGGGCTTGCATTTAAAAATGACAACATTTTGCGCTTTTTGGTCGGTTTACCAATATCGGACATTTACCCAAAATTAAACAAATGTGCGCAAGGAGAATGGACATTAATTGATGAAGTGTCAGATTTTTAACATGCAGACATTTGGGGTGAGACCCTATTTTCCGCTAGCAACCCCCCAGAATACACCACAGGGTCCTAACACCTCTTAAAACGTGCACAGAAAAATCACAACAATAATGGTATTAATTATATAATTTTGACCAGTCGCACTATGCGTTATCTATCTTTTTCAAATTATGCTCTGGTCAAAAAGGGGTGTGGCTTCCCACATCACAGCGTGGAATAACTGGTTTATCCACTTCCCCCAAGCTCAGCTGCTAGCAGAGGCACTGCCCCTCCCAGTTTCCCCCAAGAGGAAGCCACTTTACGGCCCCCCCCAATATAACATTTGCCTGAGCCAAAGAAGGCCCATTGTTCAGTTCCCTGTAGTCCCCAGCTGCCACTCCCCTTTGAATCAACAGGGCCATGTGACCTCCTTTTTGTGGGGCAGCAGAATGCAGCCAGGCCTGGGAACACAGCTGTTGATCCAGTTTCAACTCCTGTCGGGGTTAGTTGTCAGGCAGAATCCAGTTTCATTAAGCCAGGTTTCAGCTAAATGTCACTTTTTGTTCCCAGTTTTCGACATTCAAATCAAACTGACAATTTGTACACATGCAGCTAGAGTGCTGATTCTAAGTTCAAAACTATGACATTTCAACAGTTACAAACTATGTGACACTCAAAAGTAGGTCCCTCATTTAATTTAAACAATTCAATTTTAGTGGTTTTCAGTTCAGTTTAACTTAAGCTGCTGACCTCCACAGCTTAGCCAGTTTTGTTATGAACATTGTTTTGGGCTCTTTTTCTTTCCAGATTTTGTATGCACACAAAACTTCATTCTGCCAAATGTCTGCTGGTGTTCAGTGAGATTTTTGAATATCCTACAATGTTTGACATAGGCATTTTTAGCTTGCATTCAGAGAAACCAAGGTGATTTCAAAGGGCTTTTTAAGCTAACAGGCACTGCTGTTTTTCCTTTGGCACACATTCCACTCATGGCACCCCTGGCCCATCATGCTCGCACTGGTGGGTGGAAGGTTAGGCGACCATTTTAATGTGCGCACAAACTGCACGGTTCTCCTGGATTCTGGCGCACATGTGGGCTTTTTGGCCATCTTGTATTTTCTAAGCCCACAGCACCAAATGTTGCAGCTTAATGACTCAAACGTGGGTCAATGCACCTGACACAAGTTTGTTGGACGGTTTTATTGTGCCATAATGGCGTTTTCTAGCATTTCATGCCCTTGGCAATTGGGTTTTTCTCTTCTTGTTTATAAGCCTCTTCATTGAAATATGGTTCTGTGCTGCTTTTGTGAACCCATTCACCTTCACAGAAGTTCGCAAAAGTGCCAATGTTGACATTGTGTGTCAAAGATAGCAAAAAAGGGATGATGGGGGACTCAATCCCCTCTCCCGAACCACAGAAGCCGAATAGATCGACCCTCCCACCATGGTTGGCACGGTCGCCTGAACTAAGTAACACAGGAAGCAACATGGCAGCCAATGGGGGGAAGACTGAGTTAGGGAAAGGGGGTGGAATGACAAAGGAAAGGAGGGGAAGACAGAACATGCATATACAACATAACTAATAACACTACTCCTATACATGAATCATTATTCCTGAAAAACCTGACCTGACCTCTGAAAAAAACAATATGGACCAATTACTACCCAACTCTAAACAGAAAGGGAAGAATCCCAATAACTCAGCATACCTATAAATGTTGCACTGAAAGACCTCATTAATTCCACAGAACATGGTGTTAGATACTCATACATGACAGAGTACAACAGCAAACATACGAGTGTTTCCCTTGCAGAGACTTGGTCTTGTAGCAAACATGATGGCACAAACAAAGGGGTTCTCCCTTATATGATGAACACGAGACGCATGGCCCTGTGGGCACAGTGAAGCGACAAACAAATATGGAACCTGATTACATGTAACATGTATCCCTTTTGGAAAAGGATTCTCATGAAATGCCATTAAACTCAAATGTGGTTTATCACCCTCATTGCAATCTGCACCAATGGATTTAACTGGCATAACTTTAGGCAATACTTAGTCCCCCACATGTTCCCTCACACGTGTAAACCATAACCTTGCAATGGAAATAAGCAGCGTATTAACTTTGCCCCTGTAATAACACAAATAAATGTTTATAGCACTTAACTGACGACCCGGGTGCCTCACAAGGACACCCGGACCCTGTAGACTGAAGCCTTGAACGAGCAAAGCCGCTCGTAAATCACCTTCACGGCCCGGGTCTTGTTGTCAGCTGCATCATAATCATCGGTACCAACCGACAGTCCTTCGGCATCCGGGAAAAGGTTCCTGCTTCCTTCGCGTTCCCCAGCGTCGCCGCCTGTGCTGATAATCTGTAATTATCTACACAGTCACAGGCGGTTGGGGAAGTTAAGCAGTTCTTAATGACCAGCTGGGGAACAGCGCGAACCAAAAAACTACACACTCCCAAAGCATGCTGGGAAGTGGTCTTTATTCCTTCAGCCCTGTCGTTTGAAGATTGAGCACTGTCCCTTGCTCCAAATCACCTTATTTCTGACAGTGTGCATGTTTTGGTAGTACTTTTTGTAATTTACTGATTAATTTTGGTAGTGGTTTTATTCTAGTTAAAATTAATATAAACAATTTTCTTTTGAGCAGAATTGTGCTGTCAATGAGAGCTTAAAGGATTGGTCTTCTGCAGTAATTTAAGGTTCCAGCTCGACTTTTCAACTGTTCTGATATGATTGTGATGTACTCTAAGGTGGAAATCTTTTTGCAAAATTAATTTTTTTGAATGCTTAACTGTGGCTACGTTGACATTGGTAGATAGTGTTAGGGTCATTAGCAATTTATTTCTATATACATTTTGTTTTTATTTATTTTGTAGCTTTTGGAAAAGGGGCCCTGTTTTTTTTGCGGTAGCTGGTTCAATTAAGTTGACTGACTCTTAGCAGTTTTGTTTGAATATTTGCTATAAAATCTGCTAGAGGTGGATGAGTACTTGGCATGCTTTTATTTTTCTCTGCTCTACTTATTCTTGGTTTTCTACGGAGTTGCTTTTTAGTAGGCATTCTGTCTGTTATAGAAAAAAGTAAATTGTGGGTTTGAAAGTTGTGGAATATATTTGCGTTTATTGTGAATGAGTGAATATGAGGGCAGAACATAATTAAAGGCTGTGTGATTGCGCAGTGGGCTTCTAGTTGTGGTTGGGAAGGTTGTCAGAGAAGCTGTGTAGATATGTGAAGGGCTTGGGTTAGTGCATGAGCGAGTGGTAGTGTGAATGAATAAGTAAGGACAGTAGTGTTTTCAGAACCATAGAGCGTGGTATTATAATGGTGTTCAGATGATACGAGTGTACATGTTGAGGTGTAATGAATGAGTGGAGTAAATGTTGGATTGAAAGGACTTTTGTAGGCTATGTGGCTAAACTGTATTGTATGAGTAACAAAATACTACTGCACTACTACTCTTACTTTGTAGGATGTGAAGAGTACTTTTCTTTAAGTTGTTGTCTTCCAGGAGGATATTCTTCACTGCAATTGTGAAAGAAGAAAATTAGTGGGTATGCATGGTAATGGTGACGTAATTTTAGTATTAAGAATTATTTTTATGAATGTAGGAGGAGTTGTTGGGAAGAAGAGTTAGTAACAATGGGCCTCATTAAAAGTATGGTGGTAACCCTGCCGGTGCTGCAGACTGGTTGGCACCATATTCTTAATTTTTCAGCGGCTAGCTTCTCGGTGAAAACCCGACATTACAGGTCCTGTTGGCCTGGAAAGTCAGGTGCTGGAAATTGTGAGTCCCTATTCCTGTGGAGCTGCATAGTACTATATGGGAATGGGGACATGGGAGCACTGGCAGCGTTGCTAATGGGGCCAATGGTCCCGAGATAAGTATGCCTAATGGGCCACAGCAAGAAAGTGACATTTTTATACAATGCAAAATGGAAAACGCTGAGTGTTTTAACAAACTGTCCTTTTTGGGAGGCTGTACATGAAAGTTAAAAAAATATTTTTGCGGATTTATAGCCACACTGTGCATAACTATTTTTTTTAAAAAAATGGAGATGAAAAATAGTTGTAGAACACTTTTAACTGGCACATATTTTCTTTATTTTTATTTATTTATTACATTTATAATACGCATAGACCCAGAGGTATCACAGCATAGTTAGACAGTGGTGTTCATAAAATCCTTATAATATAAAAATGCGGTCAAGACCATGGTAAAGTTACATACAGAGTATATACAAGGAACGGTAGTGGTTGAGGTTTGTCCGTCAAATGATGGGGTCGTCGTTCATTTTAGCATTGATTGAATACTTGTGAAGTTTTATGTTGTCAGTACATGCACACTTGGAATGTGTTGCATTCTAATGTGCACTTGCTTATTACATGATGGTTCTTTTGTTTGTATTGTGGTTGCACTATTTGCATTAGAAAAGATGCACTGCAAGTCCCAGAATGCAGAAAAAAATTGAGCCAATAAGCATGTACAGGTTAGAAAGGGGAATGTTAAAAGTGTGCATGTGCGTGAAAGTTAATAAAATTGCAGTGTTATTGCAAAATGTTGGAGAAATAGTTTCCATTAAATTACACACAGTACTTTGTAAACGTATACATGCATTTGTCTGTCTTGACATGTTGCTGAAATAAATATTTGTAAACTCATTGCATTTTGCCATTTTTCATTCGATGTATATGCCATGCTTTAGTAACACATGCAGTTTTCCTTTTGAGTTTGGATTGTGCGAGTTTTAGTGTAACTTTGTTAGTGGGAGAAGTGGCGTTACAAGTGACAGAATGAAAGAAGAAAATAACACTTTGTACATTATAATGGGTCATATGGGCAAGTATGCATGTACTGGTAGTATATGGAACTTTCGCACCGAATCTGGCACTTAAACATGCTGTGGAAATGTTCTAAATGTGGGTTTCTTTCACAAAAAAGACAGCGCTGCTGAAATTACAAATGTTTTTTTAACCACACAGCATTGTAAGTAACTGTCACTTGAGGCGCGGAGGTGCGACAAACGAGAGTATGATTATTGAATAGGTTAATGCTGGGTAAGTGGCAGGAACCCTGTTTATATGCTTTTGTAAAAGATTTGTAAATATAATTTTCAAAATATATTCATACCTGTACTTTGCGTTGCTAGATGCAGATGTGGTTGAATCTGCAAATAGAAATCTTGGAGATTTGTATAGTAGTTTTATATGCAGGTGCTTGGGAGTAACAAGAGACCTGGACTGAGTGTTCAACAGTACATCTGAAGTGTTGAATTGAGATGAGTTGGATGTAAAGTTTTTGGATGGGATTGGTGGATTTGTGAGACTGCTTGAAAGTAGCCAATGAGGGAGTGCTGCAAAGATTAAAGTGGAAAGAGAAGGGCTGTCCTTTGTTATGGGCACTGCGGACAGCGCGGTAGGCTTTTAAGGCTGCCTGGCATGGAAAGGGGACTGTGGGGATTAGCCAATGAGGTCTTCTGGTTGTGGTTTATAGGAAGAGAGGTTAGCAGTTCTTTGCATTGCTGTGTGTAGGGAAGATGGCTGTGGGTGTGCAGATTAGAAGGCGTACTGTGGATGGTGAGAGTTTCTTGGATGGTGAATCTGAAAAGGTACACATAAATGTGTGGAATTTCTGCTAACCTTATATTGGATGGAGTGGATGCTTTTTGGTATGGTGTGCCTGGCCAAAACTGCGAGACTTTATTTGCACATTGCAAAAATGTCATTTCCAATGTTCAGACATCATTGTAGTGCATTGTGGAGGACATAGTTTGGGCTACATCAGTGCAACATCTTTGCAGATTGCATTGAAATATATGCTGAAAGCACTAGTGGAACTATTTCCATGTGGAAAGATTATCTTTTCTCACACAGCTCCTAGGGCACTATGGAGAGGCACCAAAGTGTGTTGTCCTCAACAAGATGCATTGTGAACAAAGGGGGTATGTTCATTTTAAATGATGTTGGAATGACATCCTTCCCAAATGAGAACATTCCGCTGGATGCTGGACACAATTTGTTCAGAGATGGAATTAAGTTTACTGATTGTGGCAATGAAATCTTTCTTGTAAATACTCAAAATGCACTTAAGTTATTGTGAAAATGCTGTAGCGTGCATGTGTGTAGTTTTAGGAAAACAAATCTGAAAAGTCCCCCCAAAGAAAACTGAAAAGTTTTTCAGAGTCACCACCAAAGAGTAAATAACTTACATTGCTTTTAATTTCTCGACCCACCCCTTTCATTTGGATGATCTGTCCTTGGACGACACTGTAGTCCGTGGACGGCACTTGCCACATACAGGTCTTCTGAGGAGCCATGCATGGGACTGCAGCCCAGGGGATTAGCTAATAAGGTTTCCTGGGTGTGATGTGCAAGGAGAGTCTGGCAGAAGGTTTTTGCCGAGAGGAGTGCACATAGCTATGTCTTTCAGAAGGCAGAATGTGTGGATTTTGGGGGACTCGTGTATCCATTGGTTGAAGGTGTATCTAGAGCAGTGTGGAGTGGCTGATGATCTTGGATTTCATGATGTTCATCCGCAATTGTATGGAGTGTGCGGCATGAAGTGGGTGGACTTGCTCCCGTTTTGTGTCAATTTGGTCACACTGCAACACCCAGACTTTATCATAGTTCATTGTGGAGGGAACAGTTTAGGGTATTTCACTGGAATTTCACTGCAGTTTGTAATGAAGGAGACATTTGGCAAATTGAAGGAAATGAAATGTTCCCAAATTCTAGACTGAGTTTTGTCTTGCATTGCCCAGAGACAGATGTGGATGCACTAGAGTTCATTTGGTCTACAAATAGAGAGTGTGGCGCAATGTCGTCAAGGCGGTGTGTGCATTTTTGGGAGTTGTTGGCATGATTTGACATTGCCAATATTTTCCGCTTGATGGATTACATCTTACAGATGCCTGTAATCTGATTTTTCTCAAATATTCAAATTACATTGAAGCACTTTTGGTAAACGTAAAAGGATTTTCCACTTTTGGTAAATGTAAAAGGATTTTCCAGCAGGTGAGCAACAAATGCATGGAAGCACGGCGAAAACAAAATGCTTACTTTTTTGCAAGTTCAAGGAAGGTTTAGTTTAGTAGAATGTTGCTTAGTTTACTTTACACATTGATAAAAAGGTTTCAAAACAATAAATGCAAAAAAGTTTCTTTTTTCACCACTTTCCCATGCAAAAGAGTTAAATGTTTTTCATGCCACCACTATACACATTTTTTTGATGTCTGCGGACTCCGCAGACTGCGTAGGGGCCTGCAACTTTTCTTGGTACGTCAATTTTTCGGCTCTGAAAATACCCTTTTTGTTGTATGTTTTGGCTTTATTTTCTCGCATGAGAGACAAGGGAGTGACGGGAGAGAAGAGACATCAACCACAGGGACCAAGGGCCAGGTGGAGTGAGGGAGATGTTGGGTGGGCCTTAATCATGTAGGGGACAGTATTCCTTGACCACGAGAGCACTTTGAAACTGCTCCGCCCTCCTCCCCCCAACAGAGCAGTGTCACAGTACATGCACAGCACTGTTGCCCTGGAAATATAAGGGTTGACTGTTATGGATGGCCTGCGAGGCTTCAGCAGGGATCCTCTGCCCCAAAGGAGTTCCCCTTGTGGTGGCAGGAGCAGATGAGCAGGTAGTGGACGTCAGCCTACTCGTCCCTTCGAAAGGTACGAACTGCCGTCTTGTGATTAGACCTGTGGTGGCGCAACATGGAGGTGGTCTCGTAGCCGTACAGACCTGGCTTTTCCGCGACTGCATCAAATCTTGTCCGTGCAAGCCTTGGGTACACCCCCAAAGGTGGTAAAAAGCTGCCACACCCAGGATTCACGTCAGGAGCTGGCGAGAGGGACTTTCAGTACCTCAACCTCCTCTTCATCCACTTCTGTATCACCACGCCTGTTCCCCTCACCAGGCCTCCTGATGATGATGGTGGTGGGGTGTCTGCAGTGGCCGTAGTGAAAGCCATTGTCTCCAACCAGTACAGGCGACAGCAAAAGCAGCAGCAGGTGCTCCAGAAACACAATTAGGAGCAGTAGTGGGTGGGTCCCCTTAGAGGGGCTGCCCGTGGACGACATGACTGTCCGTGGACAATCTAGCCACAAGTAGAGCTTAAAAAGTTGCCAGGTAAACTAAGACATGGTCTAGGAGCTCTGCAAGGGTAACGTTTCAGCTTAAAAGACCCTAGATTGGCCAAAAATTAAGTTTTAAACTGTCCGGGGGTACGGACACTGTCCGCCGATACTCCGGTCAAGCAGCGTTGATAGTCACATGACGTCCCCGGATGGTCCCCAAACTAATTAAAAGTGAGACACAGCAGTGCAGACTTGTTCAGACAGGCACCATGTGCGGGGGCATCTCCATTTTGGTTACGGACAGCCTGGACTGTCGCGCAGTCTGCAAACTCCAAGTAGGGTTTTGAGGGGAGGATAGGATTGAGGTTTCATCGTAGTGTCTTTTCATTTAAGGAATTCAAAGGGGATGATTGGTTGGGACAGGTGAATGGGCACAGGTACAAGTTGTTCACTGAGATCATACATTTTCCTTCACATGATTTTTCACAAACTTCCAAATGTATACAATTTAGTTCAACCATTTTTGCAGATATGCTCACTAGTTAAGTCTGCATTTGCAGTTAGGGGCTCTCTTTCAGGTTAATTTAAATGTAATTCTGGCCTGCTTTCCTCATTCCCACTATGTGCTGTTAAAAAGAAAACCTGTTTTAGTGACAGCTCAACACATTACATCACTTTATTTGCTTTAAAAAATGTAGTCTGTACCATCAGAGTTGTTTTCTTCTCTCATTTCGTCATGTTCCTCCAGCCATTCCAGTGTGCTTGCCATTTCTGTTCAAAGAAAACGATACTGCTATTTCTTACAATTATACTAATTACTAAGAAATGTTTAAGTAATATTACTTATTATAAATTGTAAGACTACAGAAAGAAATAGTGCACTTAATATTTTTCTAAGGATTTCATCTGAAATAATCGCCATCTGCTTGTCAGCGCGTAAGCAAGGTTCCACTGATTAGGTGTACAGTTGAGTTCCCTACTTTTACGTCCCATCCACTTTCCTCTAAACTGCATGGGCATCCCTCGCTGTGGATGGGAGACGGAAGCTTTTTCACCTGGAAAAACCTTTTCTGATGTTTGTTAATCTGCTTAGAATCGCATGCTGTGCATAGTCCGACATCCAGTGGTCACTGTATTGCATTTTGTTTTTCGTAGTCGAAAAGGGGACGTCGACAAGGCATGTCTGTAACACTATCCCTATAGTGACTTGCGGTGTACCCACAATTCCTCACGCGTCGAGGTCCCGCAGATTGTTTTTTTCCGCCCAGATATTGGTCGCCTTTACGCGGAGCTCCTCGAGAGACATTGTAAATTCATTTACTCGACCTTTGGTTGTTCCTTATTAATATACCATTACATAGATCCCTTCCTCGACGTAGGTGAGAAGCTGTTCTCCGCCGAGCAAGAATTTCGACGGCGGGGACGAGACTGAGGAGATCCTTCAGCACGGCCGAACACGTGGCCTGGCCTCGCCGGCCAAAACACAGTAGGGAGAGTGGGGTCGTGTGACATTTCTTGTTTCCCTCTGAGAATGCCTTTCCCTTTCCTCTTCCTTTCCCTCGGGGTTGTTATCACAACTAAATATTTCCTCTGCTATGGAGAGGACACCCTTTAGGTTTTGCCCACGGTGCAAGGGCAAGTTCACCTGGAAAGACCAGCATAAACGGTGTAATCGTTGCTTGCCCCTCGATCACAAGGAAGACGGTTGCGTGGCTTGTCAGCTTCTTAAGCCTAAGACTTTAAAGGACAGCAGGGTCAAGAGGTGGGTGGCCTACGCCATGTCTAGGTCCGATTCCTCACCCGCCGCCGCAGAAAGTGACGAGGAATGTGATAACCCGGCATTCGTTTCGGAAGTCGTAGACCTCTCGAAGGAGCGCTTGCGCTCCTCGTCTGTCCCCGGCCCCGACAAGCTCGGCTCACGCCCTACTTATGGGGATGAACACCCCGGTGACACTGACACACACAAAAAACACTCCCATAAACACATAACCCACGGCTCTTCTTCGTCAAAGACACCGAAACCATCAGCGCCAATGGAGACGCAGGTTCCACCGGCGTCCTCCTCAGACCGTAAGAGTCTGAAGCCCCACTTGCAACTGCGACCAGCGACTGGGCCTCCCCCAGATAAGGGCGCTACCCCCAAACCACCAGACGAAGCGCTCAGTCAGAGCACGCCCGTCGACGTAGAATACGCGACGCCCGTAACGTCGAGACCAGAGCCCTCCACAGACAAATTAATCGTCGAGAGCCTGGAAAGGATAATTTCCACTGATAGCCAGAGGCAGACGCCGAAAGGTATGTCGTATACCGCTCAGAAGGCTAGAGAAACGCCGAAAAGGCTGGAAGGAAGACAGGAACTGCCCCCTTCATCCAGAGGGACTCCTAGCCTGCCAGAAGGCTTTTCAGACGGCGACGGAAACCTTTCTTCGACGTTATGGGAGAAGTTGAAGCGTTTTCAGGCCGAATACCCTATTTCAGCCCCCCCCCCCCCCCCCAGACCGGCCAGGGGTACCTCATGAGACCCTGGAGAGACTCCAGTAAAAGATGGAGAGGTTTATGGAGACTCAAAACCTTCCAACACCCAGAAGGGCAAGAGAGGGACCTCAGGAGGACGCCAGGGCTAAATTCCCTAGGTTGTTTAATCCCTCCCAAGAGTATGTAGATTTATACGACCTCACTGGAGAGGACCCCCTCTTCCAGGAGGAGGATGAATTTTTAGGCAACGAAGAGGAACAAAACCAGGAGGAGGGTTTTTAAGGGAATCCAGATATAGGTGAGGGGCGCTTCGGAGAAGACCCAGAGGAGGGTGCTTCACAGCCCTGGCAGTCCCCATCAGCATTTTCGGACCCTGATGCCCTAAACCTGTCCCCTCCCAAGGACTCGCCCAATAGGAACACGTGACCTATAGACGACCAACCTACATTTAATGCACTACTACGCAAGGCAGCAGCACATTTCGAAATACACTGGGGAGATTTCTCCAGACATTGACTTTGTGGAGAAGGTAATAAAAGAGAAACCCCCTGTCGGTCAAGCCATTCCCCTCCTCGCCTCAATAAGGAGACAAATTATCCCTTCACTATCTACCCCCGCGTTGGTCAGAGGGGTCAACCCGAGGATAGAAAAACTATTCAGTCCCTCGCCTTCAGACCCGTTGTACGTCAGGGGCCACTCTGTACCAGATTCCCTAGTGGTGACAAATGCAAGGAAAAGAGCAGGGGGTCCCGCTGTCAACCAGCGAGGCACCACTAAATAAATAGGGTAAAAAATGGTATGCCTTAGGGAAGAGTATCACAGCCTCTGCTGCTTTTTCCGCAAGGATTGCAAACAACTCCTTGCTAGCAAGTTACGCAGATGCACAATGGAGCAAGCTACGTAAGGATGTTGAGGAGGTGCCAGAACCCCTACGTACACGCCTTCTGGCCACGATGACTGAAGGGACCCTGGTCAACCAAAGCATTGTGAAAAACACTCTGGATGCTGCAGAAACGGCTGGCTGTTCCCTAGTCCAAAGGATACTCCTCAAACGTCCTGTCTGGCTGCGTAATTCGGGGTTTAAACCTGAAACACAAGCATCTTTAATCAACAAGCCTATAGAAGATGCCAACCTCTTTGGGAAGGCGGTTGATGAGGCACTAGAAATGGCAAAGAAAGAGTTTGACACATCAAAACCCTAGGCCAGATTTCTAGGCCTCCTAACAGACGTGGCTATGGCAAGAGGCGCTTTTTTCGAGGCCAGCGCCAGCAGCAAAACCAGCAGCAGCAGTACTCTGCAAACAACTGGTCCTCTAACCAAGGTAATAGTGGACAATACAACCAGAGGGGACAGCGCCGTGGCAAGGGGAGAGGTTGGGGTTGCACCCCCAGAGGCTCCCAAGCCACCAACACCAAATGACTCGAAGATTCGGGTCCCCTCCCATGCATCGCCGGTCAGGGGCCGAATAACATCCTTTCTTCCAGCATGGGAGGGAATAACATCAGACCGCTGGGTACTATCTACCATAGCCCGCAGCTACTGTATAGAATTCAACAGTTCCCCAACGTACAGTCCCCCAAGGGGACGACGCATGACACCAGAACACCTTGCCATTCTTCTGCAAGAAGTGGACCAGCTACTGGAAAAAGGGGCCATAGAGGTCGTGCCTCTATCTCAGGTAACGGAAGGTATTTATTCAGTGTACTTCCTTGTACCCAAAAAGGACTTAACCATGCGCCCTGTACTAGATCTGCGCCCAGCAAATGAATTTGTCAAACCTCAAAAGTTTCGTATGGTGACCGTACAGGAAGTGATCCCCCTGCAATCACAAGGAGATTACATGACAACACTGGACATGAAAGATGCATACTTTCATATTTTAAAGTTGCCAGCGCACAGGAAATACCTCAGGTTCATGATAGAGGGCAAACACTTCAGAGTGCTACCCTTCGGCATAGCATCAGCACCAAGGGTATTCACGAAAGTACTGGCAGTGGCCCACCTGCGCAGGTTATCCATCCCAGTATACCCTTACCTCGACGATTGGCTCATAACAGGGGATTCTTACGGAACATGCTTCTCAAATACCCAAAAGACTGTGTAGACCTTTTGTTCCAACTGGGCTTCTCCATCAACGAGAAAAAGTCCAGATTAGACCCAGGCCAAATCAAACAATTCCTAGGGGCTCTAATTCGAACAAAGGACGGCCTCGTCTTCCCCTCCAACGAGAGGGTACAAAACATACTGTTTCAGATCCCTCAATATGTGGCAGGTCGAGAGGTGACAGTACGCACAGCAATGCGCTTGCTAGGAATGATGGCATTGTGTATTTATTTAGTACCTTGCGCACAATGCAAGAGTGGCTCAACAGCCAGTGGTGTGAGGCCAGCGGACAATGGGATGATCTAGTGGTGGTCTCGCAGGCCTTGGTTCTCTCGCTACGGTGGTGGTTGAAGGAAAACCTTGTAATAGGGAAACCATTCGCCACCCCCGCAGTGGAAGCCACTCTAACCACAGACGCATCCCTCACAGGATGGGGAGGGGGGGCTCACCTATCCCATCAGACTGCTCACAGTGTGTGGACTCCGAGCGTAGCATCCAAGCACATAAACTTACTGGAGCTACTAGCTGTGTTCAAAGCACTAAGCCTTCCAGGCACACCTACAAGGGAAGACAGTGATGGTCCTCACGGACAGCACCACAGCCATGTACTACCTCAACAAGCAAGGGGGCACTCACTCTCCAGGACTGTCCAAGCTGTCCCAGAACATCTTGAAGTGGGCTCTCAAACACGTTTCTACTGTCACAACATGTACCAGGGGAACTCGATCTGCTATCAGACGAACTCAGCAGAGACTTCCCTCTGCCCTCAGAGTACGAATGGCGGTTACACGAAGACATTTTCACACAATGGGGATTCCCAGAAATAGACCTGTGTGCAACTCTGGAGAACTCACAATGCCAAGATTACGCCTCCAGGTACCCCCAGAACCAATCCAAGGGGAATGGTCTATCGATTCCATGGTCAGGGTAATTTGTTTACGCTTTCCCCCCCCCCCCCGACTTCCCTTCTCAACAGAATTGTGCACAAGATGCACCAGGAACAAGTTACCATGATACTAGTGGCCCCTATGTGTGCCCGGCAGCCATGGTTCGCTCACTTGATGGAGATGTCTCTTTATCCTCCAGTGAAACTTCCCTGCCTGTACAACATGCTGTCACAGGACAAGGGCAGGACACTGCATCCATGCCCTCAGACCATGAACTTAGCAGACTGGCTCCTGAGATCATAGAATTTGGACATTTACAGCTCCCGCAGAGATGCATGGACATCCTCATGGAGGCTAGAAAGCCTAACACTTGTCGCTGTTATTCTTGCAAATGGAAAAGATTTGTCATCTGGTGTAGAGGAAGAAGCATCAACCCAGTTGACTGCTCTCCCACGCACATTGTTCTGTACCTGACCCATTTAATGGACTCAGGTCTAGTGTTCAATTCTATTAAAGTCCACCTAGCGGCACTTTCTGCATAAACCACTTTCCAACTTAAGTGTCATGGTGGAAAATCCCAGTTATCAAAGCCTTTATGGAAGGGGTAAAGAGAATACACCCTCCAATAGCAAACCCAGCTCTCGGCTGGGACCTAAATGTGGTACTTACCAGGCTCATGGACTCACCCTTTGAACCCATGCACAAGGCAACTCTTAAGGACCTCACTCTTAAGACTGCTTTCCTAATAGCTCTCACCTCCATTAGGCGAGTAAGTGAACTACATGCTCTTTCTATTCTAGACCCCTTCCTATTCTAGACCCCTTCGTAACAGTTCACAAAGATAGTGGTTCTACGCACACACCTGAGGTTTGCACCGAAATTCATATCGAAATTCCATGTCAACGAGTCAATAGAACTACCAACGTTCTTTCAAAACCCTTCCAATTTGGGAGGAAAGAGCCTGCATACACTAGATGTGTGCAGAGCTGTCATGTTTTATATGGAAAGAACTAGACCTCTAAGAAAGACTAATCAGTTCTTTGTCTCGGTGGCAGCAGGAAGAGAAGGAGATCCAGTCTCAAAGTACACTATACCTAGATGGATTGTTCAATGCATCACTCTGTTTCTCTCTTGCTAAGAGAGAACTACCCTTCAAGCCAAAAGCACACTCTACTCGAGGCACTGGCGCATCCATAGCATTCATTGCAAATGTTCCCCTCGAGCCCATTTGCAAAGCGGCAACCTGGAGTTCTTCACCCACCTTTACAAAACACTACTGTCTAGATGCTCACTCTAGATCTGATTCCCAGGTGGGACAAGCAGTATTAAGACATCTTTTCTCTACTGTTCCTTCTCACAACCCACCTCCAACTTTGGGTACTGCTCGCTAGTCTATGCACAGCATGTGATTCTAAGCAGATTAACAAACATCAGAAGACAATGCATTACTTACTGTAAAAGCATTTCTGATGGTTGTATCTGCTTAGATTCACATGCGCCCACCCTTCCTCCCCGCTCGGATGGAAGCAACATAGACATCTTTTTATATCTCTCTTTTCTGTACTCACTCACGTCTAGAAGGCTCCCTCAGGGCCGAAAAAAAACAGAGGGACCTCGACGCGTGAGGGATTGTGGGGACACCGCACGTCACTATAGGGATAGTGTTAGACACACCTTGTCGACATCCCCTTTTCGACTACGAAAAACAAAATGCAATACTTTGCAGTGACCACTGGATGTCGGACTATGCACAGCATGTGAATCTAAGCAGATACAACCATCAGAAATGCTTTTACGGTAAGTAATGCATTGTCATTCAGCTTTATATCTAGAGGGGGGCGCCCACCGGCGTCACTCCTTAGTCCCCTTTTCCACGTCGATGGAAACAGGCCGATTTCACAAGCGCTCCTGGGTTTGGCAATGTTGAGCTATGCGCTATTCCCCGGATACTTTTTTCTGTCTTTTTTGTCTTTTTATCAATCGGGTACTCGGTCTCCTGGCGTCACGTTGCTCCCCGGCGCATGTCGACTTCAGCAGGTGCTCACCCTGCGAAGGGCTCTTCCTGAATCCAAACCCCAAGCTCTTTGCCTCCGCTGCATTGGCCCGACCATAACTGGGAAGGTTGTAGTGCATGCAACGCAATTTCATTGCATGTTCTGATGAACAGGCTAGCTAGGTGGAGGGAGCTCTTGCAGAAGTCACCTCCAGAGGACATGAAGGACTTCGTCAGACATAAGTCAAGGCCCAAGGGAGGGCCGCTCTTTTCCAGCGCACCCCTCAAGGGCGACTCCTTTCCAAGGAAACACCCAGACGGGAAGAACCTCTCCGGTTCTAGCACCCGCACGAGTACTGAGGCGAATTCATCTACGGGCCGAGGGGTCTGTAGATCCTTGCGGAGACAGTGCTGAGGGTCTGCAAGGTTCTTTTACCGAGTGTACACCCGAGGGGCTACGCCCTTGTACCAACAATATGGTCGAAGGGGTGCCTGCATGCCGGCGATGCTGCCAAGGGTGACAAGCCTAACAGGCCTCGGCCTGAGGTGCAGGGTAGGTCTTGTGCTCCATCGACAAGTTTCCTGGAGGAGGCTGGGCCCAGTGAGCTAAGCACCACGACTTTGGCATGTGGCATGCAGCGCGATAAGATGGGCGCCGCACCAGACAAGATGGCTGCTCGTCCGATACCACCCTGAAGAATGGAGCAGGTGGGAGAATGAGTTACAAGGTGGGATTGGTGCGAACCAAGTGCGTTGCCTACAGCTTATCCATCAGAACAGTGCAGGTTTACCCCGCTAACAATTAGACCGAGTATGCACCGGCCCCAGCAACCACCCGCTACCCCACCGTCCTGCAAGGACAGTTTCTTTAAAAAAGTTCCTTGGGCTCATAATCTCCTCAGATGGGGGCCATCCTTAAGGATGTGATCAGGGACATGCTCCCTCTGGCCCCTCAGCCTGTGCCCAGAGTCATTCCTTGTATGGCTCCAGCACTGCAAGCCCCAATGCAGCCCTTGCTGCCCACGCTGGCTCCTTCGAATCCGGCTCCCCTGCCTCCTACAGTTCAGGTGTTTCCGTTCCTACCTCTGCTGCAGCCTCAGACTCCAGTCTCCACACCTCAGCCCTCGGCGCCCAGCACTCCTCCACCTGCTCCAGATCAGCCGGATGCCATGGTGGACAGAGATGAGGAAGAAGACCCTGACACACCTTTGTCTGCCAAGGCTATCCAAGAACGACTCGCAGGTCTGGCAGAGTACTTGGCCCTTCCTCAATCTGAAATCGAACCACCGGCGGCGGGGGTGCTTGCATAGGTCCTCACACAACCCCACGCGGCTAGAATGGGGATCCCGATGCATGAGGGGGGGGGGCTCAAACCCCACTCGACCCAGCCTGTCCATTGGCAGATGGGCACCAAGTATAGGCAAATGGAGGGGGATCCACTCTTGCTGTCGGCTCACCCTCAACCGTGCTCTTCTGTGATTGCTGCGGTGTTACTCTACTCAAAGCCTGTCGTACTCAGCCTCCTCGGCGCTGCTAGGCATGGAGGAGAACATCTTGGAGGCATACGGGAAGAAGCTTTATTCCAACGCTTCGCTGCATCTTCGTCAATCCAATGTGGATGCCATGCTGGCAGCCGTTAACGCGCGACCTTGGCTGGAAATAGCAGACTTCCTTCCAGAACTTAGGGTACAGAGCCAGTCCCGTTTTAAAGCGGGACTGGCAGAGGCTAAAATGGTGATGCAAGACATCATGGAGTCCACCGTGGCCCACATTGACACCTCTGGCTGGGCCATTTGCATTGCCATGGACATGAGGACTGCCTTGCTTCGGGCTACTAAATTTAACCCTGATGTTCAGGAACACATATTGGACCTTCCATTTGGGAGATCTTTCTTTCCACCGAGGAGGAAGCTAGATAACAAGAAAAACTTTTTGCAAACTGCCAAGTCTTTATTCTTATGAAGGCCACTCCAAAGGCGTACACCCAGTCACATCAAGGCACTGACAAGGGGCAGGCATTTGGAGTGTTAAGCGGCTTCCATGAACGGAGTTCCAAGCAACCTGACCATTGTGAGTCGGTACTGGTGCAAGCAACAAAGGGGAAGGGGGTCAAGGGATTTTTACTCCCACTCTTCCGCAGCAGCCTCGGAGGGAAAGAAGGCATGACGCGTCACTTCGGGCCCACGTGTCTCCAGTGGGGGGCAGGCTTGCCCTTCACGCACAGTTTTGGCATCAGATGTTTGCAGACCCCTGGATCCTCTCCATAGTATGCAGAGTACCACCTACCAATCCCTTGCCCTCCTCCCTTCCACTACCACAGATGGGGACAGCAACTCTGTTGGCAGAAGTTCAGTTGCTTGTCGAGGGCCAGGCAATGGAAGAAGTCCCAGCGAAGATTGGGCTTCTATTCCAGGATTTTCCCAATACAAAAGTACCACCAGGCTGGCCTGAGATTTGTCTTGAACCTTTCCACCCTCAATCTCTCCCTCCCTCTTCAAAAATTCAAGATGTTTACGCCAGAACTGATTGCGTAGATATTTGGCAGCTGCATCGCTCCTTCCTAAGGTTCATGATCATGGGCTGCCACTTCCAATGGAAAGGTGCTACCCTTTGGCCTTAATCAGGCTTGTGAATGTGGTGGCAGCCCTCCTCCGGGTGCAGGGCCACCACTTCGACCCATACCTGGACGACTGGCTCGTTAGGGCGAGATCTCCAGAGGTGGCTCATCACACTTCCTCCACTCTTATGATCACACTTTTCGGTTAACTTCAAGTCTTGGCTGCAGCCACACAGAGCCCGACCTTTCTGGGCCTCATCGGGGACACAAGCTCAGAGTTTTCCCCTTGGAAGACAAGGTCACGGCCATCAAGAGGGCCACTACTCATTTCCTCACCCGAGAAGTGACCTCTGCCTGGTGTATCAACACTTATTAGGCATCATGGCAGTGGTCCTACTGGCCATAAGGAGGACTATCTCCTTGGCTTTGGCCCAGTGACAGAAACTAGACCATTTACTTTTGTACTGTCTATTAGCCTTGCTCCTAGCGCCCTGAATGATTTCTAGGTTAGCCTGTGATAGACCCAGGTGTTCCCTACACGAGACTCATGGAATTGTGAGCTGAGCTCCCAAGCAGAGCTGGTCAGCATTCAGACTTTTCTCCACCGGACCTCACATGGTGGTCCAGGGACTACAACTTGCGGACGGGCAAACCCTTCCGGCAGCAGGCCCCGCAGGTCACCAATACTACGGATTCCTCCCTGGAGGGCTGCGAGGCCAAGTTGGACAACCAGTGTCCATGGAGTCTGGACCCTGCAGGAGCAGGAGGCTCATATCAACTGGCTGGAGCTGAAATCCATCTGGCTCGCTCTCAGCTTTCCTTCCTCTCACCGGGGGCAAGGTAGTCTTCATCCAGATGGACAACTCCACCAGCATGTACTACGTGAATAAGCAGGGTGGCACTGGGGTCACCTCCACTGTGCAACCTAGCGGTCAGCCTGTGGGACTGGGCCCCAGAGAAAATCTATCCGAGGGCCGTCCACCTTCTGGAGGAGTCCAACCTGGAAGTGGACAGACTCTGCAGACTGGGAGCAGACGATTAAGAGTGGCAATTGAAGACTCAGGTGCTGCTGGCGATATCCAGCAGATGGGTCATCCCATGGTGGATCTCTTTGCCTGCTGGGACAACCAGTGCCAGCTGTTTGCGTCCTGGCAGGGCCCTGGCTCCCTGGGCGACACCTTCCAGATCCAGTGGAGCGGGATGACAGCGTGTGCCTTCCCTCCCACACCCCTGAGCCAAAGGGTGATCTGCAAGATGAAGGAATCGAGTCCCCTCCGCATCATTCTGATGGCTCTGGGGTGGTCACCATTAAAACCGCTCTGTTGGTGGGCCTCGCCTCTACTCGCAGAGTTGGCGCGATCCAGACACTGGTGGCTTAAGAACCCTATACTGCTTATCACAAGGATAAGGTGGTCCTGAGAACACACCCCATGTTACTACCTAAGGTAGCCTCTGCTTTCCATCTGGAGGAGGAGGTTGTCTTAACTATGTTTTTTTTGCCGTCCCGAAGTACAATGCCCAGAGGGTCTTGCACTGTCTGGATGTCAGACTCACTCAGAAATTCTATGTAGACAGGACTAAGAGCTTCTGCAAGTCACACTGTCACCTTCGGGGGTCGGTGGGGGGGTGGGGTCATGGCCCGGTTATCAGGCATCCAAGTCCTCTATAGCAGGGTGGAGGATGGCCATCAAGTATGCCTATGAGGGGGCAGCACAAACTGCTTTCAGCTAACATGCACGCCCACCTGGTCAGAGCCAAGGCCACTGCCATCGCATTCCAGCGGCTGGTGCTGTGGCAGGTCATCCGCAGGGCTGCAACCTGGGTCACCCCTTCGGCTTTCTGTAAGCACTACTGTTTGGACGCAGGCTGTAAGTGAGATGCGGCTTTCGGACAGGCTGTTCTAAGGAACCTGTTTTCTTAAGGCGGGTCTCCTCTCCACCCTGCGGCTACATTCAGTTGTAATCGCCCATGCAGTATGAAGGAAAGGGGACGGGATGTAGGCGGAATTAAGTTTTTCACCGTAGTGACTAACATACTCTTAGTCCCCTTTCCTCCATACGTCCCACCCATCCCCCCCCCCAATAATACTGGTGTCATTAGGCAATGTTAAATATTGTCAGTGCATCAGTGGGGACTGAGTGGCATCGGTGGGCGGAGTCGGGGAGTGCATGCTCCCAGGGCCTCTCCCCGCGCCTCTAAATTTAAAGGAAGGTGTTTTTTCTGTTGAAAAAGGTTCAGTCTCCCGTCCCTATCGAGGGACGCCCATACAGTATGGAGGAAACAATTTGTTGTGCACCCTATGAAAACATACTTCTGGTTCCTCAAGTACAGAATGTCTATACATATTTATTTTTGGATGTGCTACATATCTTTTT
This sequence comes from Ambystoma mexicanum, assembly GCF_040938575.1. Taxonomy (NCBI): domain Eukaryota; kingdom Metazoa; phylum Chordata; class Amphibia; order Caudata; family Ambystomatidae; genus Ambystoma; species Ambystoma mexicanum. The sequence goes on along the minus strand of NC_090928.1, from coordinate 889,395,185 downwards.
GTTTCATGTACCAGATAGAACAATGTAAGGCAACCCCTGTGCTTTTGCGCCGTGTGAATGCTGCTGAGTCTGCGGACATGCGCGCAGTTCGCGGACTCTGAATCTATCACAGTGGGGGGAGGGCGTCATTAGGATATAAGTAAAATGTATATTATTTTATGTATAGCGCGCCCATACACAAGTGTTTCAAAGCGTGAAAAATTAAGGGTATCCTGGTAAAAACCCATGCAATTCAGTGAAAAAAACTTTGGTCCAGGGACGTACTGGTTAAGTTGCACTAATAAAACGTAACAAATTCAGTGCAACAATGTTGTTAAATTGATGTTATGGTCACAAGTAAAATCGAAAACACCCAGAAATTCACCAGTTACGTTAAGGTGATCAACCCTAACTCACACCACCACCATGCAGTGATGAGACTAACACCCAGGACATCAAAGATGACATTGCAATGTTCATTGACATCACTGATAACCTCAGAAATATGTGCCACTTGGTTTTGTTCACTGACATATGAAAGCCAACCGGTTTTCTTGATTGAATGTAAGAATGTTTAAATGGAAAAGTTGCTATATATGTAGACAATGTTAACCTTTTATGTATATCGTAGAAGTATTTTCCTTGAGGTTTGTCTGCTCATGGTGTCATGGTGCACAGATATGGGCCAATAAGCAGGCCGTACAGACGATTCATTTGAGTACTTGATGATGAACTATGTTATTGACTTATTGTATTGATGATTCTGTCTTCTATGCTAGTTTGCCATATGTGCCTCTAATTTGTATGCATTAAGGGTCTTTATATTTATGGTTTATAGTAACGCACACATCTACAAAGTCTTGACTTATTACCTCAGTATTGCATGTTGAACATTACTGAAATCTCTGCAAGGATATCTTCCATTATTTTACAGAGCAAAATTACCAAAATAAAAATATTCTACTTCTACAGTGTATGCTGCATCCATTTCTTAGGTGTCTGATTACCTTCCTGTATTAACACTAATATGTTTTCTTTACATAAGTACATTTGTTCATATATTAAGTAATTTTGCATTGATCTCCCAATCACCCTTAACACCTTATTACCAACATTATAAACCAAACCCCTTGTAAGGACTTGAAGATTGTGATGTCATCTTTGATGTCCTGGGTGTTACTCTTAGCAGTGCTCAGTGGTGGCGCGAGTAATGGTAGCTTACCGTACCATAGCTGGCCAATTTCTGGGGTCTTCCGATTTTACTTGAAACCATAACATCCCTTTAAATGTTTTTTTCACTGAATTTGATATATATATATATATCTATATCTGAGGCTTGTGGAATCTGCTTGGATCACATGCTGTGCATAGGCAGACATCTAGTGGAAGCTGCGGAGTATTGGTTGTTTTCGAAACTCGAAAAGGGACGTCAACGAGCATGCCAGTAATACTATCCCTAGTGTGACATCCACTGTACCCATGATCCCTCACGCGTCGAGGTCCCTCAGATTGTTTTTATCCGCCATGCTAGATGGACGCGTATAGCGGAGTTCCCTTTGGCGCTAAGCCATTGACTTTTCACAATGACAATAGTATTTCTTTCTATGCTTTCACCGACCTCTGAAACACCACGCCGATGAGGAAAGAAAACTGCCCGTTGGAGACCACCACGACGGACCGTTCGGCCTTGGAAGGCTGCCTCGGGCCTCGCCACAGACAGTAGGGAGAGGGGGGAGGCCATTTTAGAATGCATAGTCTCCCCATCCTAAACTTTGTTCGCCCAGCTGCCATAACCTTTAATTATGGAAAATAAAGTTTACATTTTTCCCCAAGTGTAACCGAAAATTCCTGTGGTTGGACAAACACTTAGTTTGTAATTTGTGTCTTCCATGAGACCACGTGGAAATGTCTTGTCGAGCGTACAGGCTCTTCAAGCCAAAGACGTTAAAAGACCACCTCACGAAACGCTGGGCCCACTACGCCAGGCAACTTGAGGCCATGGAGGTAGAGGAAACCTTTAGCGATGGCATCTACGCCATACTTTCGGAGGGCGACAGCGTAGCTTCAGCTACTCAAGCGTAGACCCCTGACCCCATAGGACAGACCGGCAGCCATGGTGTGGGGACTACACCCGGCGGTCACAGCGCTACAAAAGCACACACCACCAAGCACGTAAGCCCCAGTTGAGATTCGACAAATGAGTCGAACACTCGACAACGTTCGACACCCCGAGAAAGGTCCACTGAGTCCCGGTCCTCTGGGCAATCTATCAAGATCGCCACATGACGGGGTTCAACCTTCGAAGGACGCAAGGGTGTTGTTCGAAAAACTCCTTTCGAAGGTCGATCGTTTGCGGATATCCGACGCCTCTCCCATATCCGAAACGTCAATGTCGGATAAAGCGGCATACCCCAAAAAGTCTGTAAAACACTCCTTTGGGCCCCAGGGTGTGGGAAAACACCACAAAAAGACCTCTAAAACCCCTCATAGGGACAACAGCCTTCCTAGGGAAAAGACAGCGCTGAAGGGAAAGTCTACATTATCCAAGCCCATAGAAAAACCTAAGGATTCTAGACTTAAAGTAATACCTCCCACTAATGAGGACTTGGGTCTTACCTCTGAATCTATTGTGATCCCAAGTTACATGGAATGGTCTTCCCAAGATATTGATAGAGTAATGCGAAGAATGACCTTCATGGCCAATTTTTACAAGTAAAACCCAGATTACTTTTAGAGCTTCCACTCCTCCTACCACAGCCTCTTCCGGCTCTCAAGCCTCTGCCCTACCTACTCCACCCCCTTCTAAGAGGTCTCGCTTTAATGTCACCTTACAAAGTATGGTTATAGATTTATATGACCCTGAATTAGACCAAGAATATCTCTCCTTTGTGGAGGCATCTGACCCTCAACTTATTGAAGAGAATACAGATGAACCTTATTATAGGGTTGATGAGGGCCCAGAGGCAAACCAAGAGGCTAACATGTACTCCATAGATTCCCCTCTTAATCAAGACACTCCATTTGTCGATTTCACTGTCGATAATCCACGCCTCTTCAATGAGGAGTTGGGCACGGCGGCGGAACACTTCCAAATTGTCACACAGGAGGTACAGGAGGATAGAGACTTCGCAGTACAAATACTGAGGGACAAAAAGACAGTGGGCCAGTTTATCCCGCTACTAAAATCAGTGCAACGCAGGATACAGCCATCCTTAGAAGCACCTAATCTCACACGGGCCGTTAACCCGCGTGTGGAGAAATTATTCAGGCCTGCACCCTCAGAACCTTTATATATTAGAGACCATCTAAAACCAGACTCCTTAGTTGTCACCACAACTAGAAAGACAGCAGGCACACTCCTTGCTTCCTCCTAGATGCCACCGGATAAAGAAAGCAAACAGATCTATGCCAGGTGGCAGCAGATGGAAGGGCTGTATCTACCAGTCTCCTTAAATCAAATTACTATGCAGCGGACAATGCTGGAAGAGTCATTGCAGAAGGCACTGTTTAAAGAGGCATGCATGGCTGTGCCAGTCAGGCTTTAGGCCAGAAACACATGCCACTCTTATAAATGTGCAGGTGGAACCTAACATGCTCTTTGTTAAGGCCGTGGAAGACGCACTTAAAACAGCAAAGGACGCGTATGACACTTGAATCTTTAGCTCAACTCACAAACAAGCCTACTGGTCAGAGAGGTAACAGTAATTTTTGCCGTTTGCGGGCCAAAATTCTTCAGGCTCCTCATGGGGAAATAATCGAGGACAAGCCTTCCAAGGCTATCCCAGAGGACAACCCAAAGGTTGTGGTTGTGGCAGAGGCCTTGCTCGAGGTGGCACGCCACTTCAGAGCAAGCAACGTTCCGCTCCAGGTACCCTCCCATGCATCTCCAGTAGGAGGATGCATTTCCAACTTCACCCACGCATGAGAGGGTATCACCTCGGAAAGATGGGTGCTGTCCACGGTAGTACGGGGCTTCTGTATAGAACTACTTCAATGTCCTCACAACCACCCCCCACGACAGAAAATCCACTCAGTAGAACATCAGCGGATCCTTCTAGAAGAGCCATGTACACTTCCATTAAAGGACGCCATAAAAATGGTCCCAGCCAACAAGGTAAACAGAGGTATTTATTCAACTTACTTACTTGTGCCAAAGAAAGATCTAACAATGCGCCTTGTATTAGTTTTAAGCCCTGCAAAAGTTTGTCAAGCCACAAAAGTTCTGCATGACTACTCTACAAGATGTAATCCCGCTACTAAAAGAGGGAATTATATGCAACACTGGAGATGAAAGATGCCTATTTTCATATTTCAATGTTCCCATCGCACAGAAGATTCTTGCATTTCAAGATAGCGAACAAGCACTACCAATTCAAAGTGCTGCCCTTTAGAATAGCCTCGGCTCCATGGGTATTCACAAAGGTACTGGTGGTAGTGGCAGCGCACCTGCGCAGCGAGGCAATCCCAGTGTACTCTTACTTGGACAACTGGCTCATAACGGGGGAATCGACTCTGATTTTCAGACAAAACATCCAAAGAACAATCACCCTCCTTTCAATTGGGCTTCTCCATCAACGAGAAAAAAATCAAGCCTAGTGCCAAGCACAAAACAGTTCCTAGGAGCTGTCTTAAACACAGAGGAAGGATTGGTCTTTCAGAGGAAAGAGTAAGAAATGTGTTACTGCAAATAATTATAAGGCCAGCCGCCAGATAAGGGTGCGCAAAGCAATAAATTTAGTAGGCATAATGGCATCTTGCATTTACCTGGATCCTCACGTGCGCCTGCGCATGCGTCCCATACAGGAGTGGTTGGTGAAACAGTGGTCTCAGGCAAGCGGTCAGTGGGACGATCTAGTGGTCGTTTTGCCAACACTTGTACAAAATCTTCGCCGGTGGACAAGAGAAAACCTAACTAAAGGGAAACCTTTCTACGACCCAGAGGTACAGGCAGTGGTCACAGCAGATGCCTCACTGGCAGGGTGGGGGTGTCACTACCTTCACCACACAGCTCAGGGTCTGTGTTCTCACACTGCAGCTCAGAACTACATCAATGTGATGGAGCTTCTGGCAGTATTCAAAGCCCTTCAGGCATTCGAACCTCATTTAGCAAACCTGTTGTTGCAGATCCTAACACCCTGACAGCACTACAGAGATGTTTTATATCAACAGAGGGTACATGTTCACACAATCTGTCCAGACTTGCACAAAATAATTTGGAAATGGGCACTCAAACAGATGTTCCTGTCATGACAACATGTTCGAGGGGAACTCAACGCTCTAGCAGACTCATTGAGTAGAGATCCCCTACCAGAGGAACACGAGTGGCGTCTAAACTGAAGGAGTCGTAGAACACCTTCTCTCAATAGGGTTTCCCAACTATAGACTTATTCGCCACAAACGAAAATGCCCAGACTTCACGTCAAGGTTCCCCCAGCCAGGCTCCAAGGGGAATGCCCTATGGATGAGCTGGTCAGGGAAATTTGCTTATGATCTTCCCCAAACTCCTCTCATGAGGAAGGTGGTGAACAAGGAACTGATGACGCTTATCCTAGTTGCTCCTATGTGGGCAATACAACTGTGGTATCCACATCTGCGCAAACTGTTGATGTGCGATCCCATCAAACTCCTTTGCCAGTACAACCTACTCACCCAGCACGAGGGCCTAACAATGCACCCACAACCACACTCAATGAACTTTGCAGCATGGCTCCTGAAGTCAGAGTTCGGCATCTCAATCTACCACAAAGATTTATGGATATCTTGAAAGAATCAAGAAAACCAAACACTAGGCACTGTTATTTTGACAAATGGAGAAGATTCATAATTTGGTGCCAGACTAAGCAGATCCACTTGCTAGATGCAGGGTTAGTGTTCAACTCCCTAAAAGTCCACTTGGCGGCCTTGCCCACCTGCACTATTTCGCATAATAAGGTCTCATGGTGGAAGCATTTATGTAAGGGATAAAGAGACTCCACCTTCCAATTTCTAACCCACCGCCAGGTTGGGACCTCATTGTGGTACTCACTAAGCTCATGGGACCCTCATTCGAGCCTATACACAAGTCTAGTCTCAAACACCTGACTCATAAGAATGCCTTCTTAGTAGCTATCACTTCCATAAGAAGGGTTAGTGAAATCCAAGCATTGTCGGTGCAGGAGCCTTTCTTTACTATACTTAAGGACAAGCTGGTTTTACGTACTCGCCTTAGGTTTTCACCTAAATTCATCTCCAAATGTCATGTTAACCAGTCTATTGAGCTACAGGCTTTTTCCCAGGAGTCCAAGAGCTCTGCTGAGGTAAAACTCCACACACTAGATGTGAGGAGAGCGGTCCTCTACTACATAGTCAAGACTAGACCGCTAAGAAAGACAGATCAACGGTTTGTCTCCATAGCGCCAGGCAGAGAAGGTGACATCTCTAAGAATGCCATCTCTAGGTGGATAGTCAGATGTATCCAACTGTGCTGTTCCCTATCAGATAAAACACTGCCTTTTACGCCAATGGCCCACTCCACAAGAGGTACTGGAGCCACTATGGCTTTCATTGCAAATGTCCCCTTAGACAGTATTTGCAAAGCAGCTACATGGAGCTCAATACATACTTTCACTCCGCACTACTGCATCAACACTCATTCCAAGACAGATACACAAGTGGGACAAGCGGTTCTAAGACATTTATTCGCTCATGAACCTGCTCACATCCCACCTTCTTCCACTGCTCGCTAATCTATGCACAACATGTGATCTAAGCAGATTCTGCAAGCTTCAGAAGGGTTGCATTACTCACCGTAATTGTATTTCTGATGCTTGCATCTGCTTAGATTCACATGCGATCCACCCTTCCTCCCCTCGGAGAGAAGGCGCATGGATGCTTATGAACTTGTCTAATATGTATCTGCTTGGATACAGCTGTACTCGTGCTACACCTCGCGCTAACTCATGTCAGAAAAATAACAATCTGAGGGACCTCGACGCGTGAGGGTTCATGGGTACAGTGGACGTCACACTAGGGTTAGTATTACTGGCACGCGCTGTCGACGTCCCTTTTCGAGTTTCCAAAACAACTGTAATACTGCAGCTTCCACTAGATGTCCTATGCACAGCGTGTGAATTTAAGCAGATAACTCACCGTAATCACATTTCTGATGCTTTTATGTGTGTGTGTATATATATATATATATATATATTTCTGATGTTTGTGGAATCTGCTTAGATCACATGCTGTGCAAAGGCCGACATCTAGTGAAGCTGCAGAGTATTAGTTTGTTTTTCGAAACTCGAAAAAGGACGTCGAACAGGGCGTGCCAGTAATACTATCCCTTGTGTGACATCCCCTGTACCCATGATCCCTCACGCGTGTAGGACCCTCAGATTGTTTTTTCTGCCATACTAGTTGGACACATGTTGCAGAGTTCCTTCTGTGCTAAGCCGTTTATAGTTCACAATTACCGTTAATACTGCTCCTTTCCCTTACGCCGAAGACCGACGCTGGTGAAGATCGGCGAAGTCGGCTGTCGAGGACTGCCACGACGGACTCCGGGCCTTGGAAGGCCTCTGCCCTATACAGTAGCGATAGTGGGCGGTGGTCATATACACTCTGTTCCTCCTTTCATACATATACCCGCCCGCTGCTATTTAGTACCACATGGAGAGTACTCCATTCAAATTCTGCTCTAAATGTAATAGGAAGTTTCCCTGGGTGGATAAGCACCCTATGTGCAATCTGTGTCTCCCACAAGACCATCCCGAGGCTACCTGTCGAGCTTGTAAGCGCTTCAAGCCGGAGACCCTTAAGGGCCACTCAACTAAGCCCTGGGCCCACTGCTCCAAGCAACTGGAGGCCATGGACGTAGAAGGGACATTCAGCGATGGCAGCAACGCCGCTGAATCGGATGGCGAGGGCAAAGGGGTGACTTCGGACACCCACGCATATGCTCCTGATGCCGAAGGACTGGCCGGCGGCACGTTGTGGGGACAACACCTGACGGCAAGAGCGCTTCACATCCTACCATCACTAAGCACATCAGCCCCGGCTGTGACTTGGCGCGCTTGTCGAGCGAATGGTGCCGGACAACACCATGAGAGCCGTTCAATGAATCTTTGTCCTCTGGGCGTTCCTGCTCGCCTCACGACAAGACCCAACCGTCTTTGGTTGATAAAGGTGTTGCCTGATCAACAGGCCCCGAGGCCCGATTGATGGATGACGAAACCGCTCAGCACTCTGAAGAGGCTAGACACATTGCATCTGACTGTACTCCCGAGACTACACGCCCTTCTTCAAATCTTGCCTCCGAAACTCGACGCAATATGTTGAAACCATTGGAGGCCCAAAAAAAATCTGGTAAACATTCCTCTAGCCATGGGGGAGGGGATAAACAACACAGACATCTTCAGGTCCACATGTTCATAAGGAGAAACATAAGGCCCCAAAGGAGGTAGGGGAAGGCTAAAGTTTCGGAACCTACCCCAAAAACAAGACTCATTCCGCCCACTGCTGAGGATATGGGCACTGATGAGGAACCAGAACCTGTTGTTCCTATCTCCAAAGAGTGGAGCTCAGCAGACTTTGACAAGGTCCTGAAAAGGTTAACATTGATGGCAAACTTTTATGAAAAAGACTCTAGCTACTTTTGTAGTTACTCCAGCACCCCACCTACCTGTGCCCGTTCTGGGTCCAAGGTAACACCCGAGTCCTCTCAACCCCCTGCTAAGATACTCCGCTCTGACGCCCCGTTTCAGGGCTTGGTCACAGACCCCTTTGTGGCGGAATCTTACCACCCTGATTCATATTTTGATGAAACAGAACCTCAATTTGTTGATGACCAGGTGGATGACCCTTATTATGGGGATGACGAGGACCAGGATGACAAAGCTGAAGCCTACAACATTGATCCCCCGGTTCCTAAAGACCCCCCGGTGCATGACTCGCCTGTAGACAACCAACCCCTCCTCAATGAGGTACTGGCTAAGGCAGCTTCCCACTTCCGTATTGACACAAAAGGTGTTCAGGAAGACTGGGATTTCGCGGAATTAATCCTAGGAGACAGAAAAGCCATTACTCAGGCTATCCCTTTGCTAAAATCCATCCAGCGCAGAATGGATCCCTCGCTGCAAACCCCAAATCTCACTCGAGCGGTTAATCCACGGGTCGAGAAATTGTTCTGTGCTGCACCCTTAGATCCCCTGTACATTAGGGGCCAATTAAAGCCAGATTCCCTGGTCGTATCAACCACCAGAAAGACGGCAGGACCCCACTTGCTTCCTCGGAAGCATCTCCTGATAAAGTAAAAGTCTATATGGTCTGGGGAGAAAGGTTGCCTCCACTTCAGCCTATCGGGCACGAATTGCAAACAGTGCCACCCTTTTGGCAAGCTATAATTGCCAACATTGAGAGGAAGTGTCTGCTTTGGCTACCTCCGCACCCGAACCCTTAAAGAGCCAGTTGGCTCGGCTTGCAGCAGAAGGAGGGTCTGTATCAGGCTGCATGTTAAAAACGAACTTTGTTGCAGCGGATAATGCTGGGAGGTTAATTGCTGAGGGCACTCATCATGTGTCGCCTGAATGTATTATTCGGCAAGGTAGTGGAGGAAGTTTTAAAAACGGCAAAGGTTGAGTACAAGACCCTCAAATCTCTTGGCCAACTCGCCAATAAACCCTCTGGACAGAGGGGTAACAAATATTTTTGCCACTTTCGGGGCCAAAATTTCCAAAGGGGTTCAAATTATTACCAAAACCAGGGAACCTCGTTGGGTAACAACCAATCCCAATCCTCACACGGCTACCCCTGAGGGCAGCGCAGGGGTCGTACTAAGGGTAGAGGCAGCTCCGCCAGAGGTGGTATGCCACCCAACAAGCAGTGACGTTCCGCTCTGGGTCCCCTCCCATCCATCCCCAGTAAGGGGCGCATTTCCACCTTCACCCATGTATGGCAGGGGATCACTTCAGACAGATGGGTGCTGTCCAGTGTCTGGAGGATACTGCATAGAGTTGCTAGAGTACCCCCACGACCATCCTTTACACTCGCTGGAACATCAGAAGATCCTCCTCGAGGAGATTGCCGTTCTGCTAGCAAAGGACGCCATAGAAATTGTCCTGGTCAACTAGGTAAACAGGTATTGATTCATCCTACTTCCTTGTGCCAAAATAAATCTGACAATACGCCCAATATTAGATTTGCACCCTACAAGAGGTAATCCCTCTACTAAAAAAGGGGGAATTGCATGGCAATATTGGATATGAAAGATGCCCATTTTCATATTTCAATGTTCCCAGCGCACAGAAGATTATTGTGCGTCAAGTTAAACAACCAGCACTACCAATTCAAGGTGCTGCTCTTCAGTATAGCCTCGGCTCCAAGGGTATTCACCAAGGTACTGACGGTGGTGGCGGCGCACCTACAGAGGGGTAGCGGTCCTAAATACCCAAGAGGGGTTGGCTTTTCCATCAGAGGAAAGAATTTGAAATGTGTTGCTGCAAATTCCTGAATATCTGGCCGGTCGCCGAATAAGGGTGCGCAAAGCTATGCGTTTGCTAGGCATGATGGCGTCTTGCATTTACCTGGTTCCCCATGTGCACCTGCTGCCCATGCAGGAATATTTGGTGAAACAGTGGTCTCGGGCACGTGGTCAGTGAGATGATCTCTTGGTCGTTTCGCCAACACTGATTCAGAGTCTTCGCTGGTGGACAAGAGAAACCCTTCGATGATCCAGAGATGCAGGTGGCCGTCACAACAGACTCCTTGTTGGCAGGGTGGTGGGGGGCTCACTACCTTCACCACACAGCACAGGGTCTCTGGTCTGTCTCACAGTGGCTCAGAACCACACCAATCTGTTAGAACTTCTTGCAGTCTTCAGAGTGCTTCGGGCATTCAAGCCCCTCCTATCCAACCAGTCAGTGCAGATCCTAACAGACATCACAACTGCAATGTTTTACTTAAACAGGGGGCACGGCACTCGTTCTCAATCTGTCTAAGCGTGCCCAGAAAATTTGGAAATGGGCATTCAAATGGAAGATTTACCTGTCATCCCAACATGTTCTGAGGGAACTCAACTCGCTAGCAGATGCTCTGAGTAGCGATCCCCTCCCAGAGGAACACGAATGGCAATTACACAGAGATTGTAGGAGACATCTTCTCTCAGTGGGGTTTCCCCACTATAGACCTATTCGCCCCAAGCGAAAATGGGCAATGCCCAAACTTCGCATCCAGGTTCCCCCACCCAGGCTACAAGGGCAACGCCCTATGGATGAATTGGTCAGGGATATTTGCCTACGCTTTTCCACCAACCCCTCTGATGAGGAAAGTGGTGAACAATATCCACAGGGAACCAATGACGCTCATCCTGGTTGCTCCTATGTGGGCGAGACAAACATGGTATCCATACCTGCGCAAACTGGCGGTGTGTAACCCCATCAAACTCCCGTGCCGGAATAACCTACTCTCCCAGCACGAGGGGCTAACAGTGCATCCTCAGCCCAACTCGATGAATTTGGCAGCATGGCTCCAGAAGTAAGAGTTAAGACATCTCAATTAACCGCAGAGATGTATGGATATCTTGAAAGAGTCAAGAAAACCAAACACGAGGCACTGTTACTATGATAAATGGAAACGATTTGTAATTTGGTGCCAGAATAAACAAATCAGCCTCGTTGCTTGTACTCCTTCTAATGTTGTGACCTATATGCTCCGCGTACTGGATGCAGGGTTAGTGTGTAACTCACTAAAAGTACACTTGGCAGCTTTGTCAGCCTATACCACTTCCCACAACAAAGTGTCATGGTGGAAGGTGCCAGTTGTCAAAGCATTTATGGAAGGGGTAAAGAGACTCTGCTCTCCAATTTCTAACCCACCGCCAGGTTGGGACCTTAATGTGGTACTTGCTGAGCTCATGGGACCACCCTCTGAGTCCATGCACAAGTCTATTCAAACACCTGACTTATAAAACTGCCTTCTTAGTAGCCATCACCTACATAAGAAGGGTCAGTGAAATCCAAGCTCTGACAGTGAAGGATCCTTTCTTTACTATACATAAGGACAAACTGCTTTTACGCACTCACCCTAGGTTCTCACCAAAGTTCATTTCAAAATTCCATGTTAACCAGTCTGTTGAGCTACCGCCTTTCTTCCAAGAACCAAAAAGCTCTGCTGAGGTGAAACTCCACACACTAGATGTGAGGAGGGTGGTCCTCTACTACGTAGACCAGACTAGGCCGCTAAGAAAAACGGTTCGTCTCCATAGCGCCAGGCAGAGCAGGAGATTGCATCTCTAGGTCAGATTTATCCAACTGTGCTATTGCCTTTCAGCTAAAATACTGCCTGTTATGCCAAGGGCCCACTCCACAAGAGGTACTGGAGCCACTCTGGCTTTCATTGCAAATGTCCCCTTAGACAGCATTTGCAAAGCGGCTACATGGAGATCTATTCACACCTTTACTTAGCACTACTGCATTGATACTCATTCAAAGACAGATACACACGTGGGACAAGCGGTTCTAAGACATTTGTTCGCTCATGACCCTTCTCACATCCCACCTCCTTCTAACACTGCTCGCTAATCTATGTACTGCCTGTGATCTAAGGAGATTTCACAACCATCAGAAGGGATACATTACTCACTGTAATCTTATTTCTGTTGCTTGTATCTGCTTAGATTCACATGCTCCTCCCTTCCTTCCCTCTGAGAGAAGGCGCATGGATGCTTGTAGTCTTATCTGTCTGCTTGGATACTCTGTACTCACGCTACTCCTCATGCTACCTCATGTCAGAAAAAACACAATCTGAGGGTCCTACACGCGAGAGGGGTCATGGTTACAGGGGACGTCACACTAGGGATAGTATTACTGGCACACTCTGTTCGACTTCCCTTTTCGAGTTTCGAAAAACAAACTGCAATAGTCTGCAGCTTCCACTAGATGTCGGACTATGCAGAGCATGTGAATCTAAGCAGATGCAAGCATCAGAAATACGATTACGGTGAGTAATGTATCCCATATCCTTTCTGGTTACACCAATCGCTCAGCGAGAGTTGAGCCGCACTCACAGAATTGCCTCATAAAAAGTGAAGGTCCTACTTGAACGAAACCGTTTCCTCAATCAAACGGTACAACAATGTTTAAAAAGTAAATCCTTTAATATTCAGGTTAAAATCAGTTTGCAACTCGTGCCAGGTATGCAAACACAGGAGACCAAAATGGTGACAACGCTTTGCCTGTAGCTCGATCACATGGTTTTCCCCACATTCTGGGCACGTATTTACACACTGCTGTCTCTCAATTAGCATGCATATAGAATGAGGACTAAATTGTTTCTCCATTTATAACTGTCTATCTGATAGTAAATATGGTCTACCTATGTTGCACATAGTGTGGTTTAAAGTATTTACCAGGTCTGAACTATAAAGTGCATTTTAACTCATCCCTAAGTGGGAATGTAACAGGGATTCTTAATCATCCATAATTAAGCTCATTATATGAGTTTAATTATCCGTATTCCACGCTCATAATTTTAAAGTGCATAGTGCAAGCATATTATGTCAGACATCAACTGCGTACTGTATCTCTTTGTTCAAAATATATTTGAGACACTAAAAATGAGTAATGCAATATTACTTGTGACAAATACTTTACGGTATTACGATATGCTCAAAAACAGAACGCGAAATTTCGCCAGGTTTTAAAGTGCTTAGTGCATACATTAACCTACAGTTCATCTATGTACCCATTCCACACATATAATTCATTTCACAGTATAAAATACTGGTGTGGAATATGGCAAATTGAAAAGTTTTTCTCGCTTGCTTTCCTTGTTTCCGGGTACATAGCGTTAGATCATATTGCATTCTAAAATACCTGATGTAAGATGATTTCTTCCAAATGCATGGTACACCATCTCTATGCACTTATAAAGTCCATGACACTGATAAATAACACAACATTTCGGTCCAAATTAAAGTGCATAATGCCAACTCTGTGTACCCTGGATAGACTCATCAGACTACCCATTCACATAATTATTTCTGATGGACAATCCTCTAAAATGGAAGTGTTAAAGAAACCTTTTTGCATGGGAATCTTTACCACGATTGTGGATGTACCTTCTATGTAGTCCAAAATTCCAGATCATACATATGTAGATACTATTTTTCCCATTGAACATGATTATAAAAGTCCCGTCAATGATATCAATTGGGAGGCGATTTTAAAACTGGCTAGGTCTAACACAGCTGGAAAAAGAAAGAAAAACGGGCAGAAAAAGTCAGAAAAAAGAGGGCAAGTTATACATCTAGCGCAACAGTGTATGAATAATCACGAAGTACATGTCTAATAATCGCGAAGTACATATCTGTAGCATCAATGCAAAAAAAGGTCCAAATTGCCAATAATACACGGCTCTCTCATGCTATGGGCACTTGCTTTCATGTCATCTAAAGTCCAGTGTTAATTCACGAATAACAGGATTGTACATATAGTGGGGAAGACCGGGATTTGCATATAGCCTCTACCCATATCAGTATTTGTGGCACAGAATGCATCACTCTCCTAGGTAGGTGTAGAGTTGTTCGTCAATATTATGTCCAACGATGTTTTGCTTTCAAAGCCAATGATACATGTTTCATATTGTCTCAATAGTTTTTCTCCATTTCCTCCCCTTGGACCAATATTTATTTGTTTCAATCCAAAAAATGAAGTCGCACAGCTTTCCTTCATGTTTCTCCCAAAAGTGTTTAGCTATCAGGTATGTATAGTCTCTATTCTTAATGGTTCTGTGTTGAAGTACATTTCAAGACGTACACAATATATTCAGACTCGCACCTGATCTTCTCAGTAATGGTGAGCATCCTGTTTAGAATGGGATGAACATATGTGGAACACTCATCCGCTTACTTGCAAATCGTACATTCGGAGCACCTCAAGAAACCCTCTGTTACGCTCACCTGGTATCCACGGGGGGCTCTAAGCGCTATCCTAGACCCCTCTCTGCTTGGTTATGTTCCAGACGTTGGGTAGCGCCTCTAACAGGAGAAGGGAGGGTTAAGATACTGGTTCTGTGATGGGTGGACTCCCACCTCCCTCTGGTCCAAATACCCTCCCTTGGCGTTATTGCTACATTAGGTTTTTGTGCGTTGAACTCTCCTTCCTGCATCTCTGTGCAGGGGTGCATGGTTGGTGCGGGCGTTCCGTGGACCTAGTTGCGTCACTGGTCAGTGTGCCCTTATGTCGGGTCCAGACCGGCTGTGACTCCTACTCTGCTTGCTGTCTTCCAGGTGAGTTATAATGTCTTTTCCGTCTTTATTCGGTCTCTTTCCCTCTGTTTTCTGTCTTCTCATTGTTTTGCTCCACTACGCTGTTCCCTAACAATGTCTTTTTGTTTTCACAGGGTGGTTGCGATCTCGGAGTTGCCGCACCAATAACCGCGGTGAGTTATTGATGCACGGAGCGCTGCGCTGATTATTGGTGTTAATAGCTAACCTGTGTTCTCTACTCTTTGTGCAGGTTGCAGTGATGCTCCGGAGTAATGAGCGAATGAAGCGCTGTTTGCCCAAGTAAGTGCTTTGTTAATGCTGACCTTGTTCCTTCTCCCCAGCAGGTTGCAGTGAAACCTGCAGTTGGTCGAGTTAAGGAAAGAGTAGGGTGCTGCCAGGACTCGCCGCTTGCCCAGGTAAGAATTGTTATTAATGATGTGCCTGTTTCTTTACCTTTGCAGGTTGCGGCGAACTCCGGAGATGGGCGAGGTAAGCGAAGCGCAGGATAGATTCAAGACCGATTACTTCACAGCTAAGTTTTCTTGCTCGCTAATGCTGTTCTTGTTCTTCCAGGTTATTAATGGAATCCGGATCTAGGGCTTCAGGTTCGAGCCAACAGAGAAGCAGATGAGCAGGAGCTAGACACAGTGAGCGTTACGCTGCAGGAGTGCAGAATAACGCAAAGCGTGTTCTGCTGTTTGGGTGTGGTTTACATAGCCCAGGTAGAGTAGTTCCAGCCCAAGTAGTTCCAGGCCCAGCCACACCCAAAACACTAGACCGCATGGCTTGGTTCTGTCGAACTGAGCTGTGTAATAGGCCTCCATGTTGGATTAAGGTCCAAAACTGGTATTGCTTTATTCTTGATGATGAGCCTGGCGCCAAAGGCGCCAGGACTGACTCCATGTAGGTTTCTGATGCAAGTTTAAGGCCCTTGGGGCCAGTGTGAAGGGCTTTAGCCCCATGAGTAAATGCCAGCATTTCTTAATGATGATTTTATCTGTCTTGGCCGTTTGCCCATATGTCAGCATCAGATGTGCCATCTCTTTACTACTTTGCATCTCCTTCACATCCTTTTGGTCGAGTAATAGTGTCATTCTATCACATTGTCGTGCCTTAACTGTGATGCTCTTTCTATCACTTTTTTGGGGTAACTTTGTTTACTGAATCCCAGGCTGTGATCTTGCGTTCTTTATCATATGTTTCAATCTTTGTACAGTTCCTTCTTAATTGGATACATTCTCCATAAGGGATACTCCAGATCAGATGTTTGCAATGTGCGCTGTTTGCATGTAGCGGCGTGTTCACTCAGTGGGTTTTCTGAACAATTACTTTTTTATTTACCATCTTCAATAAAAACTGTTAAACCTCCTTAGGGCTGTGTGTGTCTGTGAATTTCTTATTAAAGATGTTCACATTCAGTTTTTTGACAGTCTCTCCATTCATCTGACATCCCTTTCCATATTATGAAAAGGTTGTCAATGTAGCGGTGCCACATTGCGACTTTGTCTGTGAACGTTTCATGTTCTTCTTTGAAGGCCTCATACTTTTCCCAGTGACCCATGACTAGGTTGGCGTATTAGGGGGAAAAAGTGGTGCCTATCACCGTACCTTGTTTTAGTCTGAAGTATTCGTGAACAAATAAAAACATGTTGTTAAACATAGATGGATCATAGCCAAGATCATCTCTGAATGCCTCGTATAGTTCAGAGATCTGGAATTCAAAAGGTACGCACACGCCTTAAGACCTTTATCATGTCTTATGGAAGTCTACAATGATGCCATGTCCATTGTGGCCAAGATGTAATTAGGCTCACACGGCAAACCGTTGATTTTGAGTAAAAAGTCCTTACCATCTCTTAGATAAGATGGTAGGGATAGTACAAAAGGAAATTGTATTGTCAATGTAATTTGACATGTTTTCCAAAAGTGATCCTGTTAGTGTAACTATTGGCCTACCAGGAGGTCTGTTGATGCACTTATGGACTTTGAGGAGGAAATATATTGTTGGGACGGTAGAATGAGGTTTGGAGACAAATTTATTTTCTTGGTCCGCCAACATACTCTTCTCCGTCCATTCATCAAGAAAATCTTTTACCCTGCATTCCATATTTATGGGATGCTCTGCCAATTTTTCATAACCGGTCTTGTCATTCAGTTGTCTAATTGCTTCATGAATGTACTGTTCCCTATCCATCAACTGCATTATGAAGTTGCTTAACCCATAGTGAGAGCACTTTTTGGGTGATTTATAAATCCCCCCACCCCCCCCCCCCCCCGACACCCGAACGAATCCTCACGAAACTTTGCAGCAAAAGTGTATGGCCCCGTCATAACGATTCTGCAAAGTTTGAGATTTTGACAAGTTGGGCAAAGTTATAGGGGGGAGACCCAAAATGTGTTTATCAGACGCAATGGAAAAAAATTTCTCACACCTACATCCCAAACCGCTGTACGGATTGTCGCCAGATTTGCAGATGGAGCGGCGGCTTAGTTCCACAAGCGTGCCTTTGTAAATTTGGTGTAAATCTGTCCAGTAGTTTTTTTTTTTTAAAAAAGGCCAAAAGTAGGTCAATAAAAAAATGTGATCTATTGTTTTGGTCCGCAGACTCACTTCCCTGTTCACTCTGTGGGCGGGCCTCCGATTGGTCCAGAGGGCGATGTGAGGTCCGCTGGCATTTGATGTACCCTTGATTCGATGGTGAATAGCATGATGTGCCTCAGATTTTTGGAAACGCCCGCCATGTTGGATTTGTGGACAGGGCCTGTTATCAGCAAACATCACAGTAAAACATGTTAAAAAAAAAAACACAACATTGCACTTGTCAATCTAATGAAACTATATCTGGGGAGATAAGGTGTGATGAGGATGGAATGCTATATGGCCTTAGCCAAAAAAGACGTTTTTCTTCCCTGATGGCCGTAAACAGTCCGTGTCAGTCCTGTGATGTCTGTAAATATCTCAGATGTTCAAGAGCATCTATACTTATTTGTACATTACAGGATTGGTGAAAAGCAGTTTTTGGATGGCTTAGAACTTTGGCGCCACTCAATGAAATTGCACAAAATTTTAATTTCATTCTAGACCTGATACTGAATGGTTTTGCAAAGTGTGGTGCTGTTTTGTCACGAGGGGGCTAAATTAGAGGCGGCGTCTCAACATTTTTAGATGGCTTATAACTTTGTTGCTGTTTGACAAATGTGGACAAAGGTTTTCAGAAAGATTATAGACCCAACCTTGAATGTTTGTGCAAAGTATGAATGGGTATTGTCTAGCGGGGGTTAAGTTATATGACTATTATATGTACATACATTTTGAGACTTTAAAAAAATAAAACCTGGGCGGATTGCCAGCAAACTCGTGTAAGGAACATTGACAAGAACCTGAGAGCATGGTTTTGCTTATAGGTACAACAAATTGGGATATACCTTTGGTGACTGAGGTATAGCTTGGTCCATGGGTAGTGATCAGATTGTCTGTCATGGCATAAGGTCATGACCCGAAAAATCTGGCTACTGGCCAGGACCACGTGCAACGACCAATGGTGGTTAAAGTAGCCATGCACACTAGGGACCGGCTATGTGCTAAAGTTTTTCGAAATTGGCATAGGTTTGAAAGCGGAAAAATGTGTTTGTGAGTACAGATTAAAGTGCTGAATGGGATTGCAGCAAATATGCATGAGGAGGGCCAGCAAGAACTGGAAAGCATGGGTTTTGCAACTATGTCCTGTTTTTAGTAAGTGTACGACACAGTGAAATAACTGTCTGCGCAATGGGCATGGCCGTCAGCAAGGACAAATGTGTACTGTAATTTGCTTATTGGGGCATGGGGCATGCGGCATGGCCGAAGCAGAAGGTTTGAATGGGAAAATATATTGTTCTTGCGGTTACAGCCTGAAGTGGTGGACTAGATTACAACAAACCTGCATGATGAGCATTAGCAAGGTCCTGTAGGCATGTTTTTGGATGCATGTCATGTTTTATTTTTCCAAAGTGTAAGAATGTAAGTAGAAAAACTAGTAATATACATTTGGTGTCTGGGTAGTGGGCCTGGGCCTCGGCAAACGTGAATGTGTACTTGGATTTGCTTTTTGGGGAATGCGGCATGGCCAAAGCCTATGCCCCATGGATTTGGAGTACTGGCCATTGGTTACATTATTATTGTATAGTGGACACTGCACCTAGGATGCAGGGTAGGTGCAGTAAATAGGGGTGGTTTGGTTCAGCTGGGGTCATGGTGGAGTCTTGTGCCGTAGGCAATTTAACTATGATTTCCATCCCCAACATGCACTGCTGACAACAGTCCTAAGTATGTGTTGCAAAAAATGTTACTCTTGTGTCCTGTCCCCTTTTCTCCATACTGCATGGGCGTCCCTTCCTAGCAACGGGAGATGGAACCTTTCTCACCAGAAAAATCCGTGTTGCCTTTTAAGAGGTGTGTGGGGGTGCGAGCCTGGGAGCATGCACTACCCTGACTCCACCCACCAGCGCCACACCTCGGTCCCCGTTTACTGGAACGGGCCAATTTTACCAGCACTCCTGGATTTGGCTTCGGCAATGTAATTCCACACGCTCTTCCCCAGATACTCCTACCATTTTTGTCTTTTTGTCATTCAGGTACTTGGTCCTCCGGCGTCACGCTCCTACCCGGCGCATATAGACTTCATCAGGTGTCCAGCCTGTGAAGGGCTCTTTCCTCAGAAATGGTGACTCCTTCTCCAGGAAACACCAGTGCATTCCACTAGAGGAGAGGCTGCTTCCTCGGCTCTAGAGAGAGGTGTACCAGTGAGGGACATTTCCAGAGCGGCAACATGGAAGTCCCTGCATATGTTTAGTAAATTCTACTGTGTAGATAATTTTTCAGGAGAGAGCCAAATTTGGCAAAGCTATCATCCAAAATAATAAAGTAAATTCTTAGCACCCTCCCCAAAACTCAAACTGCTTTGGGAGTCTTATCAAAGATGAAGAATACATGAGGACACAATCCCTTCGAAGAACAAGTTACTTACTTGTGGTAACGTTCTTTCGACGGGATGTTCCTCCCACGTATTTCTCATCTCCCTCCCATCCACCCCCTTTTGCCTAGAATTTCCGTGTCTTACACCTTCCTTTCTTGCAATGTCAAGACTATCTCCTCCAGTGACACATCATGCTAATTAAAGGAGGAAAAAACTAAGAACTGAGGTAATGGTAAGCACACGTGCTACGATATACCAGCGTAGACGTCCCGAGAGACTCTACAGAGACAGTAAAGTACCATGATTCGATGATGCACGATGTTCGACCCTATAAAAAAATGTCCAAAGCAAGCTGCATGCACACTTGAATATATATCAAAGATGAGGAATACGTGGGAGGGAACATCCAGTCGAAAAAACATTACCACGGGTAAGTAACTTGTTCATCTCTGTTCACTCGATATATACTATTTGGGGTGTGTGATTAATTGCCCCCCTTTCTTTTGCTTGTATTTGTATTATACAGAAAGGCAGCTGGACTAATCACATTTTAACCTTACAGAGAGTCTACTAGTGAGATTCATATTTAGAAATGTTTACCTATTCTAACGAACAGCTAATAGCAATAGGTTCAAAACAAGGTTCGATTAGCTTTAGAACCTTAAATAAAATTACACTAAATGGATTAAATGATTCTCAAATAAGTACTTCAGGCAATATAGAAGACATCAAAGATCTTATTCGCATTACCCTGATAAATGCGAGGTCTGCAGTATCTAACGCACTGACCCTCCATGATTTAATTGCGGACCATAACCTAGATTTCCTGTGCATTATGGAAACCATGTTTACTTACTTCTCTTGTGTATTTTTATAAACTTGTGCTGACCAATTATCTCATTAAATAGTTCAATCGATCCTCCCAAAAAGGGGGCAGATTTTCCATTATACTTGGTCGATGGACGATAACTAACTTTGAACAAATAGTATGGGACAAGGTTTCCCAGATGGGTTGAACTGTGTCACCCAATCTAGCTTTTAAAATGGTAATGTTCTCCAACGTAGGCTCTGGCATGGATTCACATGCTCATGAATAATCCCTGTCGGTCTGGGAATCCTTGGTTAAAAAAAGTTTAACTTAAAAACCGTTTTTCTCCTTAACCAATCGCTGAACTCTCGGTCATACTGCCCCCAGCCAATGACTGCCCTCTCCCTAAGCCTCTCCTCTGGCAGCCCTCTTCAGATTTTTACCGCACTTTCAAGTGATGGGAGTCCTTGTGTTTTGCTTTGTGAGCTATTCTATGTTTTTGTGGTTTTTCAATAAAGTTCTATTTTTGGCAAATGGAGCCTGTGTGCTCTTGAGCCGAAAAGCAGGAACCCGTTTGTTGGCAAATGTCAACGTCCCTCAAGGGCAAGAATCGTTGAAGTTTCATCCAATATTTTAGAAGGCCATTGTGCCTACTCCGCACTCCGGACCATCTCAGAAACATAAGTCAAAGACCTCATCAAACACTTGAAGCCATCGCAATGTAAAGGCGATGTATGCCCCCCCCAACAAAGGTCATCAAAGAGTGCGCCGAGCATCCTCACTGCCTTCATCAATGCCTTCTTTAAAACAGGCACTGTCCCAGACAGCCTTAAAGAGGCTTGGCTGCATCCCCTTTTAAAAAGCCAACGCTAGACCATTCACAGCCTAATAACTACCGGCCTTATAACAGTCCTGTTTTTTTCTCAGAATACTAGATAAGGCTGCTCACAGCCAGATCCAACTCTACCTAGAAACCAACACTATCCTAGGAAAAAGTCGTGATTCCGCAAACTGCGCGGAACCAAAACTGCCCTGCTGGATTTAAAAAATCAAATCACTAAAATTCTGGACAATGGTAAGCCCACCCTCCTAGACGTCTCAGCAGGGTTCGATCGTGTGGATCATAAAATCCTCACCGCACACCTCACGCATGCAGCACAATTTTCCAACCAAGCAGCTTCCTGGATCACCTCCTTTTTGAAAGGAAGAGCAATGAAAGTCTTCTCAAACATAGCTAAAGCAGCTCACACCATCCACTGTGGTGTCCCACAGGGATCCTGTACTGCTCCTACGCTATACAATTGCTTCACAAAGCCCCTTTTTGAAGATCCACTTGGGATTGCATACACAAACGATGCTGATGCTACCCAGGACCTCCTTCCTTTTTACCGGCTCATATAACCAAGACTCTACAGCCCTAAGGCAAATCCACTCCACTCCACTAGCCAAGGGTGGATGGCTACAAACGGCTTATGCCTTAACGGGGACAAGACTGAGATTCTTATTTTTGGCCAAAAGGCCACTCTAGCCAAGCTAGACTGTCTTTACTATAACTTCAACATCGACAACTGCATCATCCCAGTCCTATCCTCTGTTAAGACTTTAGGGGGTCCACATTGATGCTTCATTGTCTATGAACAAGCAAGTCAGCGCTATTGTCTCTGCCTCCGCCCTAAGTACTAAACTCATTAATGCCATAAAACCCTTCCTAACTAAGGAAAACTGTCTCTCAAAAGCCAGAACCACCATAGGGGCCAGGCTTGACTACTGCCATGCTCTCCTAGCCAGCACCTCGATAAACTTAAACAGACTCCAAATCACCCAAAGAGTAGCCTTAAGCATTCCAAAAAGAGACCTCATCTCACAAGCAAGAAAGTCTGTTCGCTGGCTCCCAGTCAAAGACCGCATCAGATTCAAAATTCTCACGACTACACACAAATGCATTAACCTTACAGCTCCGCCCGATCTTTCAGACACACTATCCAGGTCCATCTCAACCAGGCCCACTAGAAAATGCTACTCCAACCAACTCACTGTACCGCGCATTAACGGGGCCAAAGCAGGAGGGATAGGCTTCCCATATTTAGCACTGAAGTTCTGGAATGCACTCCCCACTGCACTCTGAGCAGAAACATCTCTCCCAGCCTTTCAAAAAAACCTTCAAACTGCTCTCTTTAACAGTTCGCTTCCTTTCCACCCCTCCCCCGCCCAAATCTACATGCTTTACTAAATGTTCTATGCAAATTGTACAGTAATGATGCCTGTATGTTTCTTATATGTAACTAAGTTCTAATCACTCTCTGTAACAAGCGCCACGATGCCCACGGCTGCTGCGCGCTCTACGAATATGAATAAATGTCGGAGAAGAGAGAGAAGCTCCCTTTTCAAGCTCGACTGTGAAATGTTTGTAGAGGACACACATCCAGTACCTCTGGCTCCATCCGGATCACAGGGAATCAGATTGTGAAATCTGCCTCTGGTTCTCCAAGCGAACCGTGAAGGATCGTCGCAGTAAGCTGGCGGTGTGGCTCAGTGACAAGGCCTCTTCCCCATGCGGCCGGTCTGAGGAGTTTGCTTCTAAGTCCTTTGAGGGCACCCCATCTGTGGGGTTCGAAGACGAGGCCAAGCGCCTCAAGTCCATTTCAGTCATCTCCCTCCATCTCCAGGCATTGCTCCAGTTCCTCCTCGAAGAGGAAAGGGGCTAACCCGGCGAAGCTGCACGAAAAGCCAGAGAAGACGAAGGCACAGGAAAAGGTGTCCAACCTGTCCCAGAAGGACCATGCGCTCCTTGTGATGTCAAAGATCAAAGATAGAGTTGGTGGGGGCTGCCCTCTCAATGGCCAAAGGGTCTGACCCGGTCAAAGTAGCTCCGGCGGTACCAAGAGGAGCCCTGCGCTCGAGGCAGGATGCCTAGGCCAAGCTGATGGAGAAGACACCAGAGAAGAGGATGCCATCCCTAAGCCCAAAACCGACCCTTTGGGATGCAAAGGGGGGTGGAGGGGAACCTCAACCGTACTCCAGGGCACAGATATTTCTTCCTCGGACGAGAACCAGGTGTCCATTCACACGATCCAGGAGGATGTGGGTAATGACGACGGAAACGCCGAGGGGAGCAACGGCGGAAATACCGACGGCGTGGGGCTCAGTAGGCCTACCCCCCTCCCGCAACACCTCAGAGGGAATGTATCACTGGGCACCCTTTTGACCATACACATCCTGGTGTCGGATATTCAGAAAAGGATGCCGGTGACACCAGACCAGCCTCCCGTGAAAGAGGAAGAGCACCCTACACTGCCACATAAACCTCCTGCGGGATGTATTGACCCACTCCACTATGCTATGCAGCTTCACCCTGCCAGTTATGGTGAGAGAAACAGCAACAATGGCGGCAAAACCCTTGTGCATGCCAAAAACCGTGTGCTTCAGCACACAAAAAGAGGGATGCACAACCTGCCGTGCGGTGAAATAGAGCACACACCACAGAAAATGTGCCAGTGGGCTCCATGACCAGCAAACGGAGTGCAGTGAGGGAAGCAGCACTTTGCAAGTGAAACCCCAAAATGTACCTACAAATGACATTTGCTTTGTGCTAAAAACTGCAAAATGGCTATAAAACAATTCGAGGGGATTGGGTCCTCCGACGTATTCCATATCTATGACATGTAATCACCACAGCTGTGCTGCTTCGGAAACTTTTTCGGCGTCTGCGTCCTGCGTCGATGACGTCGATGCGCCGTCGTCGAGGACCTCCACCGACGTCATCCGATGTGATAAGTAGGACGCACGACGCCCATAGCCTCAGTTCCCTTTTTTCCGCGAACGTGTTGCTTCGTGTTTCTCGGTTTAAACGCCTCGACTCTTTGGAGTTCGGTTCTTCGAACCTGTTTGTTTGTGAAATTCCTTCAGAAGATGTCTTCTTCGTCTTCGACCCCGCGTCCGGGTTTCAAGAAGTGCGGGGAGTGTGGGTCCAAGATGTCGGTGACGGACTCGCACAACGCCTGCCTCTGGTGCCTCGGGGATGCCCACGACACGGATGACTGTATCGACTGCCAGTCGCTCACGTCCAAAGCCTTACGCGAACGTAAGAAGAAGTTGTCGGTAGGTCGGGTGTCCAAGCCCCGGAAGTCGAAGTCTGCGGGGCTTTCGACGGATGATTCGAGGGGTGACTCTCCGTGTCATCGTCGGAAGTCTCGTGGGTCTCCTTCTAGGAGTCGGTCTCGCCACTCCTCAGCCTCTTTGAGGCATTCTCGGAAGCGCCGACACCGGTCGTCTTCCAGGTCCTCTTCGGAGGGCTCTGCCCGGCACGTCGCTTACCCCTCCAGCCGTGCGATGCCGGAGGAATGGGCTTCCTTCGGGAAGAAGATGCTGGCGATTCTTGAGTCGCAGGGTACTCAGCCGTCCGTGCCCCCGAGTGGGGTCGGTCGTGTGAGGTCAAGAGACACCGCTCGCAAGAGTGGTCGGCACGAGTCACGGGAGAGGTCCCGTTCGGACAAGGGGACTCGTTCTCGACGTACCCGTTCCAGGTCCCGGTCCTCGACGCGTTCGAGACCGTGTGCACCTGTGAGGTCTTCGAAGAAGGCATCAACGTCTGTGGCGTCGAGGGTGTCGACAGGCTTTCTCGAGGCTCTGGCTCCGAGGATGTCGTCGATGCCGTCGACGCTCAGGTTGTCGAGGGACACGCTCGGTGCTCCGGCCTCGAGGGCTGTGTCGACGCAGCCGATTCTGGAGGCGCTGCATCTGACGTCGACGCCGATCCTCTCGGCGCCGATGTCGGTTCTCTCGACGCTGGCGCCGATTCGCTCGACGCCATCGACGCCTTTCGTGTCGGAGGTACCCCAGGGCACGGGTGGACCCCCTAGGAAGGCTCTGGTTAAGAGCAAGCACTCTCAAGTGCCTTCTTTTCGCCACCTGGACTATATTTCAGAGGCGGATGAGGATTCTGATGGCCTGGTTCCTAGTCAGGTTCCGGATGAAATTGTCTCGGGCCATAGTCAGTTTGACGAGTTGAGACAGTCACTGCATGATGCCAGTGGACTGGATACCTCTCCGGAGGTGGAGTTTTGTAGGCCTGAGCCTGGCTCTCATGCTGATTCCTCGTAACCGGCGCCTTATGGCTAGGGTTTCTGAGTACTTGGGATGGTCTGCTCCCCCAGGGGAGTTTGTGCAGGATGATCAGACGGACATCCTTGATGTTGGTCCCCCAACTGACCCGGTTCTGCCGTTCCATATGGCTTTACAGAGAAGGGTGGTGGCGGCTTGGACTGCTCCGGAGAGTCTCCCGGCGGTGGGCAGATCCTTGTCGCGAAAATACCGTCCAGCCAGTGGCGACCCCTGCTACTTGACCAGGCACCCCACTCCGGAGAGTTTGGTGGTGCAGGCGGCCACGGCCCCGGCGAAGCAGGCGTCATACCCTACCATCCCTCCTTATAGGGACGACAAACGTTTTGATGGCTGGGCGAAGAAAGTGTTTTCTTCTGGTGGTATTGCGCTTCAGGCGGCCAACTCCATTTGTGCCTTGTCACGTTTCACGCACGCTCTGTGGAACTGTGTTGCGTTAGCGGCTGAACATATTCCCGAAGGGGACGAACGGGATGGTTTCCTTGCTATGGTCCAGGATGGTAAGGATGCCATGTGTGAGTCCGTTCAGTCGGGTTTGGACTTGGCTGAATGCGTCAGTAGGTCCATGGCGGCGAGCACCGTGATATGCAGGTTTGCGTGGTTGCGGAAGTCGGGGTTTGCTCCTGATGTGCAGTCCCGGCTCCTCAACATGCCCTTTGACGGTGAACACCTTTTTGGCAGCAAGGCTGACGAGAGCCTTGAGAGGTTGCAGACCTCAAAAGCTGCTGCGAAGTCGTTGGGCGCTGCAGTTCGCCAACCTCCGCCTTTTCGTCCTAGGGGGACAGCAGTGGAGGGGTGGTTCCTTTCGCTATTACTCCTTCAGTAAAGCGAGAGGGGCTGGCAGTCAAAGAGGCCAACGCAGGGGTACCAGAGGTGGACGACAGGGTACCCGTGGTGCCAAGGCCTCTCGGGCAGTTGCCTCTTTGCCCTCAGGTAACGCCGCAGCCGCTCCCACTCAGTCGTGAGGCCATGTCCCATGGTTCGCCGGTTGGGGGAAGGCTGGCGCAGCATCTTGTAGAGTGGCAAGCCATTACTTCAGATGTGTGGGTTCTGGAGATCATATCCCACGGCTACTGTCTTCCTTTTCGGCACAGGCCTCGCAACAATCCACCGGGGAACCTCTCTTTGCAGAGTCCGGATCCGCTCCTTGCGCAGGAAATTCAAGCCCTGCTGGAGAAAGGCGCCATAGAACTGGTGCCTGTAGCGGAGAGGAACAAGGGATGGTATTCCCCTTATTTTTTGATTTCGAAGAAAGACGGGGGATTGAGACCCATCATGGACTTGCGCGGTTTGAACAAACTCCTCAGGAAGAACAAGTTCAAGATGGTTACTCTCTCTCAAGTCCTCCAGGCCCTTCAGCTTCAGGACTGGTTGGTGTCACTCGACCTCAAGGATGCTTACTTCCATGTGCCGATCCATCCCAAGCACAAGAAGTACCTGAGGTTCGCGGTTGGCGACTCGCACTTTCAGTTTCGGGTCCTGCCGTTCGGATTGACCTCCGCCCCGAGGGTTTTCACCAAGCTCATGGTGGTGGTGGCAGCGCATCTCAGGCAAGGGGGGATTCACGTCTACCCCTACCTGGACGATTGGTTGATCAGGGGGAGCTCTCCCGAGCAAGTCCTGGATCATCTATCGGTCACCTGTCGCTCCCTTCACGGGCTGGGCTTCTCCCTCAATTTAAAGAAGTCCCATTTGACGCCAACACAGCGGCTCCAGTACATCGGAGCAGTGCTCGACACTTCTCTGGGGCAGTGTTTTCCTCCCCAGGTGAGAGCTCTTCACATTCAGCAGATGGTGCACAAGTTGCAGTATGCCCAGCCACTCCCAGCGTTCGAGTTCTTGAGGTTGCTCGGCCTCATGGCATCCTGCATTCTTCTGGTGCCAGAGGCTCGCCTGCGGATGAGATCTTTGCAGTGGGCACTCAAGACGCAATGGTCGCAGTCCTCCGGCAGGATGTCGGACTCGATTCGGGTGCCGTCCTCGGTCGCCCGGGACCTTCTGTGGTGGGCCGTCGACGGCAACTTGATGAAGGGGGCTCCATTTTGGCTTCCCTGGCCGGAGGTGACGATCGTGACGGATGCATCCCTCACGGGATGGGGAGCTCATGCCAACGGGCTGACAGTCAGCCGTCGTTGGTCTCCGTCGGAGTCCAGACTCCATATCAATCTGTTGGAGCTGAGGGCCGTCAGGCTAGCCCTGAAGGCTTTTCTGCCGTCTGTGCGATGGAAGAATGTCCTGATCCTGACGGACAACACAGTGGCCATGCACTACCTCAACAAAAAGGGGGGGGGGCAGGGTCACTTCCTCTGTGCAGGGAGGCGATGCAGCTCGAGTTCTGGGCCATCCAGCAGGGAGTTTCAATCTCGGCAGTTCATCTGGCCGGAGCCGAAAACGTGACGGCGGACGCTCTGAGCAGGCAGAGCGCGATCTCTCACGAGTGGGAGTTGGCTCAGGAGATTCTCCTGGAGATCTTCGCCCTTTGGGGGACCCCTGAAGTGGATCTCTTCGCCTCCAGTGTCAACCGGAAGTGCGAAAGGTTTTGCTCGCGGGAATTTCCTCCAAAGGGAGCCTTAGGAGACGCGTTCATGGTGGAGTGGTCATTCCCGCTGCTGTACGCGTTTCCTCCAGTCCCCGTCATCCCGCAAGTGCTGCGGAGGTTACGGAAGTTCGGTTCCCGGATGATCCTCATTGCCCCGGCGTGGGCTCGGAGGACATGGTACCCGGACCTTTTCGACTTATCCATCTGCCCTCCACGTCGTCTTCCCTACCGAGACGATCTGCTCTCACGGGAGGGGGGTCAGGTTCTCCATATAGAGGTCAGATCCCTCAACCTTCACGCTTGGCTTCTGAAAGGTTGAGGTATAAGGATTGGGACCTCCCTGAGGACGTGATGGAGGTGTTGCTTTCGGCCCGAAGGCCAGCAACAAAGTCTCTGTACCGTTGGCGTAAGTTCTGCGACTGGTGCAGAGTTCAGAATGTGGATCCTTTTGCATTTGACATCCCCATGGTTCTGTCCTTTTTACTTTCTTTGGCCCACAGGGGCTTGCAAGTGGGTACCGTTAAGGGTTACCTGGCGGCGCTGTCCATCTTTAAGCGCTTGTCTGAAGAGTGTTCTTACTTTAAAATCCCTTTGATTTCACAGTTCCTGAAAGGGCTCACTAATGTGTTCCCTCCGTCACCTTTCCTGGTGCCCGGTTGGGAATTAAACCTTGTTCTTAAGTTTCTTATGGGTGCTCCGTTTGAGCCTTTACATTCTTGCCCTTTGAGGCTGTTAACTCTGAAAACTGTGTTTTTAGTTGCGGTTACTTCCGCTCGCAGAGTGAGTGAGTACAGGCACTTTCAGTTAAGCCTCCCTTCTCTGTATTTCACAAGGACAGGGTTGTCCTTAGAGTTTGTCCTTCTTTTCTTCCGAAGGTAGTGACGGAATTTAATTTGGCCCAGAAGGTTGTTCTTCCGGCATTCTATCCTCCTCCGCATCCTGGTAAGGAAGAGGAGAGGCTCCATAGGCTTGATCCTAGGAGAGCTTTAAGCTTTTATGTTTCACGCATGTCCCGGGTCAGAGTGGATGATCAACTCTTTATTGGTTACGCTGGAAAGCGTTTGGGGCAAGCTGTGACGAAACAGACTTTGTCTCGCTGGATTATTTTGGCCATCTCGAAGTGCTACCGTTTGGCGGGTAAGGACCCACCGGCTGGCTTGCGGGCCCATTCTACCAGGGGTATGGCTGCGTCTACTGCCCTGCAGAGGGGTGTTCCTATTCGCAACATCTGTGATGCAGCCACCTGGGCTTCAGTACATACATTTGTACGTCACTATTCCCTTGATTCCATCCGGGCACAGGATCTGGCCTTTGGCAAGGCGGTCCTTTGCTCTGCTATTTGATTGGCTATTCTACATTTTGCTTCTAAATTCTTTCCCTCCTCCTTGCTTTGGTACTGCTTTGGGAGTCTGTCATAGATATGGAATACGTCGGAGGACCCAATCCCCTCGAAGAACAAGTTACTTTCTTACCTGGTAACGTTCTTTCGATGGGATGGTCCGACGACGTATCCCATATCGCTCCCGCCCTGCCTTCCCCGCTACAGAATTTCTTTTGCGATTGCAGCTTACGTTCCGCAAGGCTTTGTGTCTGACTGGCAGTTGACTTATGTCACACGTTCTGGGGGAAAAAACTACAACTGAGGCTATGGGCGTCGTGCGTCCTACTTATCACATCGGATGACGTCGGACGTCGGAGGAGGTCCTCGACGACGGCACATCGACGTCATCGACGCAGGACGCAGACGCCGAAAAAGTTTCCGAAGCAGCACAGCTGTGGTGATTACATGTCATAGATATGGAATACGTCAGCGGACCATCCCATCGAAAGAACGTTACCAGGTAAGAAAGTAACTTGTTCTTCTCAACATTCAAAATCTTGCTCAGCGCTAAAATTAATGTATCTAATGAAGCATTGGGGAGCATACAAAGTCCTTGTATGAAGAGCAAAACATTCTTCAGACAAACTGGATTGTCTGAAAACTGACAGCCCAGCCCAAAATCTGGGTGCAGTACCCTGGGCTACCTGAATGACAGCTGTCCGATGAGTCACTGATGAAACTTTAAAATGAGCTAAAACTAAAAGCATGCTGGATTAGCAAACATAAAAAGGATTGTTGCCAAAAAGGAATACAGATTTTAGTTGTGTTTTTGATCCCACAGATTTTAAGGCTAAGAAAGTAATGTATTTATGTTTGATGCAACACATTTGGTTTTTGCTGGATTTAAGTTAATTAGCCTGGCTGAGCTGCAAGAATTGGAAAAGCAGGTTCCTCCCAGGAGTGCATTCCTCTCAGCAGAAACTCTCAGAGATTCTAATTGCGGGTTAGAACAGACTCTTCTCTACAGAAAGAGAAGGAACAATGACGAGCCTTTCAGCCCAGGAAGCGGAGGTGTGAAGGTGGTCATAAACTCTCCTGGAAGGGGCTTACCACAAGGAGGGGGATGCACTGGACTCCCAGGGAGACAAAGGGGTGGAGCCAAGCAACCATCTGCTGTTAACAATGAACAATTTTTAAAAGACTCATAACTTGTTATTCAAAGTGGGGGAAAAATATAAAAAGGACAGATTTGTTTCATTTTTGGCTGCACGTGTGAAGAGGCGGTAGAACTGTGTGACATATTCTGGACAGGAATGGCAATATGTGGTTTTATGCGAAATGTATGAATGTTAGAATTGTGAAAATGTACACACATCCCTATGCTAATCACACACTTGTGGAAATTTGCGTAAAATTTGGAAATTGTGTTCCTAGCGACAACGACAAAATTCTGTAGAAAGCTGAGACAAGATCCCACCGCTGCAGGGTTTTAAGGAATAGCTGCTACATAAAATATGGCATCTCTGTGTGTGATTTGTATAAAGGTGACCAATGTAGAAATGTACATTTAGTATCCAATCTGATTTTGAGACAAGTGGCTAAAGGGAGGTTTCTGAGGACTGTAAAGCAAGCCATAAAATCTGACCTCATCCGGCCTTGATCCAATCACTCAAATTACAAGGCGGAGGTGAAGTTTTGATCCTATCCCAGCTCACAGGGGCAAGCTTAGCCGGCCCACACACCCACTTTGTGATGTCATTTTAAAGCATGAATAGAGACAGCTGACAACACATAGGGACTCACAGATCCACTCACTTTCCTGATTCCGGCGAAGCACTCTGATCCGGCATTCTACATCCAGCTTTAACATCCTTCCAGATCCGGATGCCAAAACCCTTGCAAGCAGTAGAGAACTATTGACTTTCTGCAAGGCCCAAATCCTCCAATTTATTCTCTCCACCCAGTGAAGCGCTGTGTGGTGTGAGGGCCTTTTGAACCAGTATCCTGAAATTCGCTGGCTTGCCAGAGGAACTAGCTATCCAGCTGATTGAAATATCCACAGACTAGAAAGACAGATCCTGTGCAAATCCGGGGACCGGCCTAGCTGATCCAATCCCGTGCCTGATGTGCTATTCTTCCAAGACCAGATCCAATCCATGACCAGAACTGACGGTCCAATTTAATAACGTATTTTTGTGAGTATTAGTAGGAAAAAGGTGACCTTGTATCTTTGCATTGCCTTGTCCCAATCTCAACCCATCCTGTCTTTTAATTCAGAATCCTAGTCTTGTCAGAACCTTTCCTGCGCTGATTTTTCTCATTTGATTAATAAAATCATAAGTCATTAGTGAAATTAAGTAAGAAAAGTAAATCCCAGAACGGAAACTAGAGTATCACACGTGAAGGGTTATGCTGGCCACGTAACTGTGGAAATTTACATGTGGCATTCTTTTTCATAGTCCTAATCTAGTGTAAGGAAACCCATCTTTCGTTTTCAAAGTGTATTTCTGTTTTCCATTCTCGCGCCTATTTTACAGAAACAACCTTTACTAAAACCTCTATAGTTTTTGTGATAGAAATAAAATTTCAACTCCTACTTGTACCTAACATCCATAGCTATCCATAGAACCCAAAACTGCATTGCAAAATAGTGCGTTTCTCCCGTTATAGAATATCACCCAAGAAAAAGTTTGCCGCAAATTACAACTCTGGAAGATTTCTACACATGTGAAATAGCTTTAAATTGTTTCTTATTTGGACTTTAAGATTTCAAATGTTTTCTTTGGACTAAATCATTGTTTATGACTGTGTGCAACTGTTCAAAGCGACCTCCATTGGAATTTACAACAATTTAAGTATTTTTGACCATATTTGGTGTTTTTGCCCGGTCAATTCTAAAGACAATTTTAAAGCCATGCTGACAGCTGAAAAGTCAATTCCGTTTTTCTCTGGTGTTTGAAGGGTTAAGGTGGGACTGATATTCTGTTTGATTTGTGTTATTCCGGAATACCTGCTCTCTCCTCCCATCTCTTTACATTGCCTATTGGGGGGGGTGAGGGGTGTTGCAGGGGGAACCCCTAACCATTGTGCCATCTGTCCAAACCAACACTGTGCTGCATTTGTGTGCTCATTCCTTGATTCATAGTGTATTAAAGATATTATTCCGTGTTCAGTTACCCCATTGGTGATTGTTGTTTACCTATTATAATATACTGTGATTTAAATCTTCAATACACAAATATTTACCTTTGCAAACTAGCCTGATTCCTGTTTCAGTGTGACCAGGGGGTAGAGGGTGGGGGGGGTCTCAGGAGAAGGGTATGCTATGAGTGGTATATCGTTCAGAATATTGAACTTATAGACGAAAATAAATAATGGCTTCAACTGCGCAATACATGCTGGGGGCGAGACTTGGGTGTGTCGGATTGAAATCACTTACACTCCACACATGCCCTCTCCCCCACAGGGACACACGGATGGATAGAGCGAACACGGATTAAGTGGCCTCGGCGGGCGGTTCGCCGCAGCCAATGGCTGATGCTAGGTCTAAAGAACTGACAAATCTAGCACCAAAGATTTACAAAATGCATTTTTTCCTGCTCAATCTTCTTTTGGAAAGAACAATATAGCAATTAGACCGCAGGAACTCTTTCTGACATTGAAACATTTTGTTAATCAGATGAGCATTTCCTCTAATCTGGTTCCAACCTAAATTTTATCCATATGACTTCAATAATTTTTTTCAACAAAAAATAGAAATCCTAAAACAAGATCTCCTCTCTCGGCCTCAACTGAATATGATGCCCAAAGATTTGGAACAAAATGGTGCCCTATTTGAATTTACAGAAACTGGCCATGATTGCATTCCTAAGCTCCTATCCAATCTTAAACCCACTATACATGTATTCGATGGAATTCCAGCCTGCATAGCCAAGAACAATGCTATGGCCCTAAAGGCCTTTAATGACATCCCCTGTAAATTTCTCTTTGAAAGGTGAGATTGTCCCTCGGATGAAAAAAAAAAATAGTACCTTAACTCCACTTTAAAAAAAATTTCAAATAATTGCTTGACCCTCAAATTCTAAAGAACTATTGCACGTGGCAGGTCTTCGTTGGCCTGTTAAAGTGCTGGAAAAAATAGTAACCGCTCAGCTATAAGCCCATTTAGAGAAGTACCACATTTTTTATATCGATCAGGGTTTCGCCCATTGCTTGGGACAGCAGCAGACGGTTCCCTGTCGGAGGGCTAAACACAAAAAGGTTCCAACCACCAAAAACCAGTCAGTGCTATTGCAGCTCAAAATGGGCTCTGCCTCCTCAGGTGTTTCTTCTTCTGTGATGCCATCAGCGTCTTTGGCACCAAAGTAGCGATCCAAATCCACTCCTAGTGCGTCATTGGAACTTATCCTTTGGGGTTGGTACTGAGGGCTTTAGGGGATAATGATCCCTTTGCTCCCCGAGTAGAGTGGTCGGCTTAGACTAGAAAGTCTGCCCTGACTCTTTCCTGTCACCTCCTCACCTCTCTATAACGTGGATCTGTGGTTGTCAAGGGAGCACGTGGCAGCCAGTATCAGTCATGGCACGGCCTTCTCCAACTCTGAGGCCTACTCCTCAATTAAGGTTGCAGCAATCGGAGGCATTCTTTCAGAGGTTCCAGATGGTGATGCATTCCAACCCTATGAAGGAGTGTTTCAAAGGCATTTTTAGAAAAATGATGCTAACCCCTACAAAGATCCTGGATCTGCTTCGGCCTCCGGTGCAGCTACATCCTCTGCCACCACTCCCCTGTGATCCTGCGCCTCCTGCAGTTCCTCAGACTAAGGAACTGGCACCTCTGCCATCACCGGACTTGCAGCCCTCAGCAGATCCAGACCTCACTGAGGAGGGGGAAGAAATCCCATTATCAGTGATGGCTTTCCATGACAGACTTAGACTTTATGGGCTTTATTCAAATCCAGGTCCCAGACCCACCACCTTCAGAGGAGGTACAGTCAGTCAAGAGATCTGACAGAACCGGAATTGTCCTGAACAAGGACATGCTAGCTGAGGCAAACAATCTAGAGTAAGCCACATTCAGTCACTCCCACAAATCAAAAGATCAACCTCTGTTATAGGCTGTTACAGACGGGGAAGATTGTGCTATCGGCCTGCCCACAACAGTCTTCTTCAGTGGTCGTGGCAGCTGCAATCTTTGCAAAGCCAGCATCTGCATCCTCTTCTGCCTCACAAGTGCTTGATGTCCTAGGCAATGAGGTGTTCGCAAACTCTGCTTTGCAGCTCGCCAAGCCAATGAGAAATTCATTCCTCAGCACCTATTGGATGAGTTCACAGGCGGTCTGGCGGATGCCTGAATGATTGCACAGGACCTCCTCGAAGCAGCTGTGCACCATGTCGACAAGTCGGCAAGGGGTGTGGCATTAGGCACAGCCTTGTGCAGACAGGTGTGGCTGCACGCTACAAAATTCACCAATGAGTTGCAAGATAAGATGCTCGACCTCCTGTTTGTGTGTGAACCTATCCACAGCTCGACAGAGAACGAGCTGGCTAAAAAGAAAGCCAGTACCCTAATGGAAAAGTCGTTGTCGGTGCTGACAAAGTCTACCCCTTCCAAACAAGCATTTTCTTTTTTAAAAAAAATATGTATTTGTACATTTTGCAAAAGAACAGTTAACAGTCAATATATTAAGACAATAGAACTACATGCAGAATAGAATATACATATTTACAGTTACAGATCTAATACATTTTCAAAAAGATATCCCAAATCTTTGCATGCAAGGTAAGTTTCACTTGTCTCCAGTAAATTACTCTCTCCATGTTTGCAAGACAAGTCATCTCCTCAATCCAATCTACAACCGTAGGTGAAATTCGTGATTTCCAACCCTGCAATATCCTCTTTTTGACTCTACAAGCCCCTCTGAACACATTTCTTTTTTTTTTTGGAGAGACTGAAAGTTCCTCAAGTAATTCATCACCTCCTAAGATCATCGTTTTGAAATCCAATGCAATATCCAAATCCAAAATTTGCAAGCAAATGCTACATACATCCTGCCAAAATCCACCTACTCGTACAGTCCCAGAGCATATGTTCTAAGTTACCCACTTCATTCACACAACACCAGCAATCATCCGAATCCACCATACCTCTCCAACAACCTTTCCGGACTCCAATACACGCTCTTGAGGAGATTGCATTTTCGTTCTGATCGCACGCGTGGTCCAGGTCTTTTTCTGTATTCAGGGATTCCAAAGGGAAGGTGAGACTGCAGGACAGATCACCTGGTACACAGCGAAAACTCCCAGAAAACCGCTCCTAATGGTTTTTTTCTCCCAACAAGCTGCATCAACCAGCTCTTCCAGCTCCTCTGCCGACAAAGCAAATAAATGATGGCCTTGTTTGGCCCACGGGACTCCGGTGGGGGCAAGGGGATGGATCTCTTTCCACTGGGAGGCCTGGAGGACCATAACCAAAGACACAGGAGTGCTCCGTCGCCAGCAGGGGGTTCAGGCTCAATCTTCCTCCTCCCCTACCCTCCCACCATCCATTGAAGCAGGCTGGGTCCCCCTCACTTGGGACAGATTAGAATTTCCTAGAGATGATGGCAATATAGTTCCAGCTGCAGGAATTAGACCAGGGTTCTATTTCCATCCGTTCACTGTGCCAACGGCCAACAGGCAGGCCTGTACACCATTCTGGACCTTGCATACTTACATTTTTTTCCTCCCACTCCGATCACCGCTGCACAGATCCGGTTGGCCTTACAGCAGGAGGACTGGATCTTTGCAGTGTAATTGACAGATGCTTACCTGCATAGCCCTATATGCGCCCCTCATCAGACGTTGTTGAGATTCTCGGTGGGGGGAAGCACCATTTTCCATTTAAAGTTCTTCCTTTTTGGTCTCAACTCAGAACCCCAGAGTGTTCACAAAAATAATGGGTGCAGTGGCCTCCTTCCTCCGTCTCCAGGGTATTCATGTCTATCCGTAACTGGATGACTGGCTAGTGAAGGGGCTCTTCCCAGAGAAAGTGAACTCTCACCTTCATTACCTTCTGCACTCCCTTCATGACCTAGGTCTTTAAGTCAACTGTAAGGAGTAAAACCTGAACCTGTCAACGCTTGGCCTTTTTTAGGCTTCCTTTGGGACACTCAGGAGGCCAAGGTCTTCACGACAGCAGAGAGAGTAGTGAATATTCAGGAAACTTGCTCCCTATTTACTTTCGTCCAGCAGTTTTCAAAGGCCGTGGGGGCTGATGGTGCCTGCGCCCAGGAAGTCCAACTAGCCTGGTTGAAAATGAGAACTCATCTGAAACTCTCCTGATCACAGGAGGTGGATCATCAGTCGCAGTGAATTCACGTTACTCAGGACATTACTCGGTACCTTCTCTGGTGGGCCGATTCCCCAGAATCTATTGCAGGGGGGGGGTGGGGGTACCCTTCTGAGACCCATTGCCCAAGTTGACAATCACAACAGCCACCTCCCTGCTAGGATAGGGGTCGGGGGTGGTGGAGGGCGAGACAATGCTGGACTGTTTCCAAGTTTATGACGTCTGGACGGGGGTGGACAGTCCCAGTCATCAATTATTTGGATCTGAAGGCTATCGTTCGGGCATTAAAGGCTTTTCTACCCAACATTTAGGGCACAACTGTCCATAAGAACCAGCAGTGCTGTTTCAATGTTCTACATCAACAAGCATGGGGTGGGGGAGGCATGATATCTCCTCCCCTTATGTCTAGCCCTAGAAATGTGGGCGATCGCTCACAAGATGTGGCTTTGGGCAGTCCACCTGCCATGTGCATTCAATGCGGAAGCAGACCAACTAAGCTGGCTCGCAGATGCCAACCACTAGTGGTAGCTACACCCAGAGTTGGTGAGGATATTGTTCCTCCAGTGGAGCTTTCCCAAGGTAGATCTTTCTGCCTCCAGCCTAAACAGCCACTGCAGGATGCAATAGGGATCCAGTGGAATGGGATGATGGCTTTCACCCCCTTGAACCCAGATTTTGCTGATCCAATGGGCCCTGCGGATGTTTGAAGGAGCAGAGCGCAGTTTGCTCATTCTTATTGCACCATGGTGGTCAGCCAGTTTCTGGTTTTCGGATCTAGACGAGGCAGACGCCAGTATCTCTACCACTTCACCACAACTTGATGTCATTGGAGGAGGGCAAGATTCTGCACCCCTCCCCACAATCTCTGAGCTTGACGGCATGGTTTTAGAGGTCCGATTCCTAGGTCACCTGGGACTCTCACACAACATGCAACTATTACTAGCAGCCCAGAAGGGTTGCACCAGGGTGGAGTAAGTGGCTAAGATTCTGCCACTGGTCATTGGAGAAATACAAGACCCGTTCATTGGCTTCTCTAGATGATATTTTCTTTATTTTATAGTTGGCAGAGTCTGGCAATAAGTCAGACACCTACAAAACTTACTTGTCAGCACTGGGTGTCTATTTGAATTCAGACAGCCAAACCTTCTCTATCGGGAAACAAGTGGCAAGGCGTAATTGTGAGGCACTGGGCAGGTTGTTTAGTG
The DNA here is from genome assembly GCF_040938575.1 of Ambystoma mexicanum. Lineage (NCBI taxonomy): Eukaryota > Metazoa > Chordata > Amphibia > Caudata > Ambystomatidae > Ambystoma > Ambystoma mexicanum. The sequence goes on along the minus strand of NC_090928.1, from coordinate 889,356,695 downwards.
GTCAAGACTCCTCATCCCAAATGGGATTTAAATTAATTTCCTAACAGCTTTGTGTCACAATGGCTTCTGCGGATAGCAAACTGGTGTCATCGAAGACTGCATTCCTGGTGGTCATACCATCTGCCAGGCGATTAAGCGAAATACAGGCCGTTGTGGCAGATGAGCCATTCACAACCTTTCGAGACAAGGTGGCGTTATGCACACCAGTCGTTCCTACCCAAGATGCTCATACATCTTGTCCCCTTTCCTCCAACCTTCTGGGTGTCCCCCAACATGGGGACGGTACCGGAACCTTTGGCAGCGAAAAATTGAGATTCCCCTTTAAATTTAATATTAATTAAATACATATTAAATTATAGTGTTAGCCCTCTGAACACCTCACCTCAGTCCCTTTTTCTGCAGACTGTATTGGACCTGGCAGCTAGATGCTGAGACTTTTTAACTTTCCGCTTGCTCCCCGTTATATCGTTTTTCAATCTTCACTCCCTTCGGGGCCTCATCTCACCCGGCGTATGTCAGCTGCAGGAGGATTCATGAGATGTGCGTCCTGTGACCGCTCGTTCCCGGCCTCAGACCCCCATGCACTCTGTCTTCAGTGCCTGGGGCCCGGCCACTGCTGAAACGCGTGCGCGTCTTGCAGTGCTCTCACCAGGCATTGAAGAATCGGTTGCCTCGTTGGGAGAACTTCCACACTTCTCCTCCAGCGCACCTTAAAGACTGTCTGCAGGATCTCACATCAAGACAAGCTAGGCCCTTTGTTTAGTACAGCTCCTCGGTGCAGAGAATCCTTCCCAGGGGTTCCCACAGGCAAAGGTTCCTTGGATTCAGGTTCTGACAGGCCCGAGGCTGTGAAGTCTCAAGGGCTCTTCTGGGCGATCCGGGCGATCCGTGGGCAGACCCGAGGCGTCAAGGCTACCGGCTCCCAAGCGGAGGGGCTCGGGTGCCCTTCTGGGCTGTCCTCAGAAGTGCGATCAAGTTTGTCCTAATCAACCCCAAGTGGTAAAGGATTGTCGGGTTCTACCGCCAAGTGTCAGTCCTCGGCACACTCCAGCACGACGACCGGTGTAGGTGCAGAGGGCGCATAACCTACCGGAGCTCCCTCAGAGGTTGTGAGTCGGGGTGATTCAACTACCGGGCCGAGGGCTCAGCGCCTACCCTCTGAGGCCAATGCCTGTGTTTCGGGTTCAAGGTCCAAGGTGTGTCCTCCCATGGCTGAACCAGCACGTGGCATGGGGCCTTCGTGCCCTCCCGCCCAGGGCATAGTGCAAGGCTCCAAGATGCTGATAAACACATGGTGGAGCCTGCTAGGGCGGCCACCATGGATCCGTGTCTGGGCCCTTCCGGGTTCTCATCCATTGAACGGGTCCTGCTAGAAGGTTCCGGTCCCCTTCCCTCTGGAAGCAGCGGTGTACTTTATAGTACAGGTGACTGGTCCCCTCAGGGATGCCTCTACCCATTGCAGCCTTACAGTTACGTGCCTCACATGCCTCAGCACTTCCATCAGGAGTGGAGACCTAGCGCTTTGGAGGGTCGGACCCCTCGGGACCCGGCGGCTTGCAAGGACCGCTTCTTTGAGCACTTCCTCCTCCTCATGCGTTCTCCGCAGATGATAGGTCTTCTCAAGGACATAGTAAAGGAGGTGATCCTGCAGGTTGTGCCTACCCAGCCTCCTCCTCTGGGCCCCTCTCCCTGTTCCTCCAGTGCTGCTGATGCCAGTGCCTGTCCCTCCCCTGGTTCAGGCCTTGCCGGTTCTTCCTACCCCTCTGCCACCTGGACTACCACCAATTCCCTTGCTCCCCCTCAACAACCGCTGGACTGATCTACGGTTTCGGACCTTGGGTGGGGGGTTTTCGCCAGCACCTGTGTCCCAGGGCCTAGACTCCTCTCAGTCTGTGAAAAAGGAGTGGAAGGGGCGATGACGACCAGGACAATGAATCTTGGGTGTCTGTTAACGCCTTTAAGGACCACGACAAACTCTGCAACTCACTTGCCCGCGAGTTTAACTTCTCCAGGGCAGCCACTGCTTGGGTGAAATCCTTCTTAACCGACCGCACCTCCAGAGTGTCCATAGGCAAAGAAGCAGCCAATCCCATCCCAGTCCCCATAGGAGTACTCCAAGGCTCTTGCCTTTCTCCCACACTGTACAATGCATATACCAAGCTCCTGTTATCAGCACTTGACGAAATCGGTGTCATATACACAAATTTTGCGGATGACACCCAGATCCTTATACCACTTACAGGCAACTATGACCAGGACACACTAACAATCAATAAAATTTACGTCATCATACAAAACTGGATGGCATTAAACAGCCTATATCTTAACGATGAGAAGACAGAAGTCCTCATCGTAGGATCTCCAGCCAAAATAGCAACCCTTCAGCCAGAATATTCAATCATCAATATCGACGGTACCAATATTCCAGTGTCAAAGCAAGTAAAAACACTGGGCGTGTACATCGATGCCAGCCTGACCATGACTAAACAGATCAATGTACTTTCCTCCTCCACGGCCTACACCTCTAAATTAATTGCGCTCAGCCGACAATTTCTGACCCCAGCAAATTGCCTCACCCTAGCCAGAGCACTGGTCCTATCGAAATTGGATTACTGTAATGTACTAATACTGGGCACCTCCAACACCAACCTAGCCAAAATGCAACTTTTGCAAAATAAAGTCCTGAGGGCAGCTCTAGGCATAAAAAAAATCAGACCATATATCCAAGATTAGGAAAAATGCCCACTGGCTCCCCATCAAAGCCCGAATTATCTTCAAAACATTATGCATCACCCACAAATGCCTTACCAAAAAAGGACCTATCTACCTCAATTACACTCTGCATCCCAAATCCGACATGAGGCTACTTAGATCCAATGACAAACTCCTCCTGGACCCCCCCCCCCCCCGATTCAAAAACACAAGAGCAGGGGGCAGCAGCTTCACCACTTTAGCCCCTAAACACTGGAACACCCTACCCATCCACATCAAAAAAGCATCTTCCTTCACGATCTTTAAGTAACAGTTAAAAACCTGGTTATTCAACCAATATTAGCACCAAAAGATAGGACCCCGTCCATCTTATACTGCTGTGAATATTTAGGCTATTGTATAATGTTGTGAATATTCTGTAATTTTATATCATGTAAAGGAACGAATGTAATGTTTGAATTTTACTAATTGCCAAGCTGTCTTATAACCACGCCGTGACACCTGAGGGTCTGGGCGTGTAACAAATAAAAAAAAAAAATCATGACCGTTTACAGGCCTTGCAGAGTTCTTGAGGGTCCTCATGCCCGAGGACCCCCTCCCCCCAAAAGTCGGGAGTACTAGCAAAGGTTTTGGGCAAGCGCACCATGATCCGTTCTGGCATACTTCTCCAGAAAGATGTACTGCAGGCGTTGAGAAGGTTCTGGGAGGGAGAAGCTCTGGGCCAACGCCCAGATGAACAAGAAGTTGGACAGTAGGTTCAGGTTGATGGATGGGAAGCCGGTCACCCGGCCTCCCATCCTCAGCTGTACTCTTCAATGGTGGCTGCGGTCTCTCTATTCGAAACCATAGTCTTTGTTGTCAACCTCCTCGGGGAGCCTCTTCCAATTGTCTGTCCAAAGAGGACAAGGTGCTTGAGTCTTTGGGCAAACGGTACTGCGTCATTTCAGGGTTACATTTGCGGTAGGCCAATGCTGATGCCCCTTTTAACCGCGACTATCGAGAAGCTGTGGCTGGTGCTTGGGAGTATCTGCCTGAGCTCCCTCTGGAGAGAACAGGACAACATGGAGTCTTTGCTCTCCCACATACAGAGCCAACAGAGGGCTGTGCCTGGGGGATCGGGATGAGGATGACTGTGCGGATGCATGCCACTAAATCTTCGTCTGACATGCAAGAGTGGATCCTAGATCTTCCCTTTGAGCGTTTGGACCGGTGTGGACCTCTCATTTGTCCACGTATGATGAGTTGACTATGATGACCACCTCCTCACAAAACAAACCCGCCAAGTCCATAGCCATCTTGACTAAGCCAAGGCCGACCCTCAGCCTTGCGGGGGGTTTCAGGTATGCGAAGGGCTGACTGGTTGACAACAGGAGGAAGCAGCGGAGGACTTTTCATGGGTTTTTCCGCTCCCCCTCCTCTGCTCCCACCTCAGATCCCAAAAAACGGTGACTTCATGATCTTGGAACACAGCTCCGCAGTAGGCGGCTGGCTGGCTCTTCCAGGACAGCTGGAAGCGTCATTTGAGAGTCCTTGGATCCTTTCCATAGTCTCCCCAGGCGTCAGTCTTCCTCTCCCTTTACCATCCTCTACGTCAGATGGGGTCCCCGGTCCTTTTAAAGAGATCCTTTCTCTTCTGGAGTTGCAAGCGTTGGAACTGGTTCCTTAGTCAGACAGGGGCTTTGGTTTCTACTCTAGGATTTTTGCACTAGTTCATAGTCCCCTTTCCTCCATATGTCCCAACCACTTTCCCCCGCTGGTATGCCAAGGGCGAATGTTAGTGTAGTCTGGTTTCCAATTGTCTGATGTGTTAAAAGGGGGCCTAAGTTGAGGTGCCAGAGGTCAAGGCCTTGCAGAGGGGTGGGGGATGTGCGTTCCCACGCCCAGGGCCGTGCCCCCACATTATACTGGGGAAGATCCATGTTGGGGGGACTGTGAACTATGAGTACTCTAGTCACTATGGTGAGTAACTTTAGTCTCTGAATTTCATATGAACCAGGATACTTGTCTCCCGGTATGTTTTCCAAACCCAACTTTGGAGTCAGTGAGAGTTCTTTGCTCCTTGGACGTTAGGAGAGCTCTTAAGTTTTCCATTGACGGGTCCAGGGAATTTAGGAAATCTCCAAACATTAGTTAGATTCAGAGGGTTAAGCAAGGGTGCATCAGCTTCAAAAGTAAATATAGCCAGATGGATTGTGGCAGCCATTCTGGAAAGTTATTCCATTCAGAAACTGCTGCCACCAAAATGTCTTCATGCCCACCTGGTCAGTGCTAAAGGAGCCTGCAAGGTTATTTAGCGTGTTACAATACAGAGTACAGCACTACTGCACAGGATCAATGTGTAGCATGTTTTTTTATTCAGTACCACTGCATGGGTTTGGTGCATTGCTATGATGCAATTGTTTCAAGCTGTGTTGCCAGTGTAACATGGACATATAAGTGAGGGCAGGTCATTCAGTCAAAAACGATTTTTACATATAAAATGCAAATCATTTTTTTTCACAGTTAAAAGCACACATTTGTACATTCAAAATGCGCACTATTTTTACCTGAAATTCCTCTGTTTCAGGAGACACATTTGAGGATTGATGAACTAACCCCATTAACAAAAAACTAACACGCTAACTCATTAATAACATAATGTGTTCCCCAGTGCAAAATTAATGGAAAATGACAGGCTCTGAAAGTCATTTAAACGCACATTTCATCTTCAAAATTTTATAAACTACAGGAGAGATCTTATCTATAATACGAAATGGCCCCTGCCAGGCTGCTAGAAATTTAGAATTTTTCTGTTTACTTTTTCCAAAATGAAACTTGTACACCTGATCCCCTACACTGTATTCTCTCACTGATGTTCTTTTATCATAGTATGTCTTAGCACTGTCAGCAGCCCTTTCCAGATTTATCTGCACAAAAGCAAATGCATGTTGCAAATGCTTCCTCAGTTCATCAATGCACTCATGAACTGTGGATGCACTCAAAAGTGTCTGCTCATGTGTTCTGTATAGCAGGTGTTGTGGTAACACCATTTTCCTACCTGTCAAGACCTCATGGGGGCTAACACCTGTTGCTTTGGCAGGAGATGATCTGATTGCCATTAAAACTAAAGGTAGACGTAAATCCCAGTTGGAACCTGCTTCTGCCACAAATTTCTTTAAAATATCCACAACAGACCTATTGCTCCGTTCAACTCCACCTGAAGAGGCTGCCCGATATGCTATATGTAGTTTCCTTTTCACACCCAGTATTTGCCATACCTTACTCATTAGAGTACTTGTGAAATGACTTCCTCTGTCTGACTCAATTCTTTGTGGCAACCCAAACCTTGAGAACACATGGTTCACCAGCAATGTGGCTGCTGTTTGCGCACTACAATCTGGTGCAGGAATACATTCAATCCACTTCGACATCAAACATATCACACTTAAAATGTAACGGTTTCCTCTGCTCAACCTTTTTAAAGGGCCTACACAGTCTATTTGCAAATCTGACCATGGGAGAGTTAGGCCTCTTCATCAATGGGGCTCTATGCATTGGTGAAGCAGGTTTAAATTGGGCGCATACCAGACACCTTCTAGTACATAATTCCACATCTTGGGACATATGTGGCCAGTAAGCATAATCTTTTAGTATTTCCAATGTTTTTTGTGAACCTCTGTGGCCTGCAGTTATTGCATCATGTGCATGTTGTAGCATTAGCCCTCTGAATGAAAGGGGTACCACCCACTGTATTTGTCCTGTTATGGACTCTCTAATCATGAGTCCATCCTGCAGTCTAACTCGTTTTTTATTCTTTAATAGCACCCTCACCTCTTCTTTTCCCATACAACCATTTTCTGTTAAAGGGTTTTGTTCAGGATCTATCAAATGGTTATAATAGATTGCCAAAATTTGATAATACTTTTGTGCCTCAATCAAATCTTGGTCTGGCATATCATGACCCCACTGTAACGCTGGTTGCTCTGTCTCCTTTGGTGTTTTAGAACGTGTTACTGCATCAATTTGTATTTCACCCAGTAAATCATCTATAGGTAGCAATTCTCCCATCACAGCCCCAATTTTAGCCAGGTGGTATGCCTTATCATTTCCCTCCTTATCCTCTCCGGGTGTTTTTAAATGCCCACAAATTTTTCTCCAATATATTGTCAAATCTTTTTCTGACACCAATTTGTCTATGGCTTGTATCATTTTTCCATGTTTAAGTGGCTTTTTGTTGTATGTATTTTGTTGTATGTAACCATGCCTCTCGCTTTCCAGCCAGGTAAATACTCCACAAAGCTATTTCGTGCATAGTCGGAATCGGTCACCAGGACAAATTCACTGAATTTATTATCTACTGCAGTAGCAATTGCTTTATAAATGGCCGCCAATTCCGCAACTTGACTGCTTCTAGCTCCAATCCTCGTCTCTACACTGGGGACGCCTTCACATTTCAACCAGACATTCCCTATTCCTGACACTAATTGTTTATTACTGTCATTTTCAATGTTAAAAGCACAACCATCCACATATACAGTTGGCAGATCCTTGCATGTTTTTTCATCAAAAGCTTTGTGTGGTGATTGTTCAAATTCCTGCAAACTAGGTTCCACTTCCATTTAGTTTGATACTTGTTCAGCTGCACAGTCATGTAAGTCAGCTAACCCTTGAGCAATTGGGCTCTTTTTATTTAGTCCATATCTCACTTCTACAGGAAAACCTTGTAATGCCAGCATCCATGAAGTGATTCTGGACTGCACTAGATTACCTGACCTAATTCTTTTACTCTCTATAAACTGCAAAGGTTGATGATTTGTTTCAATAATCACCTTTTCTCCCTGAACAATAGGGCGGAAATGTTGTAGCGCCCACACAGTGGTTAATAGGGCCTTTTCACATTCATTGAATTTCATTTCAACTTGGGAAAATGCTTTACTTGCATATGCAATAGTTTTGTGATTCACATGTTTTTGTGGTACCACTGCTGACCTACAATGTTCAGAGAACCTTATTTCTACAAAGAAATACCTACCCTTTATGGGATATGCTAAACATGGTGCCTTTACAATACATTCCTTCAATTTAGCTACTGCCTCAGACTGCTCTTTTTCCCATATCCAGGGTGTATTCAGTTTAAGCAGTTTAGTCAATGGTTGAGTAATTTCAGCATCATTTTCAATGAACTTTGTTATAGCCTGTCATCCCTAATAAACTTTTTACCTCTTTCACATTTTTAGGGTCCTTTAGTTTTTGTATGGCCTCTATTTTTTTCTTTTGTGGATTTAGCCCATGTTCAGTCACTTCATGGCCTAGAAAGTTCACTTTTTTCTTGCACCATTGTGCTTTTTGTAAAGACACTTTGGCGCCTGCTTTCTGCAATTGGCCAAGCACATGTCTTATTTCATCAAAATGGCTTGTCAGGCTTTCATTTTTTATCAGGACATCATCCACATAAACTATGGTTCCTCTTTCCGCTGCATCTGGCATGACCGCATTCAGGGTGAGGTGCAGAAAGAAAAACTAGACAATATTTTTGCAGAAGGCAGCATAATTCAGGTCTGCCTTACAAGATTATTGAATGCAGCCGATAAAAGTGCAGAGAAAGACTGTTTAATACAGCTATGCGCCAAAATATGGTTTATTTTGAATAGGTCCCTGCGAATGCAGGAACATGATACCCAGCTAATTAACAGGTTAAAGACTGAATTAGATGGGGCAAGTGAAAATAAGAAAATGTTAAGAGCAGTGGCATTTCAAAAACAAACTCTGAGACTCCATTGCAAAGGCAGTAACCTGGGCTTCACCATCCGCTTTCTGTACACACAATTGCCTGGACATGAGCTAGAGAGTGGATACTCAGTTTTGTCAGGCGGTATTGAAGAATCTAAGGCTAAATTAGAAAGAGGTACCTTCCACCCTTCGGTAGACATGTGCTTGGTAATCTCCGACAAGTATGTAGGAAAGGGGACAGGATGTATGAGTAAGAAAGTTGCTCACAGTAGTGACTACTGTACACTTTGTCCCTTTTGCTTCCACTGAGGACCTACGGGTCTGCCGCTCCGCTGGCACAAAAGGGCAGTAAATGTGGCCAAGTAAATAAAGGGCTGAAGATGCCTCCAGGGAAAGCAGTTTCAACCAGGCCCACAATGGTTCTCAGTCTACCCATGTGGCATTGGCCAGAGCAGGGGTAGATGAACTTACAAACCATAGCATGACTGTAATCGTACCATGCAGACTGGTACCAGCTGAATGGTTGTCCTTCAGGGGAGTGATGCCTCCTCACCCAGTTGCTAAGTGCTGATATCTTCGCTACTAACTTTTGAAATCTGATACTCGTCAACTGGGACTATACAAGCATGTACTTCACATGCTCACCCAACTCATGTGAAATTGAAATGGTATGTGCGATGGACTGTGACTTTGTTTGGCGAATTTATACTTGAAGCATGCCCCTTTCACTCTAAGTCTTTGTACCCTTGATGTAATCTTGATGGGTTCTCCAGAAAGTGGTGGGGATAAATCCATTGTGCCCCAATGGAGGACAGAGTATGGTTAATCGGCTCTCATATGACAAAGGTGTATTTGCTTGCAAAAGAAGCTATTAACGAATTGCATAATACTGCATACTTTTGAACATTTTCTGAAGATTCTAAAGGGTGGGGGGGGGGTGGTAAACGAAGCACTGGTAAGTTGCTCTGGTTGTAGCAGTTTGTAGAACCTAAAGCCAGCAATTGCTGGAGGCATTGCAGACCTGTGGAGCTGGTGGACAATGCCTCCATCAGTGACCTGAGTGAGTTGAGGTCTGAGTTAAGTGGTGCAGGTGGGGAGAGGGGTAAATCCAGCTAAGTGGCTATGTAATGTGAGATTTTTCCTCGACAGAGGGTATGTGATTTTGATTTTCTAGGCTCTTCCCCATGCACTCCTTTTCGTAACCCTGTCCTATTGGATTGTGGAATGTCTAAGTTGTGCACAGTTTAAGCGATGGGTACAAAAAAAAGTAATGGCCTAAAGGAGTTTTACTCTAGATACAGATTATAGGGAGCTTCTTACTCAGATCTAAATTTGTTACACAATACTTATTCTTCTTGCTTTATTAATAGTTAGAAATTAAGAGATGTGTGCAGGTATCGTGTGAATTAATTTTTTTCATTAGTTGCAGTGAGTAATCCGGCGATTTTCTTCTTTTTGTTTTGTTCCCGAAACAGAAATTATGGAAGGTGCTAGTGAAGAAGGAATGCCGGATCTTGCTCATGTGATGCGCATTTTATCGGCTGATAATCTCCCCAATTTACCACCTGGTGGAGGACTAGCTGGCAAGTAAGTAAAGAGTGACACTTTCAACTAATGGATTTCTTTAGTGTAATTGATTACACTTGAAGTGCGCACATAATTCATTATACTTTTAAGTGTCTTGAGTTTTTCATTCATAGAATGTTATTCCTTTTTCATGCACCTTTTCACTATAACAATCCCAAAGCCAGGCCAATCAAGTTGTGTAGGATATGGTGATAGGATACCAGCAACCATGTTGAAAGATGCTGCCCACAGCACACTTTGATTGCGCAATTCATGGCTCCACCTTGGTCAACCTCGCCCAGTTATGTGGACTGACAGTTCACTGTAATAAAGTTTGAAGGCAGAGGCCATTTAAGAAGCACTGTTCGCCAAAAGCATGGAGGTTGCTTAAAAACACATGTCGTCATAGGCTTTAACACTGCAGTACACATCACCAATCTCCCCTGTGCTGCAAGTGGATGTCTTGCAGGAAGAGATTGTGTAGCACTGTTGATTCTGACTGAGAAGCTAGAAGAGTTGCCTGAAGAGAATATTGTTTCCCAAAATGACTGACGTTTAATACCTTACTGCAGTGACGTTTTAATGTTCAGGGAAAATGTTGAGGGAATAGGTCCCTGTTGCCACCAAGTAAGCCTTAACCATCTGCACTTCAAATGCCTTCACACAAAAAGGTGCTACCATCAGCCAGTGAGTAAACACAGGGAACCAAGCAGTGTGGCCTGCTCGAGGAAACGGACAGTATTTGGGGTATGCTCACTTGGGGGACTCCCAGAGATTAATAGTTAAATCACTGTATGGGGACTGCCTGGAATAAGTTTGTCCATATTTGCCCTCTCCCCACTGGGGTAGGTAGGCCGGCGAATATGGCAGAGGGCGTACTGAGTTGGAGATAAGGGGGGAGGTCTCTGACCTTTGGCTATAAAGATGTTTTTGGCTACCACTCATCAACCGATCTGGTCAATATATTCAATTGTGAGAATTGATGGTAGTGGTTGTCTAAACCCTCTGGAGAGCACAGCTGGTCCGCCCCTCTCCTAACAGTAGCTGTTGTGACTGCGTAAGGCAAAACTGCAGATACATTTTCTCTGAACATGAACCCCAAGTATGCTTTCTTCACGCCCACCCTGATGGTGAAAACAATAATTCCCCCCATAAACATTTGCCACAATAGGGTATGCAAGCATCAGTTTGTATATCTGAGAAGCAAGCACTTATTGGGCATATTATCTGCTAAGGTTTTGTTACTGACAGTTGTGCGTTTTGATTTGGACAAGTAATCCTTAAGCAATAACGTTGGGATAATTTGCTGAAGGGAAACAATTTGATCTGTGCCTCATGCTAGGACATGCTCCTGTACTAGAATTCACTTATTCCCTCTGGGTGCACCAAGCAAGGGAGTCTTTTCCCTATTCACCACACATACTTTCACCAGGAGCACCATCAGCCATTGAATATTCCTCTTAGTGATTTCTTGCCACCAATTAATAACTTCTTGAGCTTTAGATCTTTCATATGGGCACATGCTCAAATACTCCTTGTCGGCAGACTGGGAATCCAGTCTATCACTTAACAAAAGTTGTTCACTATAAATGTGCAGCCATTGAGTGGCATAAATATGGGTATTGCATTCTGTGGCCAATAAGACTGGTAGGCTGTAAGCTCTTCCCCTGGAGGCCATCTTCAGATTCTATACTGCACATCATGTTTGTTTTCAAGGTACAGTATTTTTTAATTTGAGTAAAATGAATCCATTTTGCAATCAGTTATGTCCAGATGTTTTGCAGAACATATATTTTTGTCTCTAGTTAAACCACAAACAAATCAAACGGGGGACCTATCAGTAATTTGTTCTAAACATATAAACGATTCCCTGGACCTCTATTGGGAACACAGCTGATTTCAAAGTTCTATGCCAGAGAGATGAAGACAGAAGGTATCTGAGGCAGAGACGAGCTCTGCTCCCTAACCATCCACAGCGAACAGTGGGTTGAGGGGTGACACTGTTGTGAATCAAGGTGCCTCTACTGCATGTGCAATGGAAGGAGGATCTTGCTCACAGAAGGTGATGGAAATCTTGTATATTTCAGACATCTTGGATGGGAACTGTTAAACCAAAGACTCACCCTGGTCTTGGAGAATGGATTGGGATTCCCGGCAACCCAGTAGTGTAAGCAGTTGGAACACGATTTAATCACCCTAAAATGCCTTTGAGCTGGTTGAACTGCGCTCCACGCACTTCCAGCCCATGGTGTTGCTTTTGGCAGTCGGCGTATCTTTGAGTCGCTTACCTGCCTTTTGAGCTTTCCAGATGCCGACAAGGCCTAGCTCAGCTAAATGCATCGAACCAAAGCAGCAGCAACTGATTCAAAATCAGACTCTACCTGCTGGAAACGATCAACTCACCTACCAGAACTATTGTTTCACTACCAATTTGACCGCTGCCTCAAATAGTTGAAAGCCATTGACTCGCCTATCTTGAATGCTGACTTGGCCCACCATGAGCCTGCACATCGAACCGACTCGATACAGACTCTGGTGTCAGAGCTCTGCTGTCTCAATGACTCAGTGCAGTGTCAATGAATGCTGGTATAGAATTTTGCTCCATCCTCACGCAGTGTGCCTTTGAAGCGTGCTGGGAAAGAGTTCCAGTAGTAGACCCAAGTGAGTGGTTTCTGTGTTCACTCTATCTCCAGAGGTGGATAAAACAAGAGCCCTCATCCAATTGGAAAAGAAAGATGTGTACCGGTGCGTTATAAATGATTTATCATATATCTAATGAAGCATTATTAAAACAGAGAGGGGAGGTCAGCCCATGAATGGGCCATCCCTCTAAACATACCAAGGCACTCAGGAAGAGCTCCTATACACAAAGCAATTGAATAACACAATCCCAGACCGCAGTGCTTTCATGCTGACAGTAGCCCATAGTGCTGGAATACGGGCACCCTTCTGCCCCTTCCAGCCACCACCTCTTCCCCGCCAGACTCTTTCCTGTGGGCTTGCTCTAGGGTGCACAAAAATACAAAGAGGGCGAGGAATGTGACCCCCCCCCCCCAGTTCTTAGAGGCAAACAAAGGTAGCATCCATTTTGTGAAATGGAAGAGGGTCTCAAAAAGACACAGCCAGATGGATTGCTTTTCTCCATGTGTAGCCTTTTTTACAAGACCAAAATGCTACCACCAGCCTATCGACATGACTAACAGAAGGGTGCACCCCCTGCCTTAGTGGACATAAGGACTCGGGTAGAGCTCACAAAAACAGAGCCCCTCTGTCTGGCTTTGAATTAAGCCAGGCTGGGAGGTGGGGGTTAGCATGAAGCAAAAGCTTGCACTGGGTGAAAAAATTGAACGTTCTACACCACATCATTAACTAGGTAAATAGCCCCAGCAGAGTCAGCAAGCTGGCCCCTATCCATCTGCTTTAGAGTGTACACACTTTTGTAACTTGTGACCAGCGATGGCCTTGTAAACCAAGGGCTAATCTGAGTAATTGGTCAGCAGTCATCACGGTGCCACACTCACCAAGGCCAGTGGGGAGGAGACCCTGGCAATGAAGCAAGTTTGCCAGAGCTAATCCTAGCAAAGCAGTTTCTGCTTCCCTCTAATGCAATAATAACTATAGTTTCATTTTAACTATCGTGCCCCTTCCTCTGTGTCTAACATATATCTCTCAAAATCATTTAATAATTTAAGTTTACGTGTGTAAGTGTTTACTTGGTGCCTTGTGTTTACTGAGTTCATTGTGCTACTCTACAGCTCACTTACTCTCCTAAAATAAGCCTGGCTGCTCGGTCACTCTACTAACTTGTGTAGAACAGGCCTATATAAAGAGTTGGGTCTGCCTGATACCAAGAGATAAGTCTTGTGAAGTTCCACACCAGTTTCCTTTACAAAATCTTACCCAACAAAAGACAATTTCAAGAGATTGCATACCCGTTCTCCTGGTTCACAAATCCATCCACTGTTAGTGACCACTGTATCCATCTTCCTCTATAAAACGCTACAATCCTGCTTGTAATGTCTGCTCTGCCTCCCCGACTACCCTTGTGGCTCCTTGCCCTCCCTGTGCTTCCTCTCGCTTCTGCTCTTTCGCTCTTCTTGCTCCACTTGCATGGAATTCTCTTGGCCCGGATGTCTGAGAAACAATTCGCACAGATTTGCTCAAAAACAGACTAAAAGCCTACTTGCTCGCCTCCAAGTTACCCTCTTAAGCTACCTCTCATCTGCCTTCTAGCTAAAATGTTTCCCTAGTCTCTAACCTGCCTCTGTCCTTCACTTTCTCTGCCTCCACTTAGCATTTCACAGGAGCTGCATTAATAGTTTGTTTCCTGGGATCTGTTGCATTGTACCGCCTTTCTTATGGTGTCCCTTCTACGGGTCTGCAATGTTTGTTTTTTCACCACATTACATTATATTCTTAGCTGTGTGCAACTTTATAACATTTTAAAATAGTCTCTTCATGTGATTGGCTTGTACGTGCGATCTAAGAGTAAGTCAAATGGTGAATCACCAGTGAGCTTTGACACATTGTGAGCCTCTGTCGGGCATGGCTTTGATGAAGTTGCTTACATTGAATATTAATTTGAAACCCCATAAGTGGAAGATTACATTCTCCAACATTGGATTTTTCATGGCTTCACATGCTGTGAATGTTTCCCATCGTCAGGCTGGAAACCCTTGGTAACTTTAACCTAGCGTTTTCCTATGGATAACTTCGACACCTTAGTGTCCTATCGACGTCCTTTTGGGTGCTTTAGGCTACACCAATAGGACGTCTGGTATACATAGCCCCGCCCCTGCGGCTTCTCTTCAGATTTAGGCTGTCTACAAACACCATGTTTACTCTTTGTGTTCTACACGTGCTTTTCGTACTTCGGCCATAATGTCTTCTGTGGCACAGAAGAAATCGCTGTTTAGGCCATGTGCAACCTGCGGCCTAAAGGAGGTATTCGAGGGGGACAGCCATGCATATTGCCTGTATTGTTTATACCCCAATCATTCTGCGGATGCCTGTGAGATCTGTCTCGAACACTGAAGGACCGCAACTGCTGTCTAATTTGTTGGCTCAACAAGAGCACTTACCCAGGTTCGGAGGTTTCGTCCCAGGGAAGCAAGTCTTCAGCTCCAGCAGAGAAGTTGTCTATGCAGTGAATGGGGGTGTCCGCGGAACCCCCGGCCAAGAAGCAGCACACAGAGGTGCCGGCGTCGGGGGTGTAGAGTTGGCGGTTCCTCTGGATCCAAATCGCATCAATATAAAGTGGAGCGTGGCTCTTCGTTGCCCGAGGCGGCGAGACTGGACAAGTCCAAGATGAGTGAGAGGCCCGAAAAAAAAAAAAAGCGCGGGAGTCCTCCTCAAAGCACTCACACAAGGACCGTTATAGGTCCTCTTCCAGCCTACCACTTCTTGCACTACCACTGTTTATTGCCCCATTTTCCATTTATTTTTTTTATTTAACTGCTTTCCTCCGCGCCACACTTTCCACTCTCCCCCTTCCATGCACTTTTTCCATTTTCCCATTCCCATGCAATTGCGCGTTCTCAATGTCACTGGTCCTAGTAAGATCGTTGTTGTGTTCGCCCCTGTTCCCCTCCCTTGCCTAGTCGCGCTCTGAAACACTTTTGTGCGAGCGAGATACACACAAAATATCATATAGCCGGGACTCGTCGAAACACCATTCCGGCACTTCATCAAAGCGGTCCTTTTCACTGGAGAAGGCTAGGCGTGGGTGTCAACGACAAGGTCGTCAACTGAGGCTCCGTCGTCGACGGTTGTGGTGCAGTTCTCACTTCCGTCGTCAACGGGGGTGTCATCGGCTCAGTTTACAACCGTGACTGTCAGTGGGCCGCAATTGCTGTCGACGGCTCAGCTGGAGACAGATGGTGGTTTGCTGCTGACTGGGGATCTGTGGCAGTCTGGGGCCGGCTTTGGGACATTGCTCCCGGTGGATATTTGGCAACAGGATCCAGCTCCATATTCTATGTCCTCTGGTCTGGAGGAGGAGCATGAACCGCGTTTCGATCCATCAGCAGTGGGTCTGGGAGGCAGGTCCGTCTACGTTTGTTGGGGCTGGGGCGCCCCTGTACCTGTTGAACACACACACTCTGCTGTCCATGCAGGTGTTAAGTTCGCTTCAGTCATTGTTGGGGTAATTGGATGCTAGATTTCCAGCGGCTCTGAGGGTGGTGTGCCTGTTGAGGCCCCTCGACCTAGTCTCCCCAAGAATTCGCCTCCGGTGCAGCTGTCATTGCCGTTGCCGGTGGTTGGGCCTTCCCTGAAGTCATCCAGAGGAAGGGGAGCTGGTCGATTCAGATCCGGATAGAGAGCGGGCCTCCTGACACGCTGTCAACTGTCATCGTCGCCCAGGAGAGACGATACCGACCCGGAGGTGGAACCGCCTAGTAGCCGTCTCTGCTGGATGATGTTGGGGCATTTCACGCGAAGGTGTGCCAAGAATTTGGCCTGGTGCCCGAGGAGGAACGAAAATACTGTTTTCCCTTCGATCACATGGGGAAGCGAAGGAAGGCAGTTTTCTCGGTCACCATTTTGGACCATGTGTGTCAGGAGGGCCTGCGCACGATGCGCCACTAGATTTTGGAACCAGCCGTGAGAGAAGTTGTTTAAGGCAACAGAATTGACCCCCAAGTGCTTCATGTCTCAGCCCACGCCGGAGTCGGTTTCAGCGGCGGCTAGTTGGAAGGCGAGGAGCTAGCACATGTTACGCCCCTGGACAGTGAGGCCAGAAAACAAGATGCTTTCGGGAAGAAAGTCCTCACGGTGGGAACTACAACAGTGAAAACGGCTAATTCCTTGGCCATTATGGCCCATTATGAGAGGGGAATGTGGCACCAGTTGGCCCCGCTCTTAGAACATCTCCTGGAACAACAACGCAAAGAGGCTATGCTGCTGGTTCGAGAGGGGGAGGCGGCTTCCAACCACAGCATCAACATTGCCCTGGACCTGGCGGAGTCGGGCTTCAAACAAATAATGGTGGTGGTCTCCAGAGGCAGGCGTGGCTGCGCTGCACTGACTTTCATCCAGAGGTCCAGCATAAAGTAGTGGATATGCCTTGTGAGGAGCAGTTCCTCTTTGGTGAAAAAATCGCCGAGGCGCTCAGGGGAATGAAGTAAGATTTGGAGACGTCAAAGTCCTTGGGAGCTCTGCAAACGGGCAGTTCTTTTTGCCCCCTTTGGGTGTTTCGAGCGGCCTCTGGTAATGCCAGATTTTCCGCTTCCCACGACACAGGTTACAGTTGCTCCAGTTACTCTTCCCAAAGCTTCAGGCGCTCGTTCCAGTCGGCACAGAAAAGCAGAGACTATCAGGCGCAGCATAAGAAGGGTCCTGCCGCCTAAGCTGTTAAGGGTCGACAGTCTAAGTCTCAGCAATGACTGCCATGTGGGCAGTTGACTTGGGGGCTGAGTGTCACGGCACGTCGACAAGTGGAGTCTTATTACTACGGATGACTGGGTGCTGGATACGGTACGTCTCGGCCACTTGTTGGAGTTTCGACGTCCTCTACTCCCAATTCCACTGGTGCAGGTGGTGCAGCCCCACATGCCAGTCTTGTGACAGGAGGTAGAACTTCAGTTGGCGAAAGGGGCGATGGAACCAGTCCCGGTGTCAGAGCAGGGCCAGGGGGTGTACCCCCGGTATTTTGTCATTAAAAAGCCCAATGGAAAGTGGAGGCCTATTCTAGATCTTTGGCCGTTGAACAAGAATCTGCAACGCCTTAAGTTCAAGATGCTTGCGCTCCAGGATGTCATCCAGGCGGTGCAGCCGGGAGAGTTCTTGGTGGCGTTAGATTTGGAGGATGCTTACTTCCATAACCATATGAGGCTAAATCATTGCAAGTTCCTGCACTTTTTGGTCGGGCACGATCATTACCAGTTCCGGATCCTCCTGTTTGGGCTGAAGTCGGCTCCCAGGACGTTCACAAAATGCCTCACTCCAGTGGCTGCTTTCCTCCGCAGGGGGGAGGGGGCATCATGTGTACCCATATCTGGATGACTGGTTGGTATGGTGGCTGTCGCCGGAAAGAGCGTTGGAGTCTCTCCAGGCGTCCATGAGCCGGTTACCTCGGCTGGGGTTCGCTTTCAACTTTGCAAAATCCTATCCGATGCCATCCAGGGAATTGTTTTTTCTCAGTGCTCAGTTTCTCACACAGGACAATCTGGTGAAACCTTCGGATGAAAGAGTGGTGAAGTTGCAGTCCAGGGCGGCCGAATGGGGCCAAGGAACTTTGCTCTAGGTCTGCAGTTATGTGTCGCAGCTGGGTTCCATGGCGTCCTGCATTCTGCTGATCCCGAATTGTCGCCTGTTCATGCGGCAGGTGCAGGAGTTTCTCGCAGACAAGAGGTCACATAGTTTGGGGGGGGGGTTATGGTCGGACAAGGTGGTCATCTCCCGGGGGCTGGTGGAAGCCCTGAAGTGGTGGGCGTGCACAGACAATCTTGTATGGGGCATGCCCCTGCTGGAGCCAGACTTTCAAGTCACGATAGGATAGTGACGGACGCTCCTCAGGTGGGTTGGGGGGGGGGGAGAGGCGCGCGCAACTCCACCAGTCGCAGGTCCAGGGCCTGTGGTCTCTGGAGGAGGTGTTATTGCACATCAATGTACTAAGTTGAGAGCGGTAAAATCATTTCTATCTCGCATCCGAGGCGCAGTGGTTTGAGTGACGGACAATACCACCACAATGTTCTATTTGAGGAAGCAGAGAGGCATGCATTCTCGGCTCCTGTCCAGAGAGGCTCAGGAGGTGTGGCATTGGGAATTCACATTACAGCTTACTCTGATGCTGGAAATGCATCGGAGGGACAGGGCCTCCATATCCTTTTCCTTTACTGCTTTTTAGCGTGTGTTCTGTTGTGTTTTCCACACAGGAGTTCATATGGGACTCCTGGCGGTGCAGCTCTTTTGGTTTGGTGAACAGACCCATGGGATACCCTTATGGCACCCATGGGTGGGGTTACAACCCTGTGCCCCTAGTGTATGTTTTTGGGCACCTGTGGGTGGCCCACAGAGCAGGGTATATGCTGGTGGCAGCTCCATGCTGAATTTGACAGGTGCTCTGAGTATCCTCCATTTTGGGATACCCAGGCCCTGCCATTAGGATCAGTTGATTCCTTATGGGAAACAAGATGGCCCCCGTGGCCTCTTGCTTTCTATTGCCTGTTACCTTGTTTTCCCAAAGTCATGGGAAGCCCTGACTCTGTCCCTTCCCCCTGACTGGCTGTTGGGTGGAAGTTCCATATATGATGTTGTTGTGAAGCCCAGGCCAGACTGGCTGGAGCCTTCCCAGTGACTATGTTGTGGGTACACCCTGTGGGTGGGACCTGGGTGAATGGAGTGTGACAAATACACATTCTGTGTTGTGGGTGTCTAGTATCTGGTGTTTGACACACTGACTGAGACAGTCCTGTCTGAAACTGGTATGAATGCAGTGTGGAGTGTTGAATGGCTGGTACTTGTCCCAATACTCATAACGTGTGAGTGTCTGGAGAGGAGTGAATGGCCTGAATGCACGATGCACCTGTTTGGATGCCTGCCTGCATGAATGCCCTTCTGACCGATTGGTTGCCTGAGTGTGACCCAGCAGAATGAATGGGAGATCAACTAGTATATATGGGGGCCTCTTACTGCTAGAATTCGTGTTCAGAAGCTGAAGTCCACTACGAAGAGTAACTGGAGTAACTGACGCTTGACCTTGAAGCCCTGCTGGAAGAGAAGAATTGCATGTTGCTCTCCTTCATCAATCTGAAAGCTGCTGTGTCTCCAAGGACTGACCCAGAGGACCTGGTAAGGCGCCCTCTTCCCGAGCTACGAGGGACTATCGTATACCAGCTGATCTTTGCCAAAGCTCCCTGGTAGACAGACCTATGACAAGCTGCCGACAGGAGACTGGGACTGCCGCAGAATCCCAAAGAGAAGCGCCCAGACTGTTGGCCGCCTCTGTTGACGACCGCCATCGCCGACTGGAGCCGCTGTGCTCCTGTTTGCCTAAAAACTTCATTTGATCCAAGGACGCTCTAGTCTGCATCGCCACCCGCTTTAACCCGCTGCCGAGGAGCATCCACCGGTGGGTTTCCCGCCACCTAAAGACCATAGACGCCAACGACTCGACGCCCTTGCTGGGCCACAGCTCTTCATCTCTTTGCGGTCCAGAACTATCGTCACCGAGGTGCCCCGCACGTCTCTTCCTTGCAGGACGCCAACGCTCCGTCATCGACGAGCACTGCTATGAACGAAGCTGCCCTTCACCGCCGTAGTTTACCCTGTTCTCCGTCAGACGTTCGACCCGTGACTCATGCCATAAAGGAAGGGCACTCAAGAAGGGCCGTCTATTTCCCGTCAACGAACGCTACAATTCCAGGTACATTGGGGCTGTGGAACTATTGTAGAAGGAACTAAGACTCATAGAACAATATATGGACTGGGCTTCTGCTATATCTTTATCTTACAGGTTGCACAGGTGGGGGGGGATCTCCACATAGAACTGTGACTAGTGGTTTGGGGTCAGCATTCTGCCAATTGTTCAACCATCTTGCTTTCCTTCCACTCTCTACTGCTTGTTTTCTCTTTATTGATCTTTGTGACATTTTGACAGTATAGTTGATGCACTTTAATGAGATCTGATAATATTTGTGGTACCACTGTAGAACTGTACGTATTTACCATTGTTGATTTTCTGAGCGTAAATTGAGTTATTGTAGTAGTGTACATAACCTTGAATATTATATAGACTGTTTTAACCAATACAGTGTGTGGAATTTCCTTTGTGGTGGCTTGGGGACTACACTGTACTTAAGAACCAGCCTGCATCACCTCCTGAGAAGCTAGGCCTTAATTGCTCGACCACGATACCAATAATAGAGAATCTTGGCTGGGGTCCTCTGTGCCTCTCTATTATATAGAGAGCAGAAGTACAGACGCCCCCAACCAGTCTTTACACCTACCATCTGCGGGGGTCCAGAATGTGCAGGCAGACGCTCTCAGCAGACAGTGAGCACTTGCATGAGTGGAAGCTGAAGGAGGAACAGGTGATGAGGATCTTCCAGAAGTGAGGGCTCCTCCTCCCCAGTCCCCCTCGACTTGTTTGACACACCAGAGAACAATCCATGCATGTTGTTTGCCAGCAGAATGACGCATCTGGAGTCAAAAGGAGTCGTGTTTTCGTTCCCGTGAACGGGCCTCTTCCGGTATGCGGTCCCTCCATTTCCCCTGATTCGGAGGACAATCCAGTTGGTGCGCAAGTACTCATGCAAAGTGATCTTGGTCGCCCATTCTGATCCAGACAGACGTGTTTCTCAGATCTCCATCTTGTTGTGAAAGAGCCGCTTTGTCTGGGTGCAAAGTGGGATCTGCTGTCGCAGGACGGCAGTAGAGTGTAGCATCACGATCCAGCATCTCAGCCAATCCGCATGGCTCCTGACCACTCCGAGTTTGGTCATCTAGGTATCTCAGGAGTGTCATCGGGTACATCAGGAGTGTCATCGGATCCTGGAGGCGGCAAGGACGCCATCCCCTAAAGTCGAATACAGTAGTACAGTAGAAAAGGTTCTCCCATACCTGCTGGATCTGGCGCAGGGGGGGGTCTGGTGTTGTCGTCAATCAAAGTACATTTGGCAGCCATTTCCAGATTCACCCGACGGCATCATGCTACTCTCCTGTTTAGTGACAGATTGGTTAAGCACTTTCTGAAGCACTTTTTTGGACATTTCCTCCGGAGAAAAGGTTTGCTCCGGTATGTAGTCTCAATGTGGTTCTCTGCTCTCATGGCGTCCTTGAAGTTCTTCTTGTGGAAAGTCGCATTTCTGGATGTAATCACATCTGCCAGAAGGATTTTGGAGCTTCAGGCACTAGTTATTGACTGGGACGTCAAGAGGGAGCTGAAGTTTTATATGGCCCATACTCAAAACTTCTGGAAGTCGAAAAAGCGGTTTGTGGCGTTTGTTCCCTACATCAAGGGACAATCCATTTCCAAGCAAGGACTTTCCCGTTGAGTCTCGTCTCATCCACCATTTCATTTTGTCATGGGAAGGCTGGCAAAACCCTGACAGGGCACTCCTAAGGCCCATTCTACAAGATCCACTGCGTCGGCGGTGCTCTGGGCTGGAATACCGCACAGTGACATTTGCCAGGCGGCTACTTGGAGGGTGCCACATACTTTCACCAGACATTGTCTGGGACAGCAGCATGTGCAAGATGTGCAGGTGGGACGGGCGGTCCTCCAACGCCTGTTTCAAAAAGGTAAGCCCTGCAGCTTCCGGGGTTTGTAGTTTACACTCTCACTTGCTGGTTTTGTTATCATGCATGTTGTTGGATGTTATTCTTTGTGTTTGTGGTTATGGCCTGCGGGGCACGGTTGGTTTGCCTGTCATGCACCTCAATGGTTGGTCATACTGCTATGTAATCTGTTCACGGCATGTGAATCCATGAAAGATCCAATGCTGGAGATGGGAGTAGTTTCTTACCTGTAACTCCATTGCTCCAGCGTTGGTATCTTTCATGGATTCACATGAGCCTGCAGGCCGCCACTGCAGGTAAACCTTGATTTAGGTTTCCTCTACTTTGGGGGCTAAAATCTGAAGGGAAGCCGTAGGGATGGGGCTTTTTATACCAGACGTCCTATTGGTGTAGCCTAAAGCACCCAAAAGGACGTCGATAGGACACTAAAGTCTTTTTTCCATTGGAAAATGCTAGGTTAAAGTTAGGTTTCCCAGTCTGACAGGAAATATTCACAGCATGTGAATCCATGAAAGATAACAACTCTGGAGAAATGGAGTTACGAGTAAGAAACTACTCCCTTATTTGCTGCACTCGGACTGATGTAATTTACTTAAGAGACTCCTCAGCCAAGTACTGTAAGGAGTGGGTTGGACAAGGTTTTCACCTGCCTTTCACCCAGGGGGCGAGGGATATTTTAATTGGCGATCGTATGTCTTTTAACTCTGTAGAAGTGGTGACCGAAAGGGATTGGTGATGCATTGCTTGTCACACCAATTTGTTATAATTGAAATATTATGGCCCATAGGAGAGAGTGCTATTTTTTTTGTTTTGAGATGTGTACCTCTATTTGCCAGGAGGGATTACCTTTATTAGTGATCATAATTTGATGGTCTACAATGATCATAGGAAACTCTAGATTCCCTTCCTTTATAGACTGGCTAGATCTATGAAGTCCTTTAATGACATACATGAAAACTTACATTTTGAGAGGTCTGGCAGTGTCTGCGCCCCCAATATGACTTTACATTGATCCATCTAGGACTAGCTGCAAGATGCATCCCATCACTTTAACAGATAACGCTCCAGTCACTCTGGAACTGAATATCTCTTCAGACACTAGGCCTTGCCCCAACTTGGAGGCTACACCTATCCTTAGAAATTTGGAGAGCAGGGTGGGCATCTTGAAAACAATAAAGCATTTTTGGGTGGTTAATTTCATCGAGGGAATTTGGGTCATTAATTGTTGGCATTTTTTTTTGTGTGGACAATTATATGTATCTCTGGGCTTATAAAGTCTTTAAGAGGCCCCTCAGACCTTTTGAGATTTAAAAGAAACCTTGAACATTAACATCATTGCTGGAATTAACCCTGAATGCTATCAACACCATGTTATCATTATTTAAATTATTTCGGTTTTGGATGACGAAATGAACAGACCAATCTCTTAAAACTGTTGTGCTGTCAACAATCTGGCATGGATTCATTTTCGGATATTAAGATGAAAGCTTCATCTGAAATATCTAAACCATCTGTCACTACTTTCTCTAACAATGCAGAAAATGACATTACAATTACCCATCCAGAACATAAGACAAGTGCTAGAGTCGATCTGATGCCCACTTCTGCACACATTATCAAACCACAAAATGTAACTTTACCTTCATCCCCTCCATCTCTTCCAAATGGTCGGCGGCAGATGATGGCTGCTGCAGTTAGAGGCTTCAAAGCCAAGACTTCAAAAAAGGCATTTCGAGGGGATTGTGTCCTCCGACGTATTCCACATCTTTGACAGAGATTACCACAGCTGTGCTGCTTCATAAAACTTTTTTGGCATCCTGCGTCAATGACATTGATACGCTCACTGGAGGACCTCCTCCGACGGCACCAGATGTTATATGTAGGACGCATGACGCCCGTAGCCTCGGTTCCGTTTTTTCCGCAAACGTGTTCGCTTCGAAATCTCGGCGCACCTTGATTCTTATAGATCGGTTCTTCGGAATATTGTAAGTTCTACGAGAAAATGTCTTTCTTCTGCTACCCCGAAGTCGGGCTTCAAGACGTGTTGGGACTGCGGTTCCAAGATGTCTGACGGACCCGCACAACGTCTGCCGCTGGTGCCTGGGTGAGAGCCACGCCACTGATGACTGCGACGAATGCCAGTCTTTGACGTCGAAGGCCTTGTGGGAGCAGAAGAAGCTGCTGTTGGCATGTAGGGTTTCCAAACCCCATGAGTCAAAGTCCGCTGGACTTTCGACCGACGATTCGAGGGGTGACTCGATGTCGGCGTAAGTCCAGGGGGTCTCGTACCTGGAGTGGGTCCTGCCATTTCTCGGCGTCTTCGAGGCATGCAAGGAAGCGCCGTTATCAGTCGCCTTCCCCGTTCTGAGGACTCCGCCAGACGGCGGGTTGCTTGTCCCACCAAGCATTCATCTCCGGAGGAATGGGACGCCTTCCGTAAGGAGATGCTGGCGATTTTTGAATCGCAGGGCACAGTTCCAGCTGCGCCTTCGAGAGAAGCCGGCGAGGAACGCTCTAGAGCCACCGCTCGCACGCCTTTGGGCACGGGTGGTCAGCGCGATCACCGAGAACCTTTGAGGTCTGTCGGACAAGGAGGATCGCCATCGTGCCCACTCCAGATCCCGGTCCTCGACACCATCGAGACTGTTGGAGGCTGTGAGGCCTTCGAAGAAGGCATCAACGCCATTGGCACCATGTCCGTCGAGGGTATTTCTCGAGGCTCCGAGGAGATGCCACTCCCACCGATGCCTTTTGAGTAATTTCTGCCGGAGGTACCCCGGAGAGCTGTGGAGGCTCCTAGGAAGGCGCTCAGCAAGCCTGTGCCGCCTGTTTTCGACCCATACTATGTTCCTCCTCCCAGGCTGGAATTGTTCCAACCCTTGGAGTACATTTCTGAGGTTGAGGAAGGATCGGAGGAAGAGGTGCCTCCTGAGGTTCCTGATGACCTGTTGTCAGGGCATAGCCAGCTGGAAGACCTGCGTCAGTCTTTGCATGACGCCAGTGGTCTGGATACCTCCCCGGAGGTTGAGTTTGGCAGGCCTGAGCCTGGTACGCATGCTGACTCATCGTACAGGCGCCTCATGTCAAGGGTGACGGAATATCTGGGTTGGTCGGCTCCACCTGTGGATTTTCTGTAGGATGACCTCTGATATTTTGGACCATGGTCCACCAAGTGTTGCAATTTCACATGGCCTTACAAAGAAGGGTGACGGCGGCTTGGACTGCTCCAGAGAGTCTCCCGGCAGTGAACAAGTCTTTGCCGAAAAAATACCCTCTAGCCAGTGCTGACCCCTGCTACTTGTCTACGCATCCTACTCTGGAGAGTTTGGTGGTGCAGGCGGCTACGGCCCCAGCAAAGCAGGCGGCATACCCTACAATCCATCCTGATAGGGACGACAAACGCTTTGACAGCTGGACGAAGAAAGTATTTTCTTCTAGGGGTATGGCTTTAAAGGCAGCCAACTCCGTTTGTGCCCTTGCAAGATTCACGCACACTCTGTGGAATTGTCGTTGGCGGCTGAACATATTCCCAAAGGGGAGGAACGGGATGGTTTTCTTGCCCTCATTCAGGATGGCAAGGATGCCATGTGTGAATCCGTTCAGTCGGGTTTGGACGTGGCAGACTGTGTCAGCCGGTCCATGGCGGCGAGCACCGTGATGCGTAGGTTTGCGTGGTTGCGGAAGTTGGGCTTTGCTGCTGATGGACAGTCCCGGCTTCTCAACATGCCCTTTGATGGTGTCCAACATTTTGGTAGCAAAGCTGACGAGAGCATTGAGAAGATTGCAGACCTCCAAAGCTGCAGCAAAGTCCTTGAGCGCTGCAGTGCGTCAACCTCTGCCTTTTCGGCCTAGGACAGCAATGGAGGGGAAGCTTCTTTTGATATTACTCTTCCTTTGGTAGATCGAGGGGAGCTGCCAGTTAAAGGGGCCAACATAGGAGTACCAGAGGTGGAAAATAAGGTACTCGAGGTGCCAAAGCCGCTCGGGCAGTTGCCTCTTTGCCCTCAGGCACTGCCGCAGCTGCTTCCGCTCAGTCGTGAGGCCATGGCCAATGGTTTGCCGGTTTGGGGCGGGGAAGGCTGGCGCAGCATCTTGTAGAATAGCGTGCCATTACTTCAGATGTATGGGTCCTGGAGATATTACCAGGGAAGCTCTTTGAAGAGTCTAGATCCGCTCCTTGCGCAGGAAATCAAATCCCTGCTGGAGAAAGGCACCATACAACTGGTGCCTGTAGCGGAGAGGAACAAGGGATGGTATTCCCCATATTTTTTGATCCCGAAAAAAGACTGGGGATTGAGACTCATCATGGACTTTCATGGTTTGAACAAGCTCCTCAGGAAGGACAAGTTCAAGATGGTTACTCTCTCAAGTCCACCAGGCCCTTCAACCTCAGGACTGGTTTGTCTCTCGACCTCAAGGATGCTTACTTTCATGTGCTGATTCATCCCAAGCACAGGAAGTACCTGAGGTTCGCGGTTGGCGACTCGCATTTTCAGTTTCAGGTCCTGCTGTTCGGATTGACCTCTGCCCCCAGGGTCTTGACCAAGCTGATGGTGGTAGCATATCTCAGGAAAGGGGGGGGAAATTCACGTCTACCCCTACCTAGATGATTGGTTGATCAGGGCACGCTCTCCCGAGCTAGTCCTGGATCATCTGTCAGTCACCTGCCACTCCCTTCACAGGCTGGGCTTCTCCCTCAACTTAAAGAAGTCCAACTTGACACCTACCCAGCGGCTCCAGTACATCGGAGCACATCCTTGGGGCAGTGTTCGCCTCCCCAGGTGAGGGCTCACCATATTCTGCAGATGGACAAATTTCAACCTGCCTAGAGTTTCCCGGTGTTCGAGTTCTTGAGATTGCTCGGCCTCATGGCATCCTACTGGTGCCAGAAGCCAGGCTGCGGATGACATCTCTGCAGTGGGCACTCAAGATGCAGTGGTCGCAGTTTTTCGGCAGGATATCGGACCCCGTTCAAATTCCGCCCTTGGTCACCCTGGACCTTCCGTGGTGGACCGTTGAAGGAAATCTGTTCAGTGGGGCTCCGTTTTGGCAACCATGGCCAGAAGTGACGATCGTGATGGACGTATCTCTCACGGGTTGGGGCGCTCAGGCCAACGAGCTGACGGCCAGCAGTCGTTGGTCTCCATCGGAGTCCAGTCTCCACATCACTCTTTTAGAGCTGCAGGCTGTCAGGCTAGCCCTGAAGGCTTTTCTGCCGTCTGTACGGGGGAAAAATTTCCTGATTATGACGGACAATACAGTGGCCATGCACTACATCAACAAAAAGGGGGGCAGGGTCACTCCCACTGTGCAGAGGGGCGATGCAGCTCTGGTTCTGGGCCATTCAGCAGGAAATTTTGATCTCGCCGGTTCATCTGGCCGGAGACATAAACGCGGCAGCGGATGCTCTGAGCAGGCAGAGCAAGGGCTCTCACGAGTGGGAGCTGGCTCAGGAAGTTATTTTGGAGAGCTTCGCACTTTGGGGGACCCCGCAAGTGGATCTCTTCGCCACCAGTGTCCATCGTAAGTGCGAAGGATTCTGCTTGTGGGAATTTCCTCCAAGACGAGCCTTATGGGACATGTTCTTAGTGGATTGGTCCTTCCCACTGCTGTACGTGTTTCCTCTTGTCCCTGTCATTCCGCAAGTGTTGCGTAGGTTACGGAGGTTTGGTTCCTCATTGCTCTGGCTTCGGCCAGGAGAGCGTGATACCCGGACCTTTTAGACATGTCCATCTGCCCTCCACACAGTCTTCCCTACCGAGACGATCTGCTCTCATGGGGGGCGGGTCAAGTTCTCCATCCAGAGGTCAAGTCTCTCAGCCTTCATGCTTGGTATCTGAAAGGCTGAGATATAAGGATTGGGACCTCCCTGAAGACATGATGGAGGTGCTGCTTTCGGCCAGAAGGCCCGCAACGAAATCCCTGTACCGTTGCCGTTGGAGGAAGTTCTGCGACTGGTGGAGGGTACAGAATGTGCACCCTTTCCAATGTTCCATACCTTTGGTCTTGTCTTTTTTGCTTTCTTTAGCCCACAAGGCCCTGCAAGGTAGGTACCATTAAGGGTTACCTGGCAGCGCTGTCCATATTTAAGCGCTCATCTGAGGAATGTTCATGTTTTAAAATCCCTTTGATTTCTCAGTTCCTAACTCATGTGTTTCCACCGTCGCCTTTCCAGGTGCCGGAATGGGATTTGAATTTGGTGTTAAAGTTCCTGGTGGGAGCTCCGTTTCAGCCCTTACATTCTTGTCCATTGAGACTGTTGTCCTTTAAAACTGTATTTCGAAGCGATTGTGTCCTCCAACGTATTCCTTATCTTGATAGATTTACTTCCAGCTTGCTGGCCTCTGAATTTTTTTTCAGTAGAGGGCACTGCGCGTTAAAGTCCCTCGAGTTGGTGTCCCTCAACAGCCTCCGTATCGGCGCCTATGTCATAATGCGTATAAATAGACTCGTGCAGCGTATGTTGCTCAGTTCTGTGTTTTTGCACTTCGTGGGGCTCGGAATCGTGTTGCTCAGTTCGTTCCTCAAGTAGATTCTACTTATTCCTCAAGTATATCTTACTCCTTTCGATGGCTTCCTCATCTGAACCGTCAACCCCACGGTCCGGCTTCAAAAAGTGTTGAGATTGTGGAAAGAAAATGTCGTTGACTGATCCTCACAGGATCTGTTTGTGGTGCCTGGTATCGGAGCACCATTGTTCAGAATGCAAGGACTGCATGTCCATGACGGCGAAAGCCTTGACGGAGCATAAGGGGAAGCTCGAAAGAGGTAAAACTGTTAAAACTTCTACTCCTTTGAAAGTTTCCTCGGCAGAGTCGAGACATTCGTCTCCTCACCGTCACAGGAAACATTCTCGTTCGAGGTCTCGAAGCAGTTCCCATCACTCTTCGAGATCCAAACATTCGAAAAAGAGGCATCGAAGATCTCCCTCTTCTTTGTCTTCTGTTTCCCTGGAAAGGGTCACCTGCCCCACAAAACACAGCTCTCCAGCTAAGTGGGAGGAATTCCGAAAAAAGATGGTTGGCGTCTTCGAGAAAGTGGCCTCGACCCCCTCTGAGACGGCTAAAGCTGATACCCTGGGTGAAAGACCCGAAAAATCGAAACGCCGCGAGTCGTTGCACCCGGCGAAAGAAACTGCCCAAGAGCGTCATGAACCCTCGAGCAAAGGCAGTAAGACCGCATCATCGACGCCATCGTCAAAGGTCCCTTTGACTCATAAATCTGTCATTGACGCCATTATCGAAGGGCCCATCGATGCATAGATCGGTCGAATCGACGCCGTCTTCGACGCCGATAAAGGATAAACCTACGGCTGCCACTACTTAGCAGTCAGTAGTCTCACCGAGGGCTTCCGCCATATCCTCGGATGTCGATAAACTTGACGACTCCGTGTAGGAATCTGATTCTTTCGAGTTCATCAAGGTCTCTTCACACCTATTCGACATCTTTTTCGTTTTCTTCGAAGCCTTTGACGTCCGCGTCGACGTTTTCTCAACCAGTAACTACAAGCTTGGCCCCTTCTGCTTTAGAAATGGGTTTTAAGCCATTTCCAAGGTCAGATTATTTCAGAGCCTTGTCCTCTATTTATGAGGAAGGGTAGGATTTTGATCAGGGAAGACCTTTTGGGTTGCAGAGAACTACAACACCTGTACCAGAGGAATTTATCTCTGAAGAAAATTGGTTGAAGGACCTTCAAGAATCCTTGCATGATGCAAGTGGGTTAGATACTTCCCCAGAAGTAGAATTTGCCAAACCAGATCCAGGGGAATATGCTGAGACCCCTTATAGAACTTTAATGGCCAGAATTATAGAATTCATGGGTTGGTCTACACCTTCACCTGCTTTTCAACAAGATGATCTTATAGACATTTTAATTAAAGGCCCACAGGAAGATCCTGTGGTTCCATTTCATACTGCATTACAGAGGAAAATATCGGCCAACTGGAAAACTCCTGAGGTTATCCCGGCAGTTAACAAAAAACTATCTGCCAAATATAGGGTATCTGCTTCTGACCCTGAATATTTGTCCAAACATCCAACTCCAGGGAGTCTGGTTGTTAAAGCAGCAACTTCATCGAACTTTATCTGCATACCCTACTGTTCCACAAGAACGGGATGAGAGATTTGACGTGATGTCAAAAAAGGTCTTTTCTGCGTTTGGGAGTGTGCTCCATCAGGAGCTAACTGCCTCCCGGAAGGAGAAGAAACGGAAGCTTTTGTGAACATCATTAAAGATGGTAAAGATGCAATGTGCGAATCCCTTCAAACTGGCATTGATTCTGCTGACAGTATCAGCAGGGCCATGGCGGCAAGTACTACAATCTGCAGATTTGCGTGGTTGCGAGTCTGGTTTTGCTCCAGATGTACAGGCCAGACTTTTGAATATGCCCTTTGACGGCTCTTTTTATTTGGTAAGAAGGCTGATGACAGCCTAGAGAAGTTACAAACATCCAAGGCAGCAGCAAAATCCCTTGGAGCTGCAATCCGTCAAGCTCCCTATGGCCCCTCAGGAACCTCTTGGAGAGGTAGGCAGAGGACAGCCGGCTCAAAGAGGCCAAAAGAAATTCACCCGAGGTGAGTACAAAAGCAGCAGGTGCCTCTTTACCCTTGGCATCTGCATCAGCCGCCTCTAAACCCCTCTGAGGTCTCCCCTCACAAGACACCAGTAGGGGGCAGGTTAACTAACATCTGATGGAATGGCAGGCTATTACGTACGATGCTTGGGCATTGGAGACAGTTGCCCAAGGTTACTGCCTGCCTTTTCTACGCACCCCTCAGTCATCCACCGGGGAACAACTCTTTGAAGTTTCCAGATCCGCTCCTTTCGCAGGAGATTCTAGACCTGCTGGAGAAAGGTGCCATAGAACCGGTACCTGTAGCGGAGAGGAACAAGGGTTGGTACTACCCCCCCCCCCCACCCTTTACTACTTGATATCGAAGACGGACAGAGGACTGATACCTTTCTTTGACTTATGAGAATTGAACAAGTGCCTCAGGAAGGACAAGTTCAAGATGCTAACTCCTTTTCAGATCCTTCAGGCCCTCCAGCTTCAGGACTGGCTGGTATCTCTGGACCTTCAGAATGCTTATTTCCATGTGCCAATCCATCTCAAACACCGGAAATACCTGAGGTTCGCAATTGGCGACTCTCATTATCAATTTCGAGTTCTGCCATTTGGGCTGACCTCAGCCCGAG